>NC_140968.1:46368085-46523085 GCF_056783735.1 Eptatretus burgeri
GAGTCAGCGAGCCTGGATTCCAAGACTGTAAGATGAAACATTAATTCACTCAGACATGTCTTTTTCATGTCAAGTGTTCAAAGGTCAACTAGCAGCTCTGGACAAGGTATGGACTGGTGGATTTCCCTCCCCCCTCCAAATAAAAAAACACAAAGGATGTGGTCGTGGGGGTGGGGGGGGGAAAAGAAGAAGAAGAAAAGTAATTCAGCCTGTGCCAGTTTGCAATGATTTACTCACCTCCTTCCAAACACAGAGAGTCCAACCAAAACACATACAGTACTTTTCTGTCAGGTCAAATCACACAGCACATGTATGGTGAAGCAGAGACAAAATGGCCGATCCCCAACCATGCATCGCCCTTAGTCTTGGACTGCAGAGGAGAGGCTTGTTGGTGGCGCATCATCAGCTTGTGGCTGTGAGTGAAGATGTGGAACTGGTGAGATGTACTCGTGCGACATGCAGGAAAGTCATTCTGGTGAAGTCAGTGTGGTGGGGTCTTTGTGTGTTGTCGTTTGGTTTCCTTGTGCTCACTCGAGATTCTGCTTTGCACTCATTTGAGCTCCATGACTTTAGACCCTCTGGCACTCTGGAAACCCCCCGGTCCGTTGCGAACTGAACATCCTCATTCTCTAGTTCCTTGACGGACGCCGGATTGTTTGTGCTCATCCCACCATCTGCCACTCTGCCACCATGTCCGAGTATTGTCAGGTCTTTTCTGTAATTGACGCCCCACCCCCTTCCATTTTAATTTTAAACTCTTCCATTTTTCTTTGTTTGCTTTGCTTCCCTGTACCCCCTGTCTTTGGTGAAGACTGAAGGTTTGTGTATGTGCCATGTTGGTGTCAACCTCAATTGATTTTTTGTGGCCTGTCCTGTGTTTGTTTTATTTACCTACAATCATATACATTATTGTTCAGAATTTGAGAAAGAATTGACTTGTGATTGCCTTGACGAAGTTGTAAAGCTCTTTAGAAATATGTATCCCTGGCATTTGGAATACCCAAACATTTTTGCTGTTAAAGGAGTCAGATACTTGGAGTTACTTTTTGTAACTATCAAAGAACCCATCCTTATTATGGATGACTTAATCCCTCCACTGATATGCCTATGGTGTATTTTATTATGCCTTGTAATACTGGCTTCCACCATTTCCGAAGTTTGAGTTGTTTTTTTGGCAAGTCGGTCTTCACTATGGTCGTAATGCTCCGGATCTCTGCTTTGTTGTGTTCGCTTGTAACGTTAATATTAAAACAAGTGCAGTGCGCTGGAACTTCTCGTATATACCCCGAGTACAATCCCAGTTTTCAACACATCCTGTCCAGCAGTTGAGGAGTGCATATAAGTCCGACCAACACACAAACGAAATGATACTATAGTATGATAATTCCTCCACTTATATGATGTCTAGTTTTGATGATGAGAATTGGGGCATTGTATTATGACTTGTAATACCCTCTTACACTGGGAGCAGCGCTATGTGATACACATTTGCATAAATAATTTGCTTCACTCCCCATACAGGCCCCCTCCAGAGAGCCCCCCCCCCCAATCACCCTGAACCCTGGTGGGCTATTGAAAAAAATTATTATGCCACAAAGCCATGTCCGCACCCCGAATGCAACCACCAGTTTTCAACTCATCCCCCCCTACCCCTCCCAGTCGTTCATGAGTGCATGGAAGTCAAAAACAAACACACACACACACACACACACACACACACACACACACACACACACACACACACACACACACACACACACACACACACACACACACACACCAGAAAGGCACTCGGTGGAGCACATACCTCTGTCACGTGATGCCTGATCCACGGGAACATATCGGGCCAATATATTTTTGAAATATCATGCCATATATCGTTTTTGGCCCCTCTCTCAATGGTGAAGAATTACTTAAAAAATTAAATAATTATTTTATCCGGATCCGCATTCGGATCTTCACCAAAATTGAATCAATCCTTCCTTGTCACACATCCATGTCCACCAAGTTTCATCCGTATCCGTCCACCACTTTTTGAGATTTCGTGCTATACATTAGTTTGACCCGATCTATCAATGCTGAGTAATCATTTAAAAAATTATCAGACACGGATCCGGATTCGGATCTTCACCAAAATTGAATCAATTCTTCCTTGACACACACCCAACATGTCTACTAAATTTCATCCAAATCCGTCCAAACTTTTTGAGATATCATGTACACAAACAAACAAATAGACAAACAAACCAGAGAAGACGTTGTGCAGGGCACGAAACTTGCAAAATCCATCAAACAAATTTGACCTCAAAAATTAATTGGTGGTTGAATTCAATGACCAAATATGCAACTCCTGTTCAAATTTCAAGTCAATCGGATTAAAATTGACAATTTTAGAAATTCGGCTGATGTTGACCTTTTGGCCTATGTTACCCTCCAAAACAATTGGTGGTTGAATTCATTGACCTGAAATATATATCCTCTTCAAATTTCAAGTCAATGGAATGAAAATTGTGGATTTTAGAAATACCACCTTAATTGTTGATCTTTGGCCTACAATGACCTTTTGGTCGATGTTGACCTCAAAAATAATTCATATGTTGAATTCAGTGACCTAAAATATAAATCCTCTTCAAATTTCAAGTCAATCGGATGAAAATTTATGATTTCAGAAAATTTGGCCCAAACTGGCCTATTTAGACCTGTTGGCCCATGTTTACCTCAAATTTAATAGGTGGTTGAAATCATTGACCTGATATGCAAATCCTGTTCTAATTTCAAGTCAATCGGATGAAAATTGAGGATTTTAGAAAAATTGGCCCAAATTGGCCTATGTCGACCTATTGGCTGATGTTTATCTCAAAATTAGTCAGTGGTTGAATTCAGTGACCTAATATGCAAATGCTCTTCAAATTTCAAGTTAATTGGATTATAATTGAGGATTTTAGAAATCTGGCCTATGTTGACCTTTTGGTCTATGTTGACCTTTTTGCCTATGTTTACCTCAAAATTAATAAGCGGTTGAATTCGGTGACTTGATTTGCAAATGCTATTCAAATTTCAAGTCATTTGGATGAAAATTGAGGATTTTAGAAATTGGGCCAATACCTGGAACCTCTTGATTTACGTCATAATTGCGTTCTTGAAGATCGTTGTGTAAATGAAAAACGTGTAAATTAAAAACAATTTCCCCATAATAAATCATGTAGTTGGTGGAGGTTCGGGGGAGTGCTACATCAATCCTCATTTTTATTGTCCTGTTTTTACTATCACAGTGCTATATTTTATTTACATTGTAATGTTTAAAATATAAGCAATGAAAAATTGTGAAAACACGACCATGAACTGTTGCATTTAATAAATTCTAATTAAAAATAGAAAAATTAAAGAAAGGGGATGCTAGGACTACGTTACCTGCTGCTACTGATGTCATTGTTTCTGAAGTATTGAGGGGAAGGGGGTGGAAGAGTTATGGAGGAGGGGGATAATCTGTCAGATGACCTTGGCGAAGATGGTGGTGTTGATGATGTTGAATTGGAGAGGATATGAGATGCGGTTTAGCTTTTTGACCGCTAGATATCAAGGGCTCACTCGCGTCGTCCTTTGGATGTTCTTTCCCTTCATTTTTTTGAAAAAAGAAAAACAAAGTCCTCTGAGCTGCCTTCATCTGCTTTTCTTTTTGAATTAACTTGTAGCAGCTGAGGTCCGCTTGGACATTTTGAGCCACTCTTGAGCTGCGTTCTGTGTTGGGGGTCATCTTCATCGAAGATAGCGAGACCCATATCAATGAGATGGAAAACCTCCACCATCCTCATAGTGAGAGTACGCAGTGGCTCAACCTCTTCACTTTCTGCCTCCGACTCCTCCACCTGGCCTTCCTTCTCCAGCATTAGAAGGTCCTCATTTTAGAGCTTCTCCCGGTTCGAGTCCAGCAACTGCTCTACATCACCCTCCTCCACTTCATCAAAGCTGACAGTCTTGACCATTTCGACGATGTCACATCGTGCTTTCAGCAAATCATTATTCATGCTGAAACCCTTGAAGCCGTGAACAAATTGAGGGCAAAGTTTCCCCATACTCCATTCATGCAGGAACGGGTGACTTCCGTCCAAGACTCCTCAACATTACATGGAGCATCTCTTATTGTAAAGGCCTTCCAGAATTCCTTTACAGTCATCTGATTATTATCAGTGCATTTCACCAGGTTTGCAAATGTTATTCGGAGATAATATGCCTTGAATGTAGCAATCACTCCCTAGTCCATGGGTTGAATTAGAGATGTGGTGTTGGGTGGAAGAAACACAAACTTAATATTCCCGTTAAGGTCCTGAATGGATGTTTGATATGCTGAGGCATAATCGAGGATGATGAGAATTTTAAAACTCAAATTCTCCTTCTCACAATATTCCTTCCACTCCGAAGGAAGTTGGGAGCTAAAATATTCATAAAATATTTGGCCTGTTATCCAGCCCTTGGCATTTGAATACCAAGAGACAGGCAAACATTTTTTTTTAACATATCCATTCAGAGCCCTGGGATTTTCTTAATGGTAAACCATTGATGGTTTCAATTTACAATCACCTTCAGCGTTACCTCCCAAAAACAACGTGAAGCGATCTTTCACTGCTTTAAACCCAGATGCGCTCTTCTCCTCACGAGAAATGTACGTCCTATGTGGCATCCTTTTCCAAAATAGACCAGTCTCATCAATGTTGAAAAAAATTGTTTTGCAAAATATCTACTTTCCTCGATAATGGCCTCAAGAAACGCAGGAATCTTCTCGGTGGCATCGGTGTCGGCAGCAGCAGCCTCTCCGCTCATTTTGATGTTACATTTCCGCTCATTTGATGATTTTGATAGTTGCAACACTTCCGGCAGTTCGAAAACCACCCAGAACTAACGTTAAATGGCTTCACTTCACCTTCATATCAGCTGTACAATCACCTCTTTCCAAATGCTTTCCAAATTCCAAATGCTCGTGAATGTCCGAAAACATCCATTTTTACTTCCATAGTGATCATGGCCTTCCTCTGTCTTTTGCTCACACTAACAACCTCGCTAGACCACGGACGCTTTCCAGTCATTATTGCAAAGGCTAGAATTATTACAGAGGCACAATTCACGTGCAAAATAGTAAACACTTCACCAAACACACGAAGCTAAGATGGAGCGTTTCCGGAAACTAACTGAGGGAGGGGAGGCGAGGGAGGAAATCTATCTAGCCGACATCAGCTGTGATAATGAACACGTTTTCATGCTGTTCAGTGCGAAAATTAAATCACAGCATTACTCATGCACTCGAATCACATAATTCCAAATGCTCGTGAACGTAAATAAAAAAGTGGTGTAAATGACAGGCACGCACTATTCCAAAAACGCGCAAACAGAACACGTGTAAAAGGCGAGCTTACTGTATTGGCCTTTTGGCCTATGTTGATCTCAAAATTAATAGGTAGTTTAATTCAGCGACCCGATTTGCAAATGGTCTTAAAATTTCAAGTCAATCGGATGAAAATTGACAATTTTAGAAACAATTTTAAAATTTGGCCTATTTTGGGTTGACCTTATGGCCTATGTTGATCTTTTGACCTATGATAACCTCAAAAGTAATAGGTGTTTGAATTCACTGACCTCATATGCAAATCCTGTTCAAATTTCAAGTCTCAAAAAATTTGGCTCAAATTGGCCTATTGACCGATGTAGACCTTTTCGGTCGAACAAATTTTACGAAACTTCAATGTAGGACCGTCGCAGCGTCAGTGTCATTAATATCTGAAAATTTCAGAACATTCGGTTGAGAAGTTTTAGCTGGAAGTGAGCGGACAGACAAACAAAAACACAAATGGAGGCAATCAACATACTTGTCAAAAACAAAAAGAATTGCCAAGTAACAAACAGACAAACAGACAGACAGACAGACAGACAGAGTAACAAAATCGACTGACCAATATACTTGAAAAATCTTCGATTTTGCAAGTAGCAAACAGACAGAAAGGGATGAAAACACAACTTCCTTCACCTTCAGTGGCAGAGGTAAAAAACAAGAAGAAGATGTCGTGCAGAGCACAATACTTGCAAAATCCATAAAACAAATTTGACCTCAAAAATAATTGGTGGTTGAATTCAATGACCAAATGTGCAACTCCTCTTCAAATTCCAAGTCAATCGGATGAAAATTGAGGATTTTAGACATAGCACATAAGTTGTTGACCTTGGGACTATGTTGACCTCAAAAATAATTGGCTGGTTGAAATCAGTGACCTGAAATATAAATCTTCCTCAGATTTCAAATCAATCGGATGAAAATTCAGGATTTTAGAAATCTCACCTTAGTTGTTGACTTTGGGCCTATGTTGACCTTTTTGTCAAAGTTGACCTCAAAAATAATTTCCTGGTTGAATTCTTTGACCTGAAGTATAAATTCTCTTCAAATTTCAAGTCAGTCAGATGTAAATTCAAGATTTTAGAAATCTCACCCAAGTTGTTGACCTTTGACTTATGTTGACCATTTGACCTCAAAAACAATAGGTTTCTTCCTTATGACAAACTCTACCATGTGGGGAAGTTTTGTGAAGATCGATTTAAAATTGTGACCTGTTGGCGATAAACAGACAAGCAGACAGAATAACAAAATCGACTAACCAATATACTTTTTGCAAGTAACAAGATTGCATGCAGAACATGATACTTGCAAAATCCAAATAAACAATACTGCCATAGAAACAGCAATTTGGTAATTTGCAAAATTTGACCTATCAAGTGTTTTACATGATTGATTGTTATGCATAACAAATTTGGCTGATACATTTTCTTATTGTGGCCAAATCGGTGTTTTTTCATATTTCAGACTGCCTTGACCTTGACCTTTTATTTGTTTTGACAAAATCTTACTCACATATACTACACATACATACAAATAAGCTGCCTAAGTTTCAGTTTGATAACTTAAAAAATTATTGAGTTATGGCAATAACAAAATCACAAAAAGTCAAATTTGATTATAATGTGGAAAATTGTTGTCATGGAAGCCGTTGACTCTCAAAACGGCTAAAGCGATCATTCTGATTTTTGGTAAACCACTGCTGTGACCCAATATCCTGAGGCCACCACAGAAACATGTTCAACTTTAAGTTAATAGGATGAAAATTGATGGTTGTGTGACCTTGAGCTTTGACCATTTGAATTTAACCAATCGGCTTCAGTGACCCAAGATGCAAACTCTGTTCAGATTTCAAGTCAATCGAATGAAAATTGATTTTATGCAACCTTGACTTTTGACACTTTGAACTTTTGACCTCAAAAACAATATACTTCTAGTTTTGGATTGGTGAACCATCCAGTGACTCAATATGCAAATTCTGTTCAAACTATCAGACCACCCAACCTGGGTAGAGACCAACCAGCAACCATTGCTTGCTGAAAAATGTAAAGTCTGTGTATTGCAAGAAGACTCCAGAGATGTTTGTGTGGTATGCTTCTAAAGGAGTCTAACATGTCTAAAGAATCTCAGGGGTGTAAAGGTCTCAATGGTCTCAGAGGCCAAAGGGTCTATAAGTGTCTTGGGGGGTATAAGGGGGATTTTCCAATAGTAGTTTTGGTCTAAAGTGTTTAAAGAGGGTCTAATGAGTCTAAAGGGTCTAAAGGCCCGGTCACACCTTAACGTTTTAGCCAGCGATGGCAACGTATTAAAATGTATGTAAAACGCTGGCTGACGTTGAACTTTTGATGTTTTTTTTTTTAATATTCGGACGTATTCATAACGAGTTGGTCGTATGCATAACATATTAGTAATGGACACAGAACGTTTCGTTGTGTTATAGATAACTTATACCAACGAATGCTGAACCTGTTGTCGGCCTACACAACCGATGCCCAACGATAGTCTAACTTCGGCATAGCGCGTTGCACGCATCGCCGACGAGGTCGTGACGTAGCCTATTAAAAGGCTGACGGACAACGATTCGAATCATAACTGCCGTAGAAATGGAAGTGTCAACATCGCGGTCACACCTTGGCGATCTTGCCAGCGTATGCCGACCTAAGAAAAAGTGTGTCTAAAACGTTGGGGCACGTCAAATACGGTATGAGTAAGTTTGGTATACGTGAGTAGAACGCTAAAGTATGCTATCATACGTCGTAGTAAGTAGAGTACGTCAAGAAATTTTAAACATGTTCAAAATTTTACGATGTACTCGGCGTATGACACACGTTCCGCATGCGATGGGGATAAGTTGTACACACGATATGCGGACGCTTACACACGTCCACAAAGGCTAATTATAAGCTACTCATAAGTCGAAACACGTCGCGGTAATGTCTTTTTTACGCGAAACTTATTTCTAACTTATGTTTGACGTGCTTTGAACCAATTCTTTACGTAGTCCCAACACACATCGACGTATGTAGACGTATTCCAATGACGTCTTCCGGTCGACAAAAAAAAAAAAATGAATGTGTTTCAAGCTTACAACTGCCATATAAAGACGTGTTCCCAGCGGTTTTGGGAATTGGTATATAAAAATGCTGCTCATAAAAGGGGAACCCAACAGTGTTTTCGAGTCCTTTTTGAGTCGATGTCCATGTCAGCAGTAACAGTATCAGTATCAGTATTAGTATTAGTAGTAGTTTGTTCATGTTGGCAGTAGTAGGTGAGTGTGAGGGGGAGGGTGTGGGTTATGATGGATCGTCCTTGCGTCCGCGTGTCCACGGGTAGATTCATAGGCTGCCACTCAACGATTTAAATGGCTGCATCTCCACTATTGAAAGTAGACGCTTGCGCTCAACAATTGGATTTTTTTTACACTCAACGACTTTTAAACGGTACCACTCAGCTAGTTTCATTGTTTACAATGAACGATTTAAATTGCTGTCACTCGCCTTTGTTTTTTGACGCTGGGGTTTTGAAATTTGAAGCGTTTCTTCTGAACGTGTTAAAACGCTCAAACTCGACTATTTTAAATAGACGCTGCCGATGGACAATTGGAATCATAGCCAAGCTAGACATCGAAGTGTGAACATCCTCGTCATGCCGAAGAAAAGTTTGAAGAATGCTGCAAATAAGTGTCCTGGCCGTGGCCGTGGACGCTGACGCAAGGACGATCCATTATACCGACGTCTTTCAGCCTATGAGTAACTTAAAAGTAACGTCTGTCGACGTGTGGCAACGATCGCGTAACGTGCCAACAACACGTTAATCATAGGTTAGAAATAAGTTTCGGGTATGCTAAACATTACCTCGGCATGTCTCAACTTATGATTAACTTACAAGTAGCATGTGTTGACGTCTGTCAACGATCGCAGACCGTGCATACAACTTGTGGCCAGCGTAGCGGAACGTGTGAGTCATACGCTGGCATACGTCGTGAAATTTCAAGCATGAAAAAATTTGAGGACAACCGAAAAGTACAATTTAAAGCCAACATACAACGACGTATGGCAGTGTTTTTCAGCGTGCTCTCAATGTTATCAAAACTTACCCATAACGTATTCAACGTGTGCCAGCGTTTTAGAAAAAAAATTCAAAAATCGGCATACGTTGGCTAAAACGTCAAGGTGTGACCGGGCCTTAAGAGTCAAGGGGTTTAAGCAATCTAAAGGGTGTAAAGCTCTTCCAGAGTCGAAGGGGTTTAACTGTTTAAGAGGGTCTTAAAATGTCCAAAGGGTCTAAAATGCTTGAAAGGGGTCTAAAATGCCAAAGGGGTCGAAAGGTCTGAAGGGTATGTTCCAACAGTAGTTACAGGTCTAAAGGTCGATGGGTTCAAAGGGATCTAAAGGGTTTCAGAGGGTCTAAAGGATCTTACAAGGTCCAAAAGGTCTAAAATGGTCTAAAGGTGTTGAAAAGGTTGAAGGGTTCAGGGGTCCAAAGAGTGCAAAGGTCTTTGTGAGTTAAGGGGTCTAAAGGGTCTTAAACGCTCCCAAAGGCTCTAAAGGAACTAAATAGGTCAATGGGTCGAACAGGTGAAGGGGTCTAAAAAATTTAAGGGGGTATAAAGGGTTTTAAAAGGTCCAAAGGGTCTAAAAGGTCTCGAAAGTGGTCAAAAAATCTAAAGGGTTCAGGTCTCAATGTCTAAAAGGTATGTTGTAATGTTCTGTAATTAATAACCATAATTAATAGACATGCCTCGTGTTGGCTTAATGGTTTGGGTGGTGGGCTTGAGATCCAAGGATCCTGAGTTCAAACCCCACCATCCTGTTCAATTAATACGAGGTGGGGTTGACTCTGCGTGTCATCCTTCTGAGGTCGGCAAAATGAGTGCCAGCATGCTGGTATCCTGTGGCGGAGTGGAAACCCATCCAGGCTTATGCCAAATAGCCAAGGAGATTGCTTAAGGCCTAAGTCACATTTGCCACGGCGGCCGTGGGGTCTCCGAAATCTATGGCCACTAGCAATTATATGGCGGCCGCAGTATTTCCACGGTCACACAATGTAGCAGTCACATATGTTTTTATTTTTCGGGGAGCCGCACGGCGTATTTAGAAATTGTGGAGACCGAAAACGTGGGGTTGCCGTACGGTCTTTGATTTGATGTCACACGGTGACCTTAAGGGGGCACTGCGGCGGCCATATAATTTTCAAGGTAGACGCAAGGCAGCCTCAAGGTGCCCGCAAGGCGACCGCAAGGGGGCTCTAAGGAGAACGTGCGGCCAGACGGACGGTAACGAGTGGGTTAATTAATTTATTTTTTTTAACTAGTTTTTTTTTTGGCTTGTTGAATTGCTACGGCGAACGTAGAAATGAAAAAAAAGTTATAACTCCATGTTATAATTCCACGGCGACCCCTACGGCCTGTAAATGATAGCCAAACGGCATAGGGCCACCCTGAGGCCACCGCAGAAACTCTGCGGCTGCCGCACGTTTCTGTCAATTCAGAGGATGTACGGTCGCCGTATCCTCGCCATAGAGCAAATGTCACTTAGGCCTAAGCAGCACCAACGCTCTGCACTGAGTATGGTCCCGATGGATGGATGGATGGATTAATAGATGTAGTTATAGTCAAGTAATACATAATTAATAGATGTAGGCCTATTTATGATCCAACTCATGTTCAAACAGGAAGTAATTAATGGACATACCCACATGGGTCCATTGAAGCTTCACCATGAGGGTTTGCTGTCCACCCGTGTTTTTTGGATATATATCAAGTGAATCAGATGAACATTGACGATTTGTGAACTTGACCTTTTGACCTCAAAACAATAGGTCTCTAGCTTGTGACTACCTCTACTAGGTGGTTAAGTTTCATGAAGATCGGAGTAAAATTGCGACCTGTAGGCGATTGATATACAGACAGACAGACAAACAGACCAGACCAACCAATATACTTGTGAATCTTCGATTTTAGAAGAAATAAACACAAACGAATACTTCTCAAATTATAGAGTAGTATGTAGTATGTAGTATGATAACTGCGTCAAAGTAATTACTGATGTTTTGTGACATCACTAATCTTTTGGCACATGTTTTGATGCCATTTACCCTAATTGTCCCCTCAAAACAATTTAAATGCCACATCTTCTGGGGTTTTTGTCCCCTGAACCCCCATCAGGCTTCATACAGCAAGCCATTAAATGCTATATTGTGACAGCGCATGTGGCATGCTCACTGCACTGTTGGTCCCATGCCGCCCCCCCACCCCCAACCCCTTCCCAAATCAAGGGTCTGGATCCACCTCCGGTATTCTAATATTATGTTTACAGCAGAATGTTTGTCTGTGATGGGACCATTTTGTGCAATTACACTGTGACATGTTCTGACCATTCCATTCTTCCTGGACTTGATTGTCCCAGTATAAATAGCTCCACCTTTGTGTTGTATGTCCCTTCTCATAGCCTGGAGCAAAACAGTTCTCGAGACTGCCTTAAAATTTCATGGAAGAGTGAAAATCTGAGCAGCTTAAATGGAACTGCAGAAGAATTGGTTTATGCTAACAGCTTGAACAACCTGCAACAATGAAGCAGAATTGTTTCAATCCTGATTGGGCCATTCTCTTTTCTGGCCATACTCGGTGTTATTATGAGAGCATCCGCTCTGAGTCTGGGAGATCGGAGGTTCAAACCCAGACCAAGTCATACCAAAGACTCTAAAAATGAATGGTACATGCTGCTTCCCTGATTAATTCATCAGGATGGACCATACTCTGTGCGGAGCATTGGTTCTGCTTAAGCAGTTTCCTTGGCTATTAGGACACAATTCTGGGCAGGTCACCACTCCAACACAGTATACCAGCATGCGATCACTCATTTTGCCAACCTCAGAAGGATGACAGGCAGTCAACCTCACCTGGTATTAATTCAACATCCGACATCCTAGAATCCCAAGCCCACCACCCTAACCGTTAAGCCAACACCAGGCATTTCCTTGATTAATGCTCAGCATTTAAAAATGATAGAGCACAGACAAACAACCATAGGTTGGCAACCATTGTGCAGGCTTGATAGACCTAATGACTTCCTCCTGCATTGAAATTGTAAGGGAACTCATTTTATATTTTAAGTTTAAAAAAATAATGCAACTTATACCTTTTAAGGACCATGGAACATGTATGTCCCTAAACTTTAAAGTGCTGTATCTCTGATATTTTCCCTGCAATTTTAGATTACTTTATGTTTGTACATTGGAAAACATTGTATCTAACATTCGGTACGAGCTTTTGTCGTTTCCATAATATATTTTTGTTGTTTTAATTCGAAAAACCTGTATTTTTCGTTATTTCAAAAATTGAAAGTTAGCCAAACTAGTAATAAAATTGGACTTAGATCTGAAAAATACTTTCAAGATGCTTGTGGTCCTCAAAGGGTTAAACATGACAAGATCTCAAAAAGAAATTTTTGGTACGCTTGATAATAAACATGCAATGATGCTAACTTAAATGTAATCCCGTTTCTCAACAAGGCACTTCTTGGAGGCCCAAGGGATTCCTGAAGCACTGCTTGCAGCTTGCTTACCAAGTAAAGGCATCAAACCAATCCAAGCTGCAACCTCTTTTGGAATTCTCAGGATGACTTTCCTGTGAGATACTTTGGTAAAAAAAAAAAAAAACAAGTCTGCAGGGTTTATTGAGAAGATGAGAATGAGGACTCAAAAACTGGAAAGAAGCAAAATCATCAAATTCATTACCCGTCTGGAGCATGATAATGTGCTTGAGCTTCACATTGGATCATTACACAAATAAACAGTCAGAACTCTTTAAATTTTTAAGCACAATACTGGCTCTTCGAGAAATAGAATCAGGAGCCTGTGGCTGCATATCAGTGGTACGATAAGGTGCTGCAATACAATCGCCGTTTGTGCATAATTTACACAATGTGGCCTGAGTGCATGAGAATCTGCAATTCTGATCATGGATTGTGCATAAAATCGTGTCGTCTCACATTTATGTTCCTCATCCTTGGCAGTTATACACCATGTTAGAAACACTTTGCACAAGGCAACATGTGAGGTATGGCCCAGCACTTTAGTCTGCTACATCAGAGCCTAATTGATCTCAAGAAAATAGGGGAGTGTGTTTTCGAAAATGAGTTGTTTCTAAATGAGGGAGAGAGAGCAATTTAATGGATGGCATATATTCAATGCGATGTGTTTGGTTAAAACAGGTAACAATGGGATAATATGCCAGAAGTGAATATCAAAGAAGCTTCAACCTTTCGCTTTCAGACTTAACTCAGCCAATATGTTGAAAATCCAGAAATAATGGAATTATTAAATACAGAAACCCCAGATGAGTCACCATCATTATGAAGCTATATGCAGCTCAGTATTGCATGATTTACCCAATGATATGGTGAGTGACATGATTCCTAAAAACAATTTTTTTGGAAACATTGCAAAGAGTGAAATTCCTGTTTTTTCCAAGCTGCCTCTGACTGACCTTATTTGTGTACGACCTTTCTATTCTCTGCCTGTTTGAATTGGCCTTTTGGTTGCAGCAGGATTGCCCAGTGTGAATATATACAAAGGACGTGGCATTGCGAGAAGAGACGTCAAATGGAGCGTCGTTGCTGAGAGCTTGGCAGGGGATGGGTATTCTCCCGATTGACAACATTCCCTTTGCTGGCACAACAACAATACCATTGCATGAAGTCTGGCCTGCGGAATGGTGTGCTGGCTGTTAACACTGCCGGAGACTTGCACGGGCACACGTGAGCACAAAAGAGCTTGTCCTCCATTGTTCATTACTATGGACATAGAGAGGCAGGGAAGACGATATGAAATCCAGAATTCTCCATGCTTGTACGTCCTGTTGTCCCACATGCGAAAGATGACCTTACGCTTGATGTGCATTTGAACCAAATTAATTTAGCAAGAATGTGAACCCTACGGCTTATGTGATCATTTCCTAACAAGCACATAAAACTTTATTACCTCTGTCACAACCACGTGACCACCACCTTCCGTGACTCGGGGCTCCGCCCATACAATACATGCTCCGCCCATACACCACAGGATCTGGATGAAATTTGGTGGAGAGGTTGGATGTGTGACAAGGTCGAAACGATTCGATTTTGGTGAAGATCTGGATCCGACATCGAGAATTTTTAAAGTGATTCTTCACCATTGAGAGATGGGGCTAAGCTGATGTATATCATGGTTTCTCAAAAAGTTGTAGATGGATTCGGATGAAACTTGACGGACAAGTTGGGTGTGTGACAAGGACGACTTGATTCGATTTTGGTGAAGATCCGAATCCGGATGTAAGAATTGTTTAATTTTTAAAGTCATTCCTCACCATTGAGAGATGGGATTAAAAACGATGTATATCATGATATTACCCTCGCCAGAGAGGGTATTGCATTTGGGTCCGTTTGTTACTTGCAAAATCGAAATTTTTTCAGATATATTGGTTAGTCGATTTTGTTATTCTGTCTGTCTGTCTGTTGGGTCGCCGAAATAGGTGACCCTTATTGTCAGTAATTCTGTCTGTTTGTTTGGATGTTTGTTCGTTTGTCATCAGCATAATTGGTAGTAAACGTGGGCCGATTTTGACCAAACTCTGGTGGTAGGCACATCTTATGACCTAGTGCTTTGGAAACTGTGATGGTTGCTAGGGACGCTTTGGTCCCCTAGCAACAGCCGAAAAACCTTCAAAATCGGTTCCGTTCACGCGAAATCATTTCCGAAAGCCATTATCCCACGCAGGCTTATGAAATTTGGCATGCGTCATCTACAGGTGGATGCTCTACCAAATATATTCCGTTTTTTGTGATATATGGAATAGTTTACCCGCAGCGCCCCCTACAAATGGGGTATGCCCGAAAATTGAAGGTCCCCTCATGACCAGGTGAGTGCATCGATCCGAATGAAACTTTGCAGGTTCATAGCACGCAACGAGTGCTACAACTTTGCCTCAGGACATATTGACCGATATTGCTTAGGTCAGGGGTCAAAGGTCAATTCGTGCAAAAATCGATAATATGCGAGAGCTGGAGGTGCCTTCGCGCCAAATGCGACTCCTCCTAGGGTTATGGTCGGATGGTCATGAAAATTCACACTAATCATCTGGAATGCATTGTGCACAAACGATCACGCCGGATTTTCGATTTACAGTATATCTTTGTTCACCCACAGCACCCCCACGAACTTTGGGGATTTCTGATATCAAACCGCATTTTCGGTACTTTTCATTCAAATTGATACCGAGTAGTTATCAGTAGATGGAACTCGATGAGATTTGGTATGCATAATCTGAAGGTGATTCTCTATCTGCTGTTTCACATCCATTTTGTTCTATATCTTATAGTTTCCAAATGGCAACCCTCTAAACTTGGGTGTCCGAGGGCCTCTGAGCATTCCCGCTGAAAATTCAAAGTACATTAACTCCAAGACGGTTGAACCGAATCGAATGAATCTTTACATGCTTTTTGACCGTAATGAGTACTACAACTTTGCTCATTTGCATAATGACCTATCTCGAGTAGGTCAGGGGTCAAAGGTCAATAAGTGCATTTTTTGGGCAAAATTACCATTCAAGGCACCCTTGCTCCTACACGGATTAACCGATACGAATGAAAGTTCATAGGTACATAGTACTCAATGAGTACTACAACTTTGCCTCAGGACATATTGACCTATCTCGGCTAGGTCAGGGGTCAAAGGTCAATGAGTGCATTTTTCAGGCAAAATGACCATTCAAAGCCCCCTTGCTCCAACACGGGTTAACCGATACGAATAAAAGTTCATAGGTGCATAGCACACAATGAGTGCTACAACTTTGCTTCAGAACATATTTACCTATCTCGGCTATGTCAGGGGTCAAACGTCAATGAGTGCATTTTTCGGTCAAAATGACTATTCAAAGCCCCCTTGCTCCTACACGGGTTAACAGATACGAATGAAAGTTCACAGGTACAGAGTACTCAATGGGTACTACAACTTTGCTTCAGGACATATTGACCTATCTCGGCTAAGTCAGTGGTCAAAGGTCAATGAGTGCATTGTTCGGGCAAAATGACCATTCAAAGCCCCCTTGCTCATATACGGGTTAATCGATTTGATTGCAATTTCGTAAGTACTTAGTACTATATTAACTCAGATTAGGGGTCAAAGGTCATTGGATGCTCGGTGACCCATGGCTGCCTACCGGCTTGTCTGTCTGTTTGTCGCCTACAGGTCACAATTTTAAACCTATCTTCAGGAAGCTTCACCACATGGTGGAGTTTGTCAAAAGGAAGAACCCGATTGTTTTTGAGGTCAAAAGGTCAACAACAAGGGAGGTTTCTAAAACCCTCAATTTTCATCCGATTGACTTGAAATTTGAAGAGGATTTATATTGCAGGTCACTGAATTCAAGAAGTCAATTGTTTTGGAGGTCCACATCGGCCAAAAGGTCAACATAGGCCCAAGGTCAACAACTAAGGTTGTATTTCTAAAATCCTCAATTTTCATCCGATTGACTAGAAATTTGAAGAGGATTTTTTTCCAGGTCACTAAATTCGACTTGCCAATTATTTTTGAGGTCAACATGGACTAATAGGTCAACATAGGCCAAAGTTCACCAACGAAGGTGGAATTTCTAAAATCCTCAATTTTCATCCGATTGACTTGAAATTTGAAGAGGATATTTTTTTCAGGTCACTGAATTCAATTCAGCCAATTATTTTTGAGGTCAACATGGACCAAAAGGTCAACATAGTCCCAAGGTCAACAAGTAAGGTGCTATAGTGCTCTTTACGACATCTTCTTCTTATTTGTCTGCACAGAACTTTCATGCTTTTCTCTGCAACTAAACCGTTTGTTGGATTGAGATGAAATTTTCAAGATTGGTGCGAATGCTCATGTGGAGTGTGTTAATGACAATTATGTCATTATAGGTCACGTGTTGTGGCAGCCATATTAGGAAAACGGAAAAAAAAACTTTGGACCTCTGTATCTCTGAAACCGCACCAAGGAAAAAATTGAAACGTGGCACATAGCAAGTACTCCTCAAAGGGAATTAGTCTCATTTTTAGGATGTCGTAGATGCCCCCGTTATGACGTCATAATTGCATATGTAGAACACCACATCCGATCAGTATGGAAATTTTTGAGGGTCATCTTGGGATAAAATGGTCCAGAGAAAAAAAATTCATGACGTCATCGGTCACGTGATTCGGCAGCCATATTGTTTTTTTCTTTTTAAACTTTCAAAAATCTTCTTCTCTGAAGTGGCTGAACAGATCGAGGCAAAACTTTACATGTATGACTGCCTGTCCATGAGGAACAAAAGGTTCATACCTATAATATCATAGGTCACATGGTTTGGCAGCCATATTTGATTTACCTTGAAACCTATAAAAATACACCACTCAAAAGAAGTCCTGGTGAGGGTCTGCAATCTCTGATAGTACTTTTTCTTGTTTAAAAAATTGTAATGGGTCTGATATCTTCTTGTGGATCAGGCATTACATGGTGGAGGTATGTGCTCTCCCGAGTGCCCTTCTAGTTTTCAATGCAACTCCCCTTTATAACTCTATAATTCTCATTGGGACAAATTCCCACTCCTTGCTTCCTCCTGTTATTCCAACAACTACAAAACCTGGCAGAAAATAAACATTTATGAAAATGATTAGCATTGTTTTATGTGAGTCAATCGTCATTAATTGTTCCACTGGCAAGACCTGTCGAACACGCAACCATTTTAACTGGCAATAGAAATGTAACAAATGAATAAGGATACATTTTATAATATTGTTGCAGTTATGGACCTTTCTCACTTTTAGTCCAACATTCCATCCATTCGTTTCTCCATCTTAAACCCCCTCCCCTCATCCTTTTTCCTCCCAACCTCCCAACCTCCCCCCACTTCAAAACTCTCCTCCCTTTCAAGAGTCCATACATCATTACTTACCTATTAGTTCAATACAATGGAACGAAATTACCTTAGATCAGTGCAAAAGATCCTTCATCATGTGAAAATCACCATGGAATTAAATAATCTTGTTATTTTCATTTCCTTCAAAACTTCCCACTTGGACACAATGGAGGTGATCATTACTGCTGCAGTGGTTGGCTTTGTGCATTCAATGGAGACAATAACTGCTCACCCCCTCTCAGCGATTGTAAAAGGCAGATCGGCTTGATCTCCGTGGAAAGTGGACGTAAAAACAAGTGGATGACATTGGTGGCATTGAGAGTCTCAGCAAGTGACAGAAGTACTGAACAAGACATCATACTGCCTTGAATAGTTTATTTCCTTTGGTGTTCAACGAGAGCAGATCGGCAAGTGCTCTCATGAACCAAGCGTCTGATCCACCACACGTCTCTAACTAATTTACTAAGTTCTTCAGCCTGCTGGGTGCTTCGATTCTCCACTCATCTCACCAGCCAGGAGCTCTTGATGTGTGATACTCCACTCATCTCATTTGCCTGAAGATCTCAACTCTGCGCTCCACCAGTCTTTTTTACTGGAAGATCTTGTCTCGTCTCATGTGTCGGGACTTTTGATTAGTCTCGCTCTCATCCATCAAGCTCTCCTGACCACGAGTCCTTTGGCCAAGCCTGCACTCACATCTGCTTGTTTGAACAGTGAGGGCCACCAAGGGGGAGCTTGCACGCTGTGCAGGTCTGCACATGGCATGAGCTCACACGAATCTGTGTAAGGTGAAGCAGGAACCAGACCCATGTTCCACTGTGCACTCCATCTACTTTCTCTCTTTTACTCTCTTCATTTCCCTGGAATGATTGATGGTGCACCATATCCTGTGTTAAGCATAAATAAGACCATATAAGTGGGCTTCATAAGTGCTAAAGTCGTCAGCTTTCTCATGTAGCTTTTAATTGTGCCTTTTCATCGTGATTTCTGTCCATCCATTGTAAATACATACTCGTGATTGCTGTTGTAAATTCCTGCCATTGCTGATTGAATAAACCTTGTTGTGCTTGTTGAATAAATGTGCTTGTTAAACTATTAAACGTTTCCGACCTGCTCACTCTCGTCCTTTGCTCCATTGGTCCATCCTGCATAAGTTTAGTTAGACAGGAAGTTTTGCCCCACTGATTGGCTCTGGGATTAGCCAAAAGCCATCCACGGTTTGCTCGGCCATACATAATAAATGGACAGGTGACCATTGAGGGTGTGACCCATAATTAGGGTTTCCGTGCCAACGTTAAGGTAGTGCGTAACCAAGGAGCGAAAACCCTGCTACGATCGGTGGTTCAAATTGGCGGCGATGGTTGCCAAGCAACCTTTCAGACTACAGAGTTATCTGTGACTGGCGGCCTCAGGACTGGAGGTCGAGTAAAGGTCTGAGGAGCTCCCTCCTGATAACCCCAGACCCTGCGTCTGTAACAATATTGTCCATCATTACATTGCTCATGTATTGTCCATCAATCCATTCACTGTACAAGGAAACACTCAATAATATTGAGCATCAATCCTTTGCTCGTGTTTTTAACATTTTCACAGCTCATGAAGCATGAATCCCAGTAATAATGTGATGTTCCAAAATGGAAAATAAAAATAAATTCTGCATGTGGATAACATCAGTCCGTGGCATTTCTTCGCAGAATCCCAATTTTTCATAGCCCTTGGCTTTATGCCTTAGTTCAAGCCCTAGAAACCAATCCTGTCTGCCCTCCAAGCCCCACTTTCCCATCTCTGTCCAAACATGATGAGCTGCCTGGTTTGTCAATAGCATAGTGTTGTCTCGTTATCTGGGCCCAGAGATGGCACGTAGACTATTTACCAGACCCACTGTATACAAGTGTTCAGCAGTGCCCCAGCAGCAGCTTGCCTCTCTCCCATGCGCCACAATAGTCTCTTTCTCTGGCATCAAAGATGTGCCCATGAGAATGAGACGTCAAATTTGCAGCTGTCTGTGCTGGCCCACCCTGTTTATGCAATCCTGTCACTTTTCGTATATGTATATATCTATATGTATATATATATATATATATATATATATATATATATATATATATATATATATATATAAATGTATATCACATATGCACGTTGTTATTATTCAGGTTCAGCTATTAATCGATTAGATCTTATTCTGAGTCACTGCGAACATGCTGTATACCAGAGAAGACGGAGGAGTGAGGAGAAGGGAATACAGGTGTGGGGTGGATCGAAATTTCCACTATATTTGCATAACCTAATAAATATACAGCCTCTAAAAACACGCTGGAGATTATAATCGTTGAATATTGTATGGAGAAGGAAAACAAACAAAATAGCAATTTACAGGTGAGTATGTTTCAAAGATGAACATTCAAGCAATTTAAAGTTTAAAGTCAACAATGTATCACATAAGGAGGGCGGAAGAGGGGGGGGGGGGCGTTGGTGTTGAATTATGGAAAATTAAATTGAGAAAATAGAAAATGGGAGATAAGGAAAGAATAAGGGAACCGATTTAGGAGGAATGGTTGATGAAAGGGGAATGTATATATGGGGAATCAAGTTGGCTGTCGTTTCAGAGTGCACATTGAAAGATCGATGTCTCATCTTCTAGACTTCGGTTGTGGGAGTCAAAAGTAGTCACTCTGGACTGGTAGCTCACAAAAGTACAGATACCTGTCCTGACTACTGCTGGGAAAGCAATGGTAAACCACCGAGCTTATTCCTTGAAATGAGACTGCTCCAGTAGAACTCAATCATCTGCTCAGATAAATGGAACAAAGGTCAGTGCTGTGGCCAAAGGTAGAAGTAGAGGTAGATGCAGAAGTAGAAGTCAAAACAATGGAAGTATACATAGAGGGAAGAAGCTGAAGCAGACACGTAAGCCAAACAGAGGCAGAACCGGGACAAGAGGCAGATATTGGTGTCAATGCAAGGATGTGGAAAGGAAGAAGAAGAAGAGAGAGAGGTGGGCTTTGAAGCAGTGGTAATGATCTTAATAAGGAGTTTGAAAAACACTGAGAATAAACTACCAAGGGGAAGACAATTCACAACAGTGATGGAAAGAAAAGATAGGAGCACAGGTTGTGGAGAAGAATAAGAGGTGGCTATTGGATTAAACTCAGTAGTTAGGAAGAACATAATAGTCAGGGGGTGAGCAGATGATAAATGGGGTTTCTGGGACTCCCATTCGAATGAATGGGGGGAAAGGGAAAAACTTTCTGACTCAAGCCCCAAAAGCCCAAAATAGGAGACTGATTTTCTCCCCACCTATCCCCTTCCCTCCCATACAAGCAAATGTAAAATTGAAACTGATTTTCTCCCCACCCATCCCCTTCCCTCCCATACAAGCAAATGTAAAATTTAGACTGATTTTCTCTCAAACCTATCCCCTTACCTCCCATACAAGCAAATGCAAAATTGAAACTGATTTTCTCCCCACCTATCCCCTTCCCTCCCATACAAGCAAATGTAAAATTTAGACTGATTTTCTCCCCACCTATCCCCTTCCCTCCCATACAAGCAAATGTAAAATCGAGATCGATTTTCTCCCCACCGATCCCCTTCCCTCCCATATAAGCAAATGTGAAATTGAGACTGATTTTCTCCTCACCTATCCCCTTCCCTCTCATAAAAGCAAATGTAAAATTGAGACTATGAAAGATTGAGACTGACTGATTAAAGCACTTCTTCCCTTTCATATTTTCATTCCACTCAAAGAGCGAACCACCGAATATTTGCCCATGTTCGACTTTAGGGAATAACTTAATTTTCTTATAACATTCATTTCCATCGAGTATATTCACAAAGAATAACTTGGAACTTGGTTCTTGGTATAAGTGTCTGTTGAGCAGAGATGAAATTATAAACTTCTCTTAAAGCTCTTATTTGACCACCTCCTGAGCCACATATCATTTTGAGATGGTCGTAAATTGTTTTGCCATTGTTCAATTGATAACCATCAAAGCTTTCAATCCATTCAAGGACATTTTTTTCTTTACATCCTCCAACCTATTTGTAATTAAATTTATCTGCTTATTTGTTTTATCTCCTTTTCCCCCGGTTATTTTTTCAATAAGACTTATTTGATATTTCTCACATTCTTTAGGTTTTCCATTTAAATACCAAGGCTGATTACATCTCCACTCTTTGGTTTGGTTATTTCTTAGTTCTATCATTTATAAATCAGTAAAATGAGAGCGGTAGCCTGTTAAAATTCCCAACCCAATATCTTAACACTTATACTTAAACCACAAGGGAGATTAGTGATTCCATTCGCTAAAATATACATTTTATCATCAAAAGTTCCTAATGCTTTCTTATTTATCTCTTCTGTATATAATTGATGTTTATAACTTCTTATTGTATTCATTTTTCTGTACTCTTCCTTCTTTAAGGTTAAACAGTTGTTATAATTTTTAAAGTTTATTGTTTCCTTGATTATATTTTTCTTTATTCCCTTTAGCTTCTTATCACACCTTTCAATGTTATTATTATCAATATATGTAAAAGCATAACACTTTGACTTTAATCCTATCAATTCACTCATGACCTTCCCACCCAATTCATCTTTAAACTTACCAATAACGTTTTTATTCTTTGATGGAAACAACACATCACCTGACTTATAATTACTTGTATCATATACATCAATATTATCAATCATATCCTCATGTACATCATTTGTCTTGATTTCAAATATAAAACTATCTGTATCCATATATAGCAATGACACATTATCCCCATACTTTGATTTTAAATTATTATAATAATAGTCATACATTAATGACTTTGACAAGTCAAGAATTGATGTTCCTATATAAATAGGTTTATCCATTTCAATACTCTTTTTTCAAGTGAAGAGCACAAAAGTTCTCTGAAAATACATTCGCTCGCTCAAAACTTGGTCTATTAATTAACGTTGAAGTCTGTTTCCAAGATGTAGCAAGTCTTATGTTTTGTCAATTCCCAACATTTTCCATGGTCTTTCCAAATACAGCATTATTAATTAATTTATAAAAGTCCTTCTCAAAATCTGTTTTTGGTTCTGTTCTTCTTTTTGTATTAAAAGCAATGTACTTTTTTAACCAATGACTTTGTATAAATTTCAAAATCCTCTGAATTTTCCTCACTCTCAACCCAACAGATAAATATTTTCTCAAGTTCCTTTGATGCAAAACATAATTTTCTTTATCATTTAATGTAGTAAGTAGTTTTCTGTCGATTTACCTTTTATATTAAATGACTGTTGGTAATCACTTAACCATTCTTTTCTTGGACTTCCTTTACCAGGGGCATAAGGTAGGTCTTTATGTTTGTGATGAAGTTATTCTGGATATTTTAAATCAACCTCAAAATAATATCCAACTTCAGCTTCATCCAATTTTTTTTGAGAGGAGACAACAATGTCTTGTAAAACTTTTTCATAATGTTTTTCTTTAACCCATTTAAGTTTTCCATGAGGTAAAGATTGAGACATAGCCCACCCATAAAAATTGTTAGCATCATAATACATCAGGTAAGGGTTGTCCTCATTCTTATTATAATCAGGAAGATATTTGTTATTTGCTTTAGCATATCTGTTGGAACATACTTGAGATATTCCTCCTCTTTTAGACTTCTCGATCATTAAAAGCATATCTATATCACTGATTAATTCCAAATTCTGTTTTGTCAATTTTAACATACCACTCCAAGCCAAACCCAGGGCTGTGTAATTGTGAACGGAGTCTAATCCATAAGATTTTTATTATGACAGACTGTTCTAAAAGTTTCAAACACATCAACCAATTACAATACATCAGTTTTAAGATACAAACCATGATATTCTCCAAGATTCTTTATATTAAACTTCTCCCAAACCTTTATGGCTTGTGTATAATCTCGATTGGAAATATGAGTTTTATTCAACTTGCGATATAAACTTTCCCTTGAAGGAAGTTGTGTTTCTTTAAACTTCTCAAATGAATCCATGTAGTCATACAGATATATTCCATTTTGTGATAAGAGATCAATCTCTTCTTGATTTGAGAAATGTGATTTAAGATTCGATAAGTTTTTAATATTTGATGCTAAGTTAGATAATGGACTTTCCATAAACTTGTATGTGTCAAGAAATCTGATATGGGTTATGGGGGATGTATGAATTGTTTTTGTTAATGAGATATATTTTTGATCAGTGTTAGGAATGGCAGAAATACCACCAGATGTCTTTGAAAGATCATTTTTTAATAGATGTGTGTCATAATGAGCGTTGTTGTGAAGAAAGACAGGAATAAAGTTTGGGGGCTTGTAATTAAGATTACAACAGGAATGAGCTGGACCTCTATATTTTCCAATAAGATGACAATGATCCCTAACTTTGACCTCTCCCTCAATTTTCTCCTCACAAATATGACAGATACTGTTCTTTCTAAATTATTTTTTCTCCCCCTTTGCCAATGACATTGGTTCAAAGGTTTTAACCATTATTTCTATTAGTCTTATTTAGTCTTTTTCCAATCGTCTTACAAACTCCTCTGAGGCATCTTCTCCTCTATAAAGTTCTAACTTTTTGTATTCATCACTAACAGATCATTTGATATAATAATAGACACCACAAGGGGTATGTTTTTGATATTTATTTGTGTATGATTTATTTGGAGTTGGAGAAACAGTATCTATCTTTTCAAGGATACTTTCAAAATCAGCATATATCACAAACGGATGTTTTATAGATTTGTGAAAATCTTTGAATGACATGTTTGAACCTGCTTTTGGTAAATTGATTACAGTTGATTTATGATTACTACAATATTTTGCATGTTGATTTAATCATTCTTTTGTATGAAAGGAGTTGAGACATCTCTTTCAAGGATACGTTTTACATTTTCTCTTGTATAGTTGTGATTTGGTTAATCTTGATAAATTTTTGATGAAAGCATCATGTGATTTTTCCTTTAAAGTAAAGTAGGGAAGGTCAATGTGTTTCATCATTTTTATAGTTGTTTGAAATTTTTAATATCTGAACTTTGTTTGTATCCGTTAATCCATATACATTAACAGATAGATTATTCATTTTCTCAAATTTAGGAATATCTCTCATTGACATTGGAAACTTTAAATCTTTAACATTTAATGTATTCTCATATTTCTTATAATGTTCAACCCTTTCAGGTTTCCATTGTGGAGGATGTAAGTGAGCAAGAACAGACGATAGAAAACATTTATCTTTGTTTTGAATATTAACAACCGCTTTCTTAAGTTTTATCTCTTTTGGTAAATCAATATAAGAATAAGCTTGAAGAGGATCTGATTTTAAGATGTGTATATCTAAAAAGATTATTTTTGTAATAGCAAATCCACAACCAACTACAGTGTTATCAACATCTTGTTATTGTCTCTGGAGTTCATCATAAACATCAGTTCATCATAAACATACAAAATCTTAAAATGATGAGATAAAGTGGGTGTTTGTCCTCATGTAGGGAGTAGTTTCATCACCTTCCCTTACCATATTCAATTTTACTCCCATATAAAACTTAAAAGTTTTCATTTCACTTAATGTGTTTTTAATTGGTGTTTTCAATGGAAAATTTAGTGGCACCTTCCCTTTCTTCATTGTTCTTGTGTTTGCATGATTGAAGGTGTTTATTATAAAATTTTTAATGAGTATCATTATCACATCTATCACAATGTTTTGTTTCTTGGTCAAGTGGAGATATTTGTCTGAAAAGATTGAATGTGTGTTTGTTGGTTTGAAAGGTGTTTTTTATAAAATTTATATTCATGATTACAAACATCGCAGTACGTTGTATTCACCACATTTATATAACAAAACTTTGCTTAAAATAAAAGTTTCTTGATGAAAATTCCGTTTAATTTATCGGTGAATCTGTGCTTAAAATCATTTTATCCTCCAACTTTTGTCACTTAATAAATACAATGTATCAAGACACAAAAGACAATTTTCAATCAATCTCTTCATTTGTAAAAGATACTGAGAAATATGTTGAGGATGTAACATTGAACAAAGATAAATATAACAACTATTGGCTAAAAACAATTATGGTGAATCTCTCTCTATCGTGTGCAGCCTGTGGCTGCTGGTTGCATCATTGGTTGGGACGTGGCTATGCTGCTGATGCAGTGTCCTCCTTAACAGAGAACTGGTGCTCATTTTGCCAAGCGCGGAAGGAGGACAGGCTGACTCAACCTCCTGGTGTATTTTTAATTCAGTGGCCAACAGGGCTTGAACTCAGGACCTTAGGATCCCAAACCACCACCCGAACCACTAAGCCAACATCAGGCTTTTATTATGGTGAATAATATGAGTTCTTCAATTTCCTTCAGTGGAAGGGCTTTTAGTATATCTGGAAGAACATCAATTAAAGTAGCTCTAACAAAAGTTTATCCTCTCCTTCTGACAATATATTCAAAATTATAAAAAGCAATGAAACAAGAAAAAGTATCAAAAAAGAAAAACCTTATGGATGAAGCTTTAGAAAGAAAAGATATAAGACCATCTGTAATATGCAAGGAGAAACTTGTATTTTTTTCAACAACCCTAAAGATGTAAATCCTGATGAAATAAAGGATGTTAACATCTCCTCTTCTTCTTCTTTCGGCTGTTCCCATTAGGGGTCGCCACAGCGGATCATCTGTATGATCCGCATAGTGATTTGGCACATGTTTTTACGCCGGATGCCCTTCCTGACGCAATCCTGGTCGCCTCTTACGACACAGAGATATGGTACACCTATTCTCACCAGGGTATACACCGGCCCAGTATACTGGTACTCATTTCGCCGACCTCGGAAGGATGGCAGGCTGAGTCAACCCCCTGGTGTATTAATTCAGTGGCCCAACGGGGCTTGAACTCAGGACCTTTTGGATCCCAAGCCGCTGCCCTAACCACTGCACCAACACCAGGCTAACTGCACCATAAAGGATGTTAACATATCAGTTAAAATTAAATTTCGTTCAATAGTAGTTAAGGATCATTTTAAAATTACCTTTAATATAAAAAAATGTAGTAGTTTAATCTATGAATGAAAAAAATATCTCGATATAGATGGTAATGTTTATTATACTAATTAAATATGAGTCATAACTCA
Source organism: Eptatretus burgeri (assembly GCF_056783735.1). Classification (NCBI taxonomy): domain Eukaryota; kingdom Metazoa; phylum Chordata; class Myxini; order Myxiniformes; family Myxinidae; genus Eptatretus; species Eptatretus burgeri. Next base: position 46,395,495 of record NC_140968.1, read on the forward strand.
ACTGAAGATTTTGAAGATATGAGAGTGATGATAGTATCTCTGTTTGAACAGAAGACAGTTATGATACCGAGAGTTTGTGTTCAAATGATAGTTATGAAAGTAGTTTTATAGATGATAGTGAAAGCACCAATGAAAGTACCGAAGATGACACCAAAGATGAATTTTATTTGAAGTAAAGTTTTACTTTATAAATATGAAGAGTTCACTAGATTTTGAGCCTCTTGAATTTCCTGATTCTCCACATGACAAATTTGAGAATTGTCCTGCGTGTGAAAGTCGGGGATTAAACACAGAGTCAAAAGCCTACAAACAATGTATGTTCTGTGATTATCCTCTAATTAATGATAATAAAAAATATAAAAAGGAATATAATTCTTTGAGATTTACACCAAAAATGAATTACTTTACAAGATTGATTCGATAAATGAATGTAAAGTAGGAGGGTGATAATATACCTTTTCTTACAAGAGAAGAGACTGAACAAATGACTACAATGTTTCGTGGATTGATGATTTATATTATTAACGATTGTCATTTTCAGGAAAATATCAACACAAGATATTGTATAAATAAAATAATGGATTATCTTGAAATTAAACCTCAACTTCAGATAAAACAACGAGTTTCCAAAAAAGCCAATAAAAAATGAAATAACCTGCTTTCCAAATATATAAATGAATGATGTTTTACCCATTTCGGAAAATAAGATAAAATTTAACAACCATAAAAATCTTCCAAATTCATTAAGATGAATAGTTGGTTCAAGCGGATATGGAAAAACCTGCTTACTTTTAAAGATGCTCCTTACTCCCAACTTTTTAGATTATGATAATTTAATAATTTTCACAAAGTCGAGTTTCCAACCTGAGTATCAACTACTCTCACAAGGTTTTAATGCTGGTCTTCAAAAAGAAGATATAATCGGTTTATTTAAACTTCAAAACAAACAAAATGATTACAACATTGAAAATATAATACAACTATTTTGTGATACACAGAGATAAAAAAAAGAAATCAAAACCGATAACTTGTATTCTTAGTGATAATACGGATGATATACCTTCTCCCCATGATTTGGATTATTAAAAAAAGAAACTCGTTATCTTTGATGATTGTGTAAATGAGAGAAATCAAACGGTAATGGATAGCTACTACACAAGAAGGAGACATTCTTGTTGTAATTGTATTTATCTTAGTCAATCATACTTTCAACTCCCTCGTCGCTCAATAAGAAACAATGCTAATACTTTTATTTTATTCAAGTTAAAATCAATAGATTTAAACAATTTTTGGAGAGACAATTGTTCTACATTATGTAGTAAAAAGGATGTTGGGGATTATATGAAGCACATGACTGAAAAATACAAATATATTGTTGTGAAACAAGATGAGATAAAAAAAAAATGACCGTTTTTACAGCCATTTTTCCCTGCTGTGCAGGGGTTTGGCTTTTTCTTGAGGCAATGTTTTATGGCCAGATGCCCTTCCTGACGCCAACCCTGGTCGCCTCTTACGACACACAGGGATATGGTACACCTATTCTAACCGGGACATACACCAGGACCAGTACACTGGCACTCATTTCGCCGACCTCGGAAGGATGACAGGCTGAGTCAACCCCCTGGTGTTAATTCAGCGGACAACGGGGCTTGAACTCAGGACCCTGGGATCCCAAGCCACCACCCTAACCACTAAGCCAACACCAGGCTTCTGAAACAAGATGAGATATTAAGGGATATATTTTTTATTTTATAAACAATTACATATATAATTGACAACTATTATGATAAATCTTTTGGGTAAATCTGCTTCTGGAAAAACATAAATCAAGGTTCTTGAATAGTACAAATGAAAATATTGTAAATTTGATTCAAAAGCACCATGTATTCGTATTGTATCAACAACAACTCGAGCAATAAGACCTGGAGAAGTGGAAGGTGAAGAGTATTACTATATTTCAGTTGAGGAACATATGCGATTGAGGAATGAAGGTCAAATATTTGAGGAGGTTTCTCTTGGTACAACAAAATATTCACATTGTAAGCGTGAGTTAAAGAAACTAAAATCTGGTGGTCTTGGGATATTAGAAACTAATCCAGAAGGAATGAGACAAAGTATTAAACATCTGAGTGGTAATGGGATTAAGATTTTATTATTCGGTTTTGATGTTGATGAAGAAACTCAACACAAACGTATGAAAAGCTGAGATACAAGTATTAGTGAAGAAGAAATTACAACTCGTATTGATGTTAACAAAGAATTTGATGAAATATTTAAAGAAAAGGATTTATTTGAACACATCTACTTTAATGATGAAGAAAAGGAAAATTTTCCTGTTGACCGTTATAATTCAGTGAATGATATTTTCCAATAAATAAATGGATGCGAAAGAAAGAGCAAGAAGATTTAAGGATCATCAAGAGTTGGTTTCAAAAGTTGTAAAGCAACAGGAAGACATAAAGAAGAAACGCAGACAAAAACTAACGGGTGAAGAAGCATTTGAAAGAAAACAAGAGAATTTTTTTTAACCACTATTAAAAACTTCCCAAGAAAAAATTATAGATGCTTCCACATTTCCCAAAATAGAATATACTCTGAAAAAAACTTCGATTGTTAAAATATTTCAGTCAAATGACGGAGGAAGAATTAGGGCACATAGGAGAATTAGAATATGATGATGGATTATTTCAACAACTGGAAGAGATTAATCAAATCGCTGATTATATTGTGAAGGCTCTTCAAAACAATGAATATTCAGCGGATTCAAAAACCAAAGCAGGACTCATTCCAAAAGAACAACCAGCAACATTTCATCTTGTTCAAGAAAAGGGATTGATATTTAATGATGAATTAAGGTTCTTGAGTTCTGCTCAACCTCCTGTCAAACTAACTCCGAGATTAATATTTCTTCTCACAAAAGATGGAAAACAAGGTTCAACTGTGAGGGATGAATCAAAGTATTTTGATAAACCATTTGATATGAAAAATAAGGATGATAGAGTATATATTGATCTGCTGGACTCCCTTAATTATAGGGTTAGTCTATCTGGTAAAAGTAGGAAGAATGAGAAGGAGAAACATTATTCAGGCTTTAAGTAGCCTTGGTTCAGGTATTAGTTTACTTCCAAATGACCCATCACAATTAGTTAATAGACTGTTATTGCTGTTAGGTAGTAAGAAGGCTGGAAATAATTGTTTTAATAAAGCATCAGCCATTTTAGACCAGTTGATGAACATGAAAATAATTAATAAATGTCAATACAAAGACATTTTATCCCATATTAGATAAGATGAGAAGCACAATCCTGAGTTTTAATTTCACAACAAGCGACCACACATCTTTATTCCCATACCCACGACAACTTGACGCCATAAAATAATATGCGGCATCTTTATTGTCCATGGAAATTTCTCATACCTTGTTTAATATCACCGAGAAAAATGACAAGTTTAGTTATAATCTGGGAAGTGGATACAAAACGATAACAGTTTCACCCGGAGCATACGAGATTTCTCAAATATCTTCCGAAATTGCTCGCCTGATGAAATAACAGGGTGATGAACCAAAAATATTGTTATAGATATTCAAAAACATACTTCCAAATCAACGATTAAACTTAAAAATAACTACAAGGTTGATTTCACAATTGATAATTCATTTGGAGAGTTATTGGGTTTCTCCTCAAAAAAGATTGAAACGAATTGAACGTTTTACAGTGATAATGTCATTCAAATATCCTCAGGCATAAATTCGGTATGAATTCACTGTGATTTGATTGATGGTGCTTATGATGATGGAATAAGAACAAATACAATATTTTCATTCAGTGCATACTCAACCTCAATTGGTTATAAATTCAAAATGGAACCCAAAAATCTGGTTTATCTTCCTTTATCAGGAAAAAACCATATACAGAGTGAATTTTTGGATAACCGACCAAGATAATCGCATGATTTCTTTTTATGGAGAAATTATATCCATCAGAATTCACCTACGTGAAGTTTTCCAATAAATAAATATGATGGTTATTGTGAGGAAACACGAGTTTGGAAAATATAAAATAATTACAGGGGATGGGATGTTCCTTTCCCCATACTACAAGGGTGAAGGTATGTATCTTGGTAGAGGATGCTATAAACCTAAGAGACAAAGGGGTGTCGGATATCAATTTCGCAAAAAAAAGGAGATGGGATAATTGATACTCTAATGGGCATAGGTTCAACTATTCTTAAACATAAAGACCTAATTGGTTCAACTGCTTCTGCTGTGGGAAATGTAGTGGGTGCTATAAAGAGTACAAAAGATGCCCAAAAGGAATCTCATAAATTGCAAGCAATAAAAGAAATTAAGAAAGGCAAAACACAGTTGTCTCCTGCAGAATGACAGAAAAAAATTCAAATACTTGGGTCAGGGTTTCAAAAGTTTTAACTTCATTTTTCCAAAATAAGTACAAGTATGGAAGCAATTGATAGTATCTATGATTTGGATGATACCATTGTTATCTCAAACTCTACTAAAAAAGAAGACTACTTCAAGGTAAATGCCATAACTGGAACAGACTGTAATACAAATGGAACAAAATGTTTTGAAATAAATAATCAACAAACTTCTTTGAATCTTGCCGAAAATTTCTTGTTGTGTAAATTTACATTCACTAAGGCTGGGAATAACACAAACGCTACACTCGTAAATGATTTCTTCTGGAAAATGTTTGATAGTGTTCGTTTGTACATTGGAACACAAGAAGTTGAAGCGGTTGATTATGTCTCTGCTTCATCTGAAGTGATGAAATTTACACTATATTCATTCAGTGATAGAATGGGAAAGGGGGCTGTCGAAGGTTTTATTCCTGATATGGCAACGGGAACAAACACAGACCCTGGATATAGTCAAAGGAAAGGAATGTATAACGATGATACAAAAGCAGGTAATAGTTTTACTATGGCAGTTATTCTTAAAGGTATATTTGGATTTTGTGATCATGATAAAGTTTTGCATGGTCTGAAAATTAGGTTTCAACTGCAAAGGAATGATAATGAAAATAGATTGCTTTTTGGTGTGGCTAATGCTTTTTCTGATCAGAATAAATTTCTAAATGATGAAATGAGTTGGTATATTAGTGAATATTCTCCTAATCTTAAAACAGAAGAGATGTTGAATAGAAGACTTAACTCAAGCCACTCAATGTATCATACCTTAAAAGAAGATGCCAACACGTTAAACTGAACCAAACCACTTACACGTGGAATTTGGGTGGTCTGGAAGGAAAGCTACGATATCTGTGGTTCATTTTTAAAAAAGACCAGATGGTGATACTGCTACTGATAAGAATAATGCATTGAGTGATAAGGCCAAGGTGAAACAACTTCGCGTTTCTCTTGATGGAACATTTTATCCACGAGATATATTGGAAATTAATTGGGGAAAAAATGATTATGCTGAAGCATACAAGTCTTACCAAAAGTTGTGTGAAAGCAATGGAAATAAAGAACCCATTTTGGATATTACAGCATTTAAAAGTCTGTATGCAATCTTTGCGATTGATCTGAGTGCTCAAAAGGAAACTATAAAGTCTAATCGAGTGGATACTTCCCTATACATTGAAAGAGAAGAGAGTGAAGAAGTTGATACATATTGTTTGCTTTTGGAAGAAACAGAATTACAGATTAATCCAGATAATGGTGTTATGATTAGTCTCACATAATTTTTTTGATAAATAAATGAGTAGTATAGTGCCAACTGAGGTATATGTTAATCAAATCAATCTTCATAAACTATCATCTTGTATTCAAAATCAAAAGCCTTGTATGATTAATGTTAATACAATTCAGAGAAAAGGAGCAGTAAGAATTGATGTTTTGCTCACAAGAAAACAGGTGAAAATCTTGAATGATACTGGCTCACTTAAAATTAAAATGTCAAAACCAATGTTGAAGAAATATTCAATAAGAGAGACGAGTGGAGGATTTCTCCCGTTTCTAATTCCTCTATTTGCTGGTTTAAGTGCGGCTGGAGCATTGACGGGTGGTATTTCAGCAGCGGTGAAAACTGCCAACGAAAGGAAGGCTCAACTCCGGGCTCAAAAATAATTGGAAAGACGTAACAAAGAGTTGGAGAAACAAATTAGGGGAAGTGGTGTAATTGTAGATTTTGCTGAAAAACTTGAAAGTCTGCCTGATAAAGCAAGATTGTTAGTTGGAGATATGCTTTCTTCTTTCACACTATATGTGTGTGCACAGAGTCTATAAGAAATTTAAAATTCATAATGCAGCTATTTGTATGAGAGATGAATGAACAAACTTGCCTAAACATACAAATAATATTATTATGAACTTAGAAGATAATAATGGGAACGGTTCTCATTGGATTTGTATTTTTAATAGTCAAGACAAATATTATTTTGATCGTTTTGGTTTTCCACCACCTGTTGAAGTAATAAAATTCTTACAGAATGGTGTGTATCAAACATTTCAAGTCCAAGAATTAAATTCCAAGTGTTGTGGTCAATTATGTCTGTATGTGTTATTTCAAGTCAACAAAAATAAAATTTTTAATGACATTATATTTAATCTAATATAAATGACCTATGTTGGTAAAGATGGTTCTATTTTTGGTGTATCCCAAGAACTGGATATTGATTTATCAAATTATTACACAAAGGCACAGGCTGAACGACAGACATATAGTATGGCAAAAAATATTAAAATGAAAAATGCTTATAAATTAATAAATTATCCAAGCCCAACTGACGCATTCGACTTGGTGAGATTAAGTGATTTATCACAATATATATCCTTCAATAAAACGGCCGTGTATTCCAAAGATACAGAAGTGTTGATTTTATCTCCGGGTCATACAGAATTCACAGTTACAATTAAAATAAAATTTTATAAAGAAGGGCGTATCGTTTGTATGAGAATAGAACAATGGGGGATATGATATGATTGATTTAGGGTATAATTGATCATTTAAAATTAACCTGGAAGACCTGGAACAATTAAATCAGTCTCATAAGGAAGAATATTATCCACTTCGTGCTGAGAATGAGATTTGTGGAAGCACGATTGGCAAACAACAAATAAAATAATTTAATAAGGGTAAAATCAATAATGGTTTTGCCATAGTTTATATCATGAAAACACAAAGAACAGGATTATATATAATAAGTAAGGAAATACAAACTGATTTAACTATGGGAAGATGGGGAGGTATTTCCTGTCATTATATTAATCTGTCATATATTTCTGACACATAAATGACAGCAAGAAGGTTTCAAGAAAATTATCATTTCTGTGTCCAAGCATACCTTCAAGAAAAGGGTATTTGGTATTTTAATAAATATGTTCTACAACATAAGAATGAGGTATTTTCAAATAAATCCTGGGTTTGGAGCATTGGCAGGTCTCCTTGGGGGCTCCCTGATGACGATCTCAAAGTTAAGTTTCCGGTCGTTATCTGTCCCGTTTTAACTGTTTATTTTCTCATCTACATGTTACTGTGTGTTCCTAGTTCGGTTTTGTTTCAAAAATTGTGCTATTTTGTGAGATTTCGTCGAACTTGTGTTGCTGGGTGCTTGAGGCCTATCCTTGAGGCTTGAGGCCTACCCTTTGTTACCCTCGGTGTACGATCGTGTTTATTTGTTTTTTCTCCCCATTATCTTCAATTTCTATCTTTCCCACTTTCTTAACATCCCCCATCCCAACGAATCACTCTATTTCTTATCTAAAAAAAAAAACCCGCTTCCTTTCTCCGATTCTTCTTCTTCTTCTTCTTCTTCCTCGATTTTTTTTTCTACAACACTTCCATGACCTAATCTGTTGAAAACTCTGTCAAACATTAATAGTAATAACAAAAACGATCTCTTATAATGCTTCATCTTCTTCTTTCACACGTGTGGTACTCTTTACTGTATCAGAATGCACTACTCTTCGACTATTTAAACAGACTGCCTCAATTCGACCTTTCCTTCATACCTTGCCTAAAAAAAATCCAACTGTTACAGCGTTTCTTCTCTCCATTCTCTGAATTCGCCTTTATTGCATCCCTCAAGAAATGTGTTTAATCGCATAACTGACCTAAAACTTTCAAAAACGCCAGTTTGCTATGAATGTTCACTTTCCATCAACCATTATTTTTTTCCAACTTCAGTGCCAACTCACTCCTCTCACCCCTCACTCTCAAAGCAACCATTCCAATCTTCTCCCTCCAAGCCTCCCTCTCACCTCTCTCAAAAACTCCCCCCTCACCTTTCTCCCACCATTCATCCCCCTCACTCATCCTTCTCAAAGTTGCCCCGCCCTCCCACCCACAAAGCTGCCTCCTTCCACTGCCCTCTCACCCCCATCTCTTCACTCCACCTCCTCAAATCCTCAACTGCCTTCTTCCCCCTCTCTTGTCCCCCCTCTCCCCCAGCACCACAGAGCCTTTTCTCTTCATTCGGCCCCCTCCATTAGCTATTCTGCAATCCCCCACACTCTTTCAACAACACTCCTTACCTCCCCCGTCCCTTGTCCTACCCTCCCCCTCCCCACCCACCCCTGCACCCAAAGCCTCCATGGAAAGTATGGACCTCAAATATCCAGGGCCTTCGCTCAAACCTTTCAGATCTTTCCATACAGGTTGCCACTGACAAACCAGACATAATCTGCCTAACAGAAACTTTCCTCCCCCAAGACATGTCTGACTCCCAAGTATCTCTCCCTGGTTACTCCCTCCTCCGGTTTGACAGACCTGAGCCTCACCCTGGTGGAGGAGTTGCTCTCTTCATCAAAGACGCTATTCCTCACTCTCCATGCACTGCCCTCACTCTCCCACACCCCCAGAAATATCTCTGGCTACGGCTTCCCCTCAACTCCCACCTCATGTTTATATGTGTACTGTACCGTCCACCTAACAGTGATGAATCCATCTACACCTCACTATCTGAAAACATGGCCAACTTCTATCTTCTCATCCAAACTCTCTCTTCCTCATATGTGGCGACTTCAATTGTCATCATGCCAGTTGGCTAGGTGTGGGTACCTCTCACCTGTCATGGAACCTCAGCAAAAGCTTTCTGCAACTCATTGGGACTGACTCAATCGGTCAGCTTCCCTACCCGGATCTCAACCAATGGAACTCATTCTCTTCTGGATCTGATTTTGACAAATTTCCCTGACAATATCTGCTGCTCTTCCTGCGCTCCAATCGGTTCTTCTGACCACGTCCTTGCCAAAGTGGACATCTCTGGCTATTATCAGAGAACCACCTCAGTGCCGTCGAGCATGGCATTTCACTCAAGCTGACTGCCAGGGTCTCCAAGCAGCCCTCAAACTTATAGACTGGTCTTCTATCTCTACTTTCTCCAACATCAACTCATCCTGGGAATTCTTTCAAAGAAACTTGCACTCCCTCATGCACAGATTTATCCCCTCTCGTCTTCAGTTGTCCTTCCCTTCCTCCCGCCCTTGGTTCACTGAAGCTTGTGGTGAGGCAGTTGTCCTGAAACAACTTGCCTTTGCCTTATGGAAAGCAAACCCAATTGAGGGCAATCTCAGTTCCTTCCATAAAGCTCAGAACAAGTGTGTATCTACCCTCAGGAGAGCCAGAAAACAACATCTTTCTCCTCTCAAGTCTGAACTCTCAAACCTCTCTCCCTCCTCAAAATCCTGGTGGCATCTAATCAAATCTGTTTCTGGTGTATGTTCCCCCTCCATCCCCTCCCTTACCTCAAATGGCAGCAGTGCTGATACCGCACGTGAAAAAGCTGAATGCCTAAACTCGGTGTTTGCAACTAAATCTTGTGTCCAAAACCCATCACTTTCTCTACCCACCTTACCCAGTCGCACCCAACTGTCCCTGGACTCTGCGTCCTTTTCTCCTGACAAGGTGGAGAGCTTGCTGTCAAACCTCGACTGAGATTCTGCAACTGGTCCAGCCGGCATCAGCCCACGTGTCCTCAAAGCCTGCTCTTCTGCTCTTGCTCACCCTCTCTCTGTTCTATTCACCCACTCATTTGCTCAAGGCCATCTGCCATCTGCTTGGAAATCAGCAAACATCACTGCCCTGCACAACAAGGTGCAAAAACAGATCCCTGCAACTACAGACCAATCAGCCTTCTCCCAATCATCAGCAAGGTTATGGAATCCATCATTGCTTCAAATATCAAATCCTTCCTCTTCTCCAATGGCTTGATTTCTGATAATCAATTTGGTTTCAGACCAGGACACTCAACCCTGGATATGCTGCTTCTGTTCTCCCAACAATGGATGGAAGCCCTCAATGCCAGGAAATCCAAGCCGTATCCCTGGATATATCACGTGCTTTTGACACAGTCTGGCACCCTGCCCTGCTCACCAAACTCTTTTCCAATGGTATCCAAGGCCATCTCCACTCATGGCTCGCAGACTTCCTCTCCTGTCACAGTCAACGTGTGGCCCTAAATGGAGTTCTTTCATCCCCCCCCCCCTTCCTGTCCAAGCTGGAGTTCCTCAAGGTAGCGTTCTGGGCCCTGTTCTTTTTCTGGTTTTCATCAATGATGTCTCCGACTCTCTGGAAAATCCTCTATATCTCTTTGCTGATGACTCCACCCTCTGCCGTACCATCGGTCATCCCTCAGACCGGCAAGCAGCAGCTTCTTCGCTCACTGCTGATGTGGATAAAATCACAAACTGGTCCAACACGTGGAACATGACTTACAATCCGGACAAATCTCACACTCTCACTATGTCTCTTCGAAAGGACCGTTTAGAACCCCCCCCCCCCATCCACTTTCTCAATAATACTCTGGAAGAAGTCCTTTCTTTCAAGCTTCTGGGTCTCACTATCTGCCAAGACCTTTCCTGGGAAAGCCACATTTCAAACCTCGCCTCCAAAGCCAGTTGCCGACTATCAATCCTCCGTCGTGCAAGGTCCTTCCTCGGCCCATCTGAGCTCCTGACCACTTACAAAGCTTTTGTCCACAGCCTGATGGAGTACTGCTCTCCCACCTGGGCTGGTGTTCCTGCCTCCCACCTTTCTCGGCTTCACGCTGTAGAAACCAAGGCATTTCGGATCATTGGCATCTCCCACAATGAGGCCGAGTCTTTGGGCCTCTCACCCAATCACCGCAGGTAGGTCGGTGGTCTTTCTGTCTTCTACCGTCTCTTCTCCAGCCTCGCCCCCCCTGCTCTCTCTGCAATTTGTCCCCACCACATTTCCGCAGGGCGCTCAAGGTCCGCCAACAACCCCCTTCTGGTAAAACTACCAAAATCACGAATCACTGCTCACCTTCACTCTTTCATTCCTCTTTTTTCCCGCCTTTGGAATAAACTCCCTCACTCTATTCATTCCCATTCTTCCCTCCAGGCCTTCAAAACAGCTGTTCACCACCACCTCTTATCATCCCCCATCCAAATCCTTGAGCTTTTCTACCCCCGATGATCCACCCAAGCCCACCTCCTTCAAATTCCCTGCTTTCCTTCCTGAAAGTCCCTGTTATGTCCATCTTGTATTCACCGTGCTCCCCATCCCATACCTCTCCCTTCCACAGATCTCCTAATGTCTCTGTTCCCCACTGTTTTGTTCTTCCCACTCCCTCCTCTCTTGTCCCATGTCCCCCATGATGTGTGTTGTGTGTTGTGTGTTAGCTCTCACACGAGCCTCGACAAGGTATAAAAAAAACAACAAACAATCACTCTCGCCCCAGAAGCAACAGTCAATCTGAACCACGCTGGCCACTGCTCAGACGCCATGACCGAAGACGACTGCGCAGCTCTATTGCGCAGCTCGGTTAAACGCGACTCAGCATTTTGGTGCGCGCGCACTAAATTATATTTTGAAAATAAATGCCGACGTTTACATTTCGGGTTTTGAAACTTTTACACCTTCGGCGGAAAATGTATAAATATAAAAGGCTAAAAATGTGTTTTATATTTATATTTCATTTCGGCAAATATACCGTCGCGGATCCGTAAACCAAGTTATAAAATAACTAAGGCCTTATCAGAAAAACAATTGTGGATTCAAGAGTATCGCAGAATCGTGATGAATCTATGTATGATATTCTATGGGGTGAAAGTGGTTCAAGGATAGTAAGGGATGAGGAAGGAGTTGAAGAAACTGAGAAAAGAGAGAAGGAGGAGAGGGAGAAGAGAGAGAGAGAAGGAGGAGAGGGAGAAGAGAGAGAGAGAAGGAGGAGAGGGAGAAGAGAGAGAGAGAAGGAGGAGAGGGAGAAGAGAGAGAGAGAGAGAGAGAGAGAGAGAGAGAGAGAGAGAGAGAGAGAGAGAGAGAGAGAGAGAGAGAGAGAGAGAGAGAGAGAGAGAGAGAATAGGGAGAAGAGAGAGAAAAGAGAGAAGGAGGAGAGGGAGAGGGAGGAAAGAGAGAGAATAAATAAATATAAAAATATGGAAACCAGTGAGATTATAAAAAGATTAAGGGTATTACAGAAAATAAATAAATCTCAACGCACCGAAGAGGAAAACAAAGAATTGGCAAGTCTATTAGAAATATATACATCAAGACTATTAACATCGGTTTCAGGGAGAAGATTTAAACGAGAAAGTGAAGATAAAGAAGAGAAAGAAGGAAAAAATTATATTATTGATGATGTTGGTGTAATTGATTTGATTAAAGGTTTACATTTTTTTTCTTAAATAAATGGAGGAAAGAGTGAAGACATTTCTAAAGATTCTTTATGCTTTAAAAATTTACATTCAAATGTGCATGTTGGAAACAAAAAAGGTTTTCGCACTCTGTTGTAATTTTTCACATAAATAAATGAGTTATTGTCTAAAATGTAAAAAGAAAACCAAGAGTAAAAATATCTCATATGTTAAAGTAAAAATTAATAGGGTTATACAAAAAGGTATATGTTCGGTGTGTGGCTCAAAAAAGAGTGAATTCATCACCAAACACAAACAAGGGGGAAATATACAAAAGTTTTTATCAGGAAGTAAATTTACAACAACTGGAATACCAGGCGAATTACATCTACCAGGGTATTCTTTCTGTGGTCCAGGAACAAACTTGAATAAAAGATTAGATGAGGCTGACAATCCTAAACCGTGGAGCAAAACTATCAATAGGGTTGATGAAGTGTGCATGAGACACGATATTGATTACGGGAATAGAACGATGTTGGAAGAAAAACATGAAGCCGATAGAGAAATGTTGTACAATTCGTCTCTGATACAAAATCCAACCTTGAGAGAAAAAGTTGATAGGTTCATCATGAAGAAGATGATCAGTGCTAAATTGAAACTTGGGCTTGGAAATTCAAAAAACTTATAGGCTCTAATGATGTCATTAAGATTGAAGAGGAATTAGCTGATGAATTACATAAACCAATAATCACAAAGTTTCAGAGAAGGAAAGTTTATTCCAAGGAAGTTGATTATATCTGGTCCACTGATTTAATTGAACTCATTTATGATAAGGGGTACAAGTATGCTTTAACCGTTATTTATTTGAGGAGAAGATATGCGTGGGTCGTCCCTTTGAAAAACAAAACCGGGAATACACTCATGTTAGCCTTCCAGACACAAGTCCGACAGAGGCTGACACCAAAATGGCACATACACGAACCCTCCATCTATTTTACAATGAACCAGGGGGCTTCCAGAGCACCAATAGGGTCCAAAGTCATGAGAGCTCGAGAAAGCACACCACAACTAAAAAGTGTACAGTAAGACTCCAAGACTCCATGGCACTGACTCCATCGCACCAACTCCATCACAACTGACTCCACCGCCTTGACTTCACCGAACTAACTTCACTGAAATGACTTCCACGTGTGCCACATGAGCGCTTCTTGCTTGCTCTGCTGGAAAACTATATGTTCTTGTTCGATTCTCCTGTGTTTGGAGAAAAGTGAGAAAATCCTTCCAAAATGGCGCAGGCTTGATTACTTTTCTTCTTCTTCCCTCCACCCCCCCCCACACTTTCCATTTGTGGTGGGGATGATGGAGCAAGCCCCTAGCCCCCCCCCACCCCCATCATCTCCCACATTCTGCAGCTGGCAGCCCTTCCATATCACCAGTGAAAATGATAAGCATTATCCTAGACTATTTATCAGCAACCCTGCAGTGGTCAGTGTCTATAAGGGTAGAGCAATGATTTTGTTGCCCCGCACGTGCAGCGCAAAGCAGGTTTAAGCAATTGTTTCATTCTGTCCGTCAGTGTATGAACAAGGAACTACTTCATTTCAATTGAATTTTATATTTTGAACTCTAAAACATAAATCACCTCGTCCTGAGTGTGCATGTGCACAGCACGGTAAAACAATTACTTCAGTCTGTCTGTCTGTCTGCCTTGCAGTCAAACGAAATTGAGAATCATTCCAAACAGTAAGGTCAGGTCAGGTATGGGAGCATGTGCCAGAACAGCGCGTCGCTGCGTAAACAGTAAGCTTACTGTTTTCATGTAAGTTATAAAGGACACAAACAACAGGCACAAAAAACGAATCGTGTAAAATAGGATGGTGTAAAAAACAACATGCACGAATAACGAATTTAACGTGTTAAATAGAGTGGTGTAAAAGTTTACTGTTTTGAAAGATTTTCAATTTTGTGCATCAACGACGTGAAACCTCCAATTCAGGTTTTTTTTTTTTTCCTCCAACCTTTAAAACTTTTATTTTATTTTAATTTAATTTAATTAAATATTTGAAAAGCCTGGTGCTAGCTCAATGGTCAAGGTGGCTGGCTGAAGATCCTAGAGTCTTGAGTTCAATACCTGCTAAATTAACATCAGATGGGTTGACTCAGCCTGTCATCCTTCTGAGGTTGGCAAAATGAGTGCTAGATTACTGGGAACAGGGGACATTGCATCCATGGCACAGGGAGTTGCATCATTGGCACAGCTGTGCCCCCAGAAAATGATGCAGCTTCAGGCTGCATTTGAATAAATAAATAAATATATATCTTTGAACATTGTAGAGTGTTGAACGCAAATTTCCTTGTTTTTCATTTTCAAACACATTTGCTTTTGCAGTACTTGGGGGGGGGGGGGAGTGCCATGGAGTCTAACTCCAGTCTAACTCCAGACTCCAGTGCCATGGAGTCTAGCAGCGCCAATCCTTGCATGAATGTTAAACGAATATCCTGTCTGCCAGCATTGGTTGGTGGATGTTAAAGATCCAACGGTGTCCTTCATGAAGAGTAGGAGAGAAGAGTAATCAAAAATTTCATACAAACAACGAACGCAGAACTAAACTAGAAGGGTAGAGCACATACTTCTCCCACGCAATGCCTGATCCAGTCAAAATATAACGGGTCGAATAAATTTTGAAATATCATATATATATATATATATATATATATATATATATATATATATATATATATATATATATATATATATATATATATATATCGCTTTTGGCCCCATCTCGTAATGGTGAAGAATCACTTCAAAAATAAAAAAATAGTCTCATATCTATATCTGGATTCAGATCTTCACCAAAATTGAACCAATTCTTCCTTGTTGCACACCCAACATTTGCACCCAGTTTCATCCGAATCCGTCCACAACTTTTTGAGATATCATGCTATATGTTGTGTTTTTTGTATACGTTTTGTATACTACTGTACTGATAGGCCAGATCTGCATCCGGATATTTACCAAAATCTAATCGGCTTGTTCTTGTCACCTACCAAACCTAGTTTTAGTCATAATCTATCCATAACATTTTGAGACATCGTGTTGGATATTGTTTTTGCCCCGATCTCTCAATGGTGAAGGATCACTTTTTAAAAAATTCTAGTACCTGGATCGGGATGTGGATATTCACCAAAACCTCATCAGTTTGTCCTTGTCACACACCCAACCTCTCCATCGAATTTCATCAGAATCCATCCACAACTTTTTGAGACATCCTGCACACAAAAATAACAGACAGACAAACAAGAAGACGTCATGCAGAGCACGACACTTGCAAAATCCATAAAACAAACTTTACCTCAAAAATTATTGGAGGTTGAATTCAATGATCAAATATGCAACTCTTCTTCAAATTTCAAGTCAATCGGATGAAAATTGACAATTTTAGAAATTCGGCCTGTGTTGACCTCAAAAATAATTGGCTGGTTGAATTCATTGGCCTTAAATATAAATCTTCTTCAAATTTCAAGTCGATCACATGAAAATTGAGGATTTTAGAAATCCCATCTAAGTTGTTGACCTTTGGCCTATGTTGACCTTTGGGCCAATGTTGACCTCAAGAATAATTGGTGATTGAATTCAGTAAGCTGATCTGAAAATCCTGTTCAAATTTGTCAATTGGTTGAAAATTGAGGATTTTAGAAAGTTGACAAATTTGTTGACCTGTAGCCTATGTTGACCTTTTGACCGTTTCACCTCAAAAACAATCGTTTTCATGATCATGACAAACTGTACTATGTGGTGAAGCTTCATGATGATCAGTTTAAAATTTTGACCTGTAGGTGATTGACAAACAAATGGACAAACAGACAGACAGAATAACAAAATCGACTGACCAATATACTTGAAAGATCTTCGATTTTGTCAGTAACAAAAAGACAGACAGGGGTGAAAACATAACCTCTTTCATCTTCGGTGACGGAGGTAACAATTCACTCAAGAAACGGGCAACTAAAATCATATAGACTTGATTCCAAAACCCACGCGAAGAATTGCATACATCGGTTGACGAAAACCTCAATGAAAATGCAATGCAATCGATTTGAGAAACGAAATTACTGAATTTAACTATCTTCGTTCTGCTTGTGATCCGATTGAGTTCCACGTGTTGTGATGGTCACAACAAAAGAATACAACATGATTAGCCTCATCACAATTCATGACCTATGTCAGGCTGACACGAGACAAGCCGCCTTGTTGATGAGACAAAAGTGAAGATGTTACGTGACGGGGGGAATAATGATGAATCGGATTAGATATACAATTAATCTGGGTTAGTTGATTGCCTATTAGCATGCTGGTTTAACAGCAAAACTACCAGTGGAATTATCACCTTGATAAGCTGACAAAGCATCGGGATTCGATGCAGGGTTATGGAGTTTAATAATGGGATTAGAAGTACAGCAACAAGGTCTGAGAATATGAAGGAAGTAAGATGGATTCTGTGTTGGGACTTGAGAGTTTGTTGATGGCAGATAATGCTGGGAGGAAAAGGAAAATGAACTTTACCACAAAATCTTGTGTGGAGTTGACTGGAAATTGGATGAAGCAATCATCTATTATCCTGAATTTAAATGTATTTTTTTTAATTTTTCTGAAAATAAATTAAATTTTCATATCACCCACAAAAGTATAGGTCATCTTCCATCTGCTTGGAGATCTGCCAACATCATTCGACTGCCTCACAGAGAAAAGGTGCAAAAACTGAACCCCTTGATGACGGACCTATCAGTTTACTTCCAATCATCAGCAAGGTCGTGGAATCAATCATTGCAGTTGATATGAAATCATTCTTTTCCTTCAACAACCTCATCTCAGATCATCAATTTGGTTTCAGACCAAGTCATTCGACCTGGGACATGCTACTTCAACTCACCCAACAATGAATGGAGGCCCTCAATGTCAGACATGCTGTCTCTCTGGACATATCTCATGCTTTCGATACGATCTGGCATCCCACCCTACTCTGTAAACTCTCTGCCAATGGCATCCAAGGCCAACTCCACAAATGGCTGACCGACTTCCTACTGTGCTGATACTAACTTCCAACTGCCAACATGTGACTCTCAATGGAATGCTTTCATCTCCTCTCCCTGTCAAGGTTGGAGCCTTGTCAAGCCCCAAGACAGTGTTCTTGGCCTAGTCCAATTTCTAATCTTCATCAATGATCTCTCTGAGTCTGGAAAATCCTCTTTACCTATTTGCTGACAACTCCACCTTATGCCCTGATATGCCTTATCCTTCAGACAGGCAGGCTGCAACCTCTTCCTCTCTTCAGACATTTACAAAATCACAAGGTGGTCAAACACTTGGAATATGTATTTCAATCCTAACAAATCTCACATTCGAACGAACTCTCTCAGGAAGGACTGCCTGGCAAACTACCCCCCACCACCACCCCTCCCTCCCCATCTACTTTCTGAAACAATCCTCTCAAGGAAGTTTAGTCATTCAAACTCTTGGGTCACACTCTCAGTTGTGATCTCTCTTGGGCAAGCCACATTTCAAAGTTGGCCTCCAAAGCCAGATGCCGCCTGGGCATCCTCCATCATGCAAAGTCCTTTCTTGGCAAACCTGAGCTCCAATCCACCTTCAAGGCTTTCATCCACAGCTTAATAGAATACTGCTCTCCCCTCTGGGTTGTCACACCTGCCTCACACCTTGCTTAGCTTGACGCTGTGGAAACCAAAGACTTTAAGCTCATTGGACTCTCTCATGACAAAGCTGAGTCTATGGGCCTATCACTTTGCTATCACTGACAGGTCAGTGGTCTCTGCCTTTTTCCACTTCCTTTCTGGTCTTGCACCCTCGGCACCCTCAGTGCTTTTGTCCCTTGCAGGTATCTGCAGGATGCATGTGGTCCATTAGCAAACCCTTCCTAGTGAAACTGTCAAAATCCAGAACAAAACTGGTTGCAATACTCACTACTGAGTTCCAAAACTGACTCTGGAAGCAACATCAGCACAAGCACTGTTGGTCAAGAGTTTCATGAAATGGGTTTCCATGGCTGAGCAGCCACACACAAGCCTGAGATCACCATGTGCAATGCCAAGCGTTGGCTGGAGTGGTGCAAAGCTCACCGCCATTGGACTCTGGAGCAGTGGAAACGCGTTCTCTGGAGTGATGAATCAGACTCCACGATCTGGCAGCCCGACGGACGAATATCGGTTTGGCGGATGCCAGGAGAACGCAACCTGCCCGAATGCTGGGTGCCAACTGTAAAGATTGGTGGAGAAAAAAATAATGGTCTGGGGCTATTTTACATGGTTAGGACTCGGCCCCTTAGTTCCAGTGAAAAGAAATCTTAATGCTACAGCATACAAAGACATTTATAGATGATTCTGTGCTTCCAACTTTGTGGCAACAGTTTTTGGAAGGCCCTTTCCTGTTTCAGCACGACAATGCCCCCCCCCCCCAACCCCGTGCACAAAGCGAGATCCATGCAGAATTCGTTTGTCGAGATCGGTGTGGAAGAACTTGACTGGCCTGCACAGAGCCCTGACCTCAACCACATCAAACACCTTTGGGATGAATTGGAACGCCAACTGCGAGCCAGACCTAATCGCCCAACATCAATGCCCGACCTCACTAATGCTCTTGTGTGGCTGAATGGA
This sequence comes from Eptatretus burgeri, assembly GCF_056783735.1. Classification (NCBI taxonomy): domain Eukaryota; kingdom Metazoa; phylum Chordata; class Myxini; order Myxiniformes; family Myxinidae; genus Eptatretus; species Eptatretus burgeri. The sequence goes on from NC_140968.1 coordinate 46,414,728, forward strand.
AGCATATCCCCGCAGCAATGTTCCAACATCTCGTGGAAATCCTTCTCAGAAGAGTGGAGGCTGTTATAGCAGCAAAAGGGGGGGGGGGACCAATTCCACATGGATGCCCATGAATTTGGAATGAGATGATGGATGAGCAGTTGTCCACATACTTTTGGCCATGTAGTGAACATTGGGGGTTTTCAACCGTTGTGAGCATCTTATTTGTAATATTTTTTACAAAAAAATTCCTCTTGAAATGCAAATGGCTGACATAAAGGGGTTTAGATAAATATATTTTACTCTGACATCAAGTGATTGCACTTCATTCAATGAGAATTTAAAGAGAAAATGTGCAGCATTATGTAGCAAAAAAAAAAAATAATAATAAAGAAGTGGTTTGTGATGGCTTAGTTATTTCAGTATGGTTGATTTAATTCTACTGAAATGGTTTAAATTTAAAGAGAAAGCTTTTGCAACCACTGACAAAATAATGAATTCCATACATTCTCATTAAAACTGAAAACCGATGTGGAATTCTGCACTTTCTCCTATCCTTTTTTTCAAACCTTCTTCCTCATCCATAATTTGTGTATAAAAGGGGGTTGAGTTGTGTATGCATGAAAAAGGCATTTAAATTTGGTGTGAATGTGGGTGAACATCAGATAGGTTTTGAGTTTGCTTCCAAGAAAAAAGTGTTCGAGTTCAAATGCGTTTCCGACAAAAACAAGGATTTCATGTTTGAGTTTAACAGTTGGCTCACGAATGAATTGATTGGCAGGGTAAGTCACCGAAACTAAACCACTGGACAAGATTACACACAAAAAAAAAAATCACCCAGGAAGATAAACAGGATTTCAAAGGCATGAGAAGTTGGCTTAGCAGCAGAATTAGCTGATGGAGAACAAAACAGGACAAAGTGAAAAGCTCCTGAGAGCATATTCCAAAACGTGATGCATGTATCCTTTCTGAAGCACTTAATCTGCATTAAGTTAAAATACGATAAAAGTAACAGCTGTTGCCATAATTACGAGGCATTATCACGCTGTTATAAAACGGAAATCAAATTAATATACCGAAAATTCAAAATAGACATAAAGGTTTACCTTGGTGCAAGCCAGCGTGAATGTACTTCCACCCATTAGATGTATCCGGATCTGCCAGAAAGCGTGCACCACTCCTGATGTCTGTTTGGTTGCAATTTAATAATCCATCTATCATTTGGTAATTCGTCATAGTTCAAATGGTGTGCGTTCCCTCCCCCCCCCCAACGTTCAAATGCCTCCACCCTGCCTACCAGGTGTCCTTACTTTTCCATGAGCCTAGATTTTTTTTTTTTTTTGTCTTTCACATCAACACGAAGGTTTACTTTCAGGGCTGTGAGGAGGCTAACTTCAACATGATCTCCATGTGGAAGCAATGTGGTGATACATGTTTCAAAATGCTTTAATGGACTATTGCCTTCATGCTGATCGCCATTTATAACAATGACACCAAACTACAACTACTGCGACGACTTTAATGCCACGAGTAATTCCACCTTGTGCGGTCAGTCGCATGAGATTTCCCTCCCTACACCGCTCTATCTCGAGAATCCTCTCTCTGCATCCCCACCGCTATCATTTCCCTCTCAACCACCCTCATCCATCTCAGTTTTCGTCTGGCCCTATTCCTCCTGCCAATTGCATCCACATCAAAAGGCTGCCTGACTACGTTCCCATCCTCCCTCCCAAGCACACACCGCAGCCAATGCATAAGAGCTTCCCATGCCCTTTCGTTAATGTCCCTTACTCCTGCCCACCTCCTGATATCCTCATTCTTTTCTCTAAGAGAGATCTCCAGCATCCACATCTCCATCTCCTGCAGCAAGCTCTATTTTCAAGGCACCCAGACATAAAAGCAGTACGAATTTGTTCCTCATGAAAAATATCCAGTGAACCAAATAATCTACCATGACACTTTGAAATGTTAACGGGATTCAATCTGCACTGCCTGGATAAATGTCCATTTGAAACAATGGTTCCTGAAACTTAACCATGTCTGAGAAACCCACCATGATGCTTCTGCACCAGTTTCTGACTAAAGGTACAGCGATTCCTGATGTCGACGACCCATTTTCTCCACCATATATCTTGCCTCATTTTAGTTATTATTACACTCTTCACAGGAAATTGTTTTGAAAGTGAGGGTATTTCAATGACATGTTAAAGGTTAATCAAAGTACAAAAGTACAGCATCCAGCAACAAATCTAGCAAGAATACTTGCAGATGCCACATGAACAATCGGCACCCACTGTATTTTCAACATAACTTGAATGACGCTCAAGTTTAATAATAATAATAATACAAGTTCCTTCACAAGGAACTTCAACACAGGAGGAGGCCATTTGGCCCATCAAAGCCTGTGCTGTTATTGCAAACTTATGGTTGTTTGTCTTTACTCTATGCCTTTTTAAAGGCAGTGTCAAGCAAGGAAGCAACACATACAATTTTAAAGTCTTTGGAATGATTCAGCCTGCGTTCAAACCTCAGAGCTCCCAAATGCATAGCAGACGCTCTAACCATTATGCCACTGAATCTGGTCAAACAAGACAATGAGTATACTGAGAATGTTAATGAACCAATTTTTTTTTCCATAATGTTCATTTTTGCGAATCATCACTTTAGTTGCTTCATGTCTCCCATCATTAAAACACCTCTATGTTTTTATCTAGTCCTGCTCTCCCTTTCAATGTTTCATGGTAGATTAGAGAAAAGTATGCATGTTAACCCAAGTACTGATACATGACTTCTTGTAATATTTATGACTGTTTGTCATTCTACATGTTCATTCTCCATCAATCAACTCTAGTTTGCATCCTTACGATGTCTTGATATCCCATGTCCAAATATTTTAAAGTCAGAGGTCATCATAATGTCGTTTTTCCTCCTGATTGTGACAAATTGACAATGACGTGTATTACCGTAGAAATCAAGATTGCTTTCCATCATCAAATTTTCTTTCTCTAAAAACAGATGGCTAGCTGTTCATTATGTCTGTCCCAGATCTGTTGCATTGCTTGTAGATTGGGACAAAAATGACAATACACTTCTAGTGAATTGCCCATTAGATCGAGGTGCCCCCTTCCCCTTCCTCACACCTTCACATACAAGGTGGCATGCACTTCTTCTGAGGAGGAAATTCCTATTTTCCAATAAATGGAAATACAGTGACTGCAATTTCAGCTACAGAATTGCTCCCCTGTGTGTGGGTCATTCCATGTCAAATCAATCACTTTGGGCCTTTTTGACCCTCTCTGATTCCAAGGAAATTAGGAACACTTAGAGAGGTCCAACAACTCCATATTGTGCGACAATTTCAGTGTTCTGTCAAACGATTCGACCTGACCTCACCTGAAAGATTATTTTTTCAAAAAATCCAACATTTTTTCTTAAAAGTTGACTTTTTTGTATGATATTGTGGAAGTGTGTAGAATATCCTGAAATCTTACAAACGGTACTCAAATAGTCACCGAGATACTTTCACTTGTGTGTGACCCGTTGCTTCACTGTAGCTCTTTTGGTCAATCTGACATACACCTGGAACCAATCTTTGATGATTTCAGGTTGAAAAGAAACACTTTCTCAACATATTTTGGGATCTGAAATCAATCATGTGTCATTACATCGGTCTTTGTGCATTGTTAACTAACCATTTACTTATTTCATCTTTCCTGAAGTGCTTCGATCACGTACGATGCTTCCTCCTTTAACAACTCGTACGTTTGGCTAAAGAGTTTCAGTTGATAGCTCAGCAAGTATCAACAAATCACTCACATGGACAAGAAGGAAATCTGGTCATCGAGTATAGAAAAAGAAAAGAGGAAGGAACAGGTGGATGGAGGAAGTTCAGTTGCACGTCTCAATTGGTATTCATGACGAATACCAGCCACCAATGGTCATTGTAGATATCTGTCACATATCTCTTGGTTTCCTGAGGACCGAGATACATCTCTTAATAGTACCAACATACATTTTGCCTCATTATTGGAGAAGGTAAATTATTTTATCGGCTCGAATTTATCATCACCCCCCCCCGACCCCTCCTCCACAAAAAGCGAATGGAAGCTTTGTTCTCACCCGTGTTAGTTTGTCTGTGAGGAGGATATCTCAAAAAGTTATAGAAGGAATTTTACAAAATTTGGTGGACAGGTTGGGTGTTTGACGAGGACGAATTTGTGATATTTTGGTGAAGATCTGGATATGAATCCAGTAATTTTAAAGTGATTCTTCACCATTGGGTGGTACAGCCAAAAACAATGTACAGGAATAGCACAATATCTCAAAAGATTATGGACAGATTCTGACAAAACTTGGTGTACAGGTTGGGTGTTTGACGATGACGAATTTTTTCATGTTTTCGTGAAGATCCAGATCCGGATCCGGATCATGGAATTTTTTAGGTGATTCTTCACCATTGAGAGGTCGGGCCAAAAACGATATATAGCACGATATCTCAAAAAGTTATGGATGGACACTCTTACCGAATGCCGTTCTAGAGTTCTCAAGTGTTTGACTGCCTTGAGATTTAGGCCTGACAGAATCCCATTCACTTCAAACGAACTGTTTTGCTGTCCTTGCCATGCAATTTCTTTTGCAAAACTTCATACATTTTTCAGATACTCCAACTCTGGGAACCAACTGTCAACCCTTACACTTCTTCATTCCTTTTGTCTGTTTTTGAACCTGTCGTTCAGCTGTCATCTCATGAAAAAGTTTTTCTTGTTCGTTGATACACTTTTGCTTTCCAGTTTCTTATCTGGTGCAATATTATATGTTGAATTTGGATCTGGATACACACGTGGCAGATGTTTGGTTGCCATTTAATTATCCATAGTGTCCTCTCTTTCCTGATTGTTGCCATCCATCAAGGAAAGTGAAGCTTCTTCAATGTAACACCCGTTTCTTTTTCCTCTTTGGTGGCAGGATATATTTTTCTTGGCAGGGGTTCTACTTGATGAGTGTAGATTCCCCAATCATTTAAAGTAACTCCTTCAATGTCGAATATCCCTGCCAGAATGCTCATGATGTTCAACTAAAACACCATTGCCCATATTTGTATTGCTGGACTCTGCCTTTGAAGAACTGGAGGTTGATGGTATTTCCACAGCTGGAGCAGGAAGCTATTCAAGAACTTCTCTGGACTGTCTGCACAGCTTATGTTTTATGGTTAAACTCCATCTTGGATTATTTTGGGCAAGTTCTTATTCCACTTTCTGTATGTTCTTTGTCTTTTTTTTTCTGGAGTGGCTCGTCAAAGGGTTTGTGCACTTTCAACCCAGGTTCAAGTCAAGAAAGCTATGAGATATGGTGGCAACTTTGAAAGTGATCTGCAATAAAAACAAAAAAGGAAAGATAAGACGAATTACATCCATCCTCTAATGGGCTCTCTTAATTTTTCCAGCCTCCAGTCATTATACCTGGTATGATGGCAGCCAAGCAGGAGTAGTTTATAGTCAGTTAAGCCTCCAATAGCAAGCACAAAGCCAAACGCTACTGTTACAAAAACAATAAAACGGAACAAAAACTAATGACTGCGAGCAACACAACAATAGTAAAAAATTTACAAGAGATTGTCCAAACACTCATTACTATTCACTGTATATTTTAGTTATTGGTTGTTCAGTGCTTCACATCAATGGTTGACGTACATTATCTTCATGAATATGAAGGTGTGAAAGCTTTTGTTCTCTGCATTCCAGCAGTACTTGGAGGTAGTTAGCAGGTGATTCAGGTGAGTAGGCAGGTTTAATCGCAGGTGCCAGGTTAAGTCAAACTCTAATGACCCAAATCCAGAAAACCGTTTGACGCAGCGGTCCGAAACTTTGGGTTTTTTTAGTGACTAATTTAACATGGATTGACCCCGGTGTCACTTTCAAAATCACGGTCACACTTACAGATAGTCTTAAGAAATTACAAATGGTGCTTTTTATTGCCTTTCAATTGTTGCATTGAGCAAGATAATGGCAAAAATATGTAGATGCTTCGTTGATGTAGCAAAACGCTATAAACAATGCCATATTCGTATCTGTAAATAAGACAATCGCCATCTAATCATGTGCATTAAATGTTAACCGAGTGGTATCAAATGATGCCGATTTGTTGAAACGCTTTATGCTATTTTGACAAAGTATTTAATTTTGCTCCAACCTCCCAGTGGTAACAATAAAATGAAAGAAGTAAAGCTCTGTGACAAGGCAAGCATGAAACATTTTCACCAACAGACGCTCGTGTGTATTTAGCTCCCATAACAAGTTCCTCACAAGTTGTTATTCATTCTTGTCTCATCTTTTTCCTTCAGCTTCTCGTAACTGATACCAACATGCTTCTCAACAAATGATCTCCACTGTCCTTTGCTGTTTTCTTTGTTCTTCTTGAGTGCGTGTATATTTATAAACATTAGAGTTTATTATCTCTACCACCGAATGTAGATGGAGGTTCTTTTCACCCCGTCTGTTGTTTGTTTGTGAACAAATTATCTCAAAAAAGTTGTGGACAGATTCGGACAAAATTTAGTGGAGAGCTTGGGTATGTGACACGGATGAAATGATTCGATTTTGGTGAGGATCCAAATCCGGATCTGGATGCGAGAATTTTTAAAGTTATTTTTTCACCATTGAGAGAAAGGCCAAAAACGACATATAGCAGGATTTCTGAAAAAGTTGTCGACGGATTCAAACAAAACTTGGTGGATGAGTTGGTTAGGTGACCAGAACAAGCTGATTAAATTTTAGTTCAGGTCCGAAACCAGATCCGGCTTTATTTTAAATTTAATTAGGCAATCTTTTCTTTCACACTTCCCAAATCCTACCCTTTTGCCTCTTGCATTTGCATTACAGCTCCATATCCCTTTTTCTCAGCTTCTTTCTTTCTTATCGATTAAAACAGCACCTGACTGGTGTTGTTATCGTGAAAAGAATGCTTACAAAGCGGAATGGCTTCTGGGGCATGAAAGAGGTTTTGGCACATGCCCATAAGCCTCATGCTGCTAGCCTCCTGCTTCAGGAAGGTTTTCCTCAAAAAAGCAGCAGCCCCGCATTGCCACTGCAGAGACAACCAATCCTTTCCATTACCAGGCATGCTGGGGGGCTTATCTGTAGCCCAGCACAAGCAGACAGTGAGGTCCTCTCTTTCCCGATTGTTGCCATCCATCAAGGAAACTGGCACAGCAGGCCTCGAACATTCTGTGTTATTGTACATGGGAATCCTATTGCAATTCAGATCACATGGACAAACATCCTATTCCCCAAGTCTCTGGGAAGCAAATGAAAGAATCGGGAATTAATTGCCGAGTCCTTCATCCCTCCCTGATTCCAATTTATATCTCGTGCTTTGACAAGGGGGCATCCAACCCTGCTTGTCTCCACTCTCCATGTTAGGCTGTTGCTTAATCAACCTATTCTCCATTGCATTCCCCTGGAGACCCAATTGTGTTGCTTGTAAAGAAAAGGATGGAATAGGTATGCCATAATACTTTGGTGCTAAAATTATATTTTTGAAGCAAGATTATCAGGTTTATGAGCAAACATATGTTGTCGGAATGCAAGATTTACCAGGTAAACTGTACTTAACCCAGTCAGCAAAGATGAGATTGTGAGACTAAATCTTTTTCATTCATTCACCAGCCTGTCATGTTTGTATAGTTAGCTGGATTTAGAGTTTGTACCTACATCTCAGTTCATTGTCCACAACATTCAATTGAAAAATAACACACAAAAATGACAATCCTACCTTTCTGTCGATGCAGGTAATCTGCCAGAGCAGCTTTTTGAATAAATGAAAGAAAAACACTCCACAGGAATTCCATAAATTGGCTACTTTAAACTTCTACCAATACCAGTAATCATAAAAAGGTATGATTCATGTTATTTTCATGTTTATGTGTCCCCCACTCACCACTTTATGTGTGTGACGATCTCTAATTGTACTATTCACGAAGCGTCGTGAGGCCACTGCAGCCTTTTTACATGACGTAGAAATGGATGAGGTAGTCAAGCCAATGCTTATCACATTTATATAACACATAATGTTATGGGGTACATCTACGAGTATCTTCAGGTTGATATGTTTGTGGAATTAATGTTGTACATACTTTCAAATAGAATTGCTTCCGATGAGTGTGGATTGTTGTGAAATTAAACTATTGGGGTATTCTGTCTGGTATTTTGCTTTTTGAGTCTCCACCCGGTGGTACTGATGCTGTAACTCCTCGTTTAAATCACATACATTGTGTTGATTTGTTCAATTTTGTCCCAACGTCCCTCACCTTCCATTTAATCACGAGCCTTACACATTGCGGAAAAAAAGTTTTGTGGTTCACAAGAGAAACATAAAGAAGATAAGCTGCAAACTTTCCTGTCGACATATGTTTGTCATGGCTCAAAGCTGCATGACTAGTTTTATCCCAGGCAGCTACAGAATCCGAATGTGCGTAAATAATCAGCTTGATAACGCCTTCCAAGGAAGATGCATCGCATATTACAATGTTGCACATGAGAATAACCCAAGATCCAAAGTCAAGTATAAATAAAATTCAACTTCTCAGCTTTTGGACAATTCTAAAATGGGAAAGATGTGAAATCACCTTCGAACCAAAGCAAATCCTACTGTTAAATAATAACGAATTCATCCTCGCACTGCATCTATTTTCACATCGAAAAAGGCCAACCTAAATCATCTTTTCTCCTGCTTTGCTTGAGTGACTATGAAATCAATTTTTTTCACTTCAGTACCTTGTAGTTAATGAGCAAGTGGTAAAATCATTGGGATGTACACCTTTGCTTTAGTGGTAAACATGGAATGCTCCCTCCATTAAGACGTGCACACGTTGTTCATTGACATTTTCACTATCTCTGCTTACTCTGGCACTTGATAAAAGTCACTGAATGAATGCCAAATCAACAGGAGAGCTTTTCTAATATATTCATCTTGCCATTTCGGTGAGACATAACTGGAAGTACAGATGGGGAGTGTTAAAATAGTTCAAGGAACAAGGAAATTCAGCACAGGTGGAGGCCATTCAGCCCATCATACCTGCGCGAACATCACACGAACCCATCTACACAAGATCCAAGGAAGAAAATAAATAATAATAAAAAAATGGTTTGAATTCATGAAATAATAAAAAAAAAATTGGGTTTTTTTTTTCCCTTTTCTTCCCCTCCAGGAGGGAGCATGGGCTGGGTTAAAAACACACATAAACCACACAACCCCCCCCCTTTAACAAGACCCCCACCAACAGCACTCCGTACACAATCACCCATCAATACTCAAACTACGTAAACATCTTATCAACATCCCCAAACCCCTCTATCTCCATAACTTTAAAGTACCTATCTAATTCTAATTTAAACTTATCTACTTTTTCTGCTGCCACGACCTTTCCAGGGAGGCCATTTCATGCATTAACTACTCTCTGAGTGAAAGTCCCCTGCCTTGCTACCATCTTAACTCTCCTCTTCTTTACTCTCTGGCTATGGCCCCTGGTTCTATCACTGTCTACTCTGTTGAATAATTCATCTGCACTTATTTTATCTATACCTTTCATCGTATTAAACATCTCTATCATATCTCCTCGTAACCGCCTCCTTTCTAGTGAATAAAGCCCTGTCTCCTTCAGCCGCTCCTCATAGCTGAGTCCAGCTCTGCCCGGAATGAATCTAGTAGCTCTGCGCTGAACCCTCTCAATGGCATATATGTCCTTCCGGAACAGTGGTGACCAGAACTGCACACAATATTCTAGATGTGGCCCTCAATAAATTCCTGTACAATGTTAACACCACCTCTTTTGATTTATAATTGATCCCCCTCCTTATACAGCCTAAAACCCTATTTGGTTTACCTGTAGCTCACCAGGCACTGTGCTGCCTGCTTACCTCCCATATCTATTACCACCCCCAGATCCTTCTTCTGTGTGACACGCTCCAAAATTCTTACAACATGAATAAAATTCTTACTACAGTGTAAGACATGGCAAAAAGTCTAATGAGGTGCATATAATTATATGTCATTAATACATTGACATATTTTCCAAATAACCATGTATACTGACAAATTCAAAAAATTAACTCCGATGCTTTGGACATTCGTCAAACATTTGAATGCTCCTCTGACCTACATCAGAAGAGTGGGCAGATCTCCAAACACCATCGAAGGGAAAACAGCAGATATTTTAGAATGTTTACATGTCAGAATATTGCTGTATATTAACTGTCTGAAACTATTTAGATTCAACAGGAGACTCCAGATCCACAGCAAAATATGGTGTGTTTTGAAATGTATCATCCCAGCACTTGCAACATCAGAGTAGTCGGTTTCATGTGATATTAAAAATCAAAGCTCGACGTGTAAACCCGGAGATTGAAAGGTTAAACGTATTCAACTCCCTGGTTTGTCGGATGGCTGATTGTCTGGTTATATTAATGTATAATATCTGAATGTCTGAATGTCTGAATGTCTGGATGGCACATTAAATGTTATGAAAAGGCTCAAAAAATTATATTTAAGAGTAAAATAGAGTACACATTCACGTAAATGCAGTGCCAAAAGAAAGTCAACACCGCTTTTGAAAATTTTCATCTGTTGTTGCCTTATAGCCTGGAATAAAATTGCCTTAAATCAGACTTTTTCCACCTTCATTTACACATTGTAATCCAAAACTTCCAAGTGAAAAACAAATTCTACAAATTTCGGAAAATTAATTAAAAATACAAAACTAGAATATCTTGGTTGGATAAGTGTCCACCCCAGGTCAGGTCAGGTCTGAGAGCATGCGACGGACCAGCGCGTTGTTGAGTTTGGTTTCCGCCAGTACTCCAGGGGCCTCTGGATGGCTATCCCCCAGGCAGATGCCTGGCCCATTTAATCTCCTTGAGATGCTGATCAACCTGCTACAACCACGAGGCATGTGATCGCCCCATTGGCCTCCTCCACTCACAAGGCTTCCTCGCTGAGAGAATCTGGTGAGCAGGATCAGTGTCAGGAAAATGAAGTCTGACCAGTGAAAGCCAAGCATTCTCCGAAGAGAGAGAATTAGGTCTCCATCTCCAAGTCTCAATCTTAAGTCTCCATTGTACCAAAAGAATTAAGCCTTCATCTCAGATCCCTGGTCAGAATCCAAGTCTTACATCCATAGAGCAAGACTGGAAGCACCAAGGACCCGAAGACTCAGATTTTCATCCTTCCGCACAGGTACTGGCAGCTCCACACCCCATCATCCAGTGAATCCATGACTCCCCAGGCCCGACCCAGAGATCTGTTGACCTTTGGCTCACAGCCAGCAGAGACATGAATATCACTGCCAAGGTAAGTGAATTTCTCTGTGACTTCAACATCCTCGCCACAAACAGGTACAGACAGGAAAGCAGCATCCAAGATGTCAATGAAAGCCTGGATCTTAGTTTTGACCCAGGAAATCCATAATCCCAGCAGCTCCAATTCCTCATTCAGCACCTCGAGGACCCCAAAAAGGATATGCAGAGTCTCCACAAAGATAACTGCATCATCTGCGAAATCAAGGTCAGAGATCTTGACATTCCCAAACCATGTACCACAGCTTGATTTCTCCTCCTCCTCCCCAGAATCCAGTCTATACAAGTGCTGAAAAGTGTGGGTACCAGCACACACCCCTGACGAACTCAAGTAATAACTGGAAATATGTCAGATATGGTACCACCAAATCTCACAGCACTCTCAGCCCCAGAGTACAGTTCAGACATCAGTTTGATCAGTTTTGGTGGTACCCCACAAAGACCAAGAATCCTCCAGAGGGCATCCCGATTCACTGAATCAAACGCTTCACAGAGATTAACAAAGGCTGCAAGCAGTTCCTGCTGAAACTGTCGTCTACGTTTGGTGAGGACCCGAATAGCAAGGACATGGTCAATTGGTGACATCTTTGGTGTAAAGCCTGACTGCTCTGGACGCTGGTGCTTCAGCAGATGGTGGCGAACCCCATCAATAATTATCTGAGCAAAGACCTTGCCCAGCACTGAGAGTAGCGTCACCCCTCGATCGTTGTTGCACTCTTGGTTATCACCCTTTCCTAAACAGAGAGGGACAACAAGGCCCCTCTTCCAGTCAGTTGGGATGGGAGAGCACAGAACTGCATGCAATGACACGAGTACAGCATTTCCACCAGCCTTGAGAAGTTCAGCATGGATGCCACCGATCCCAGGAGCTTTACTCCATTTCAACCATTTCACCGCATTCTGTGTTTCCACAAACGAAGGTGGACCACAGTTGATTTGAGGGTCAGCAATAGGGATAGTAACACCCCTGGCATCCAACTCAACAGCTGGTGGAATAGCCTGGAACAACTGCTCAAATTAATCAGCCCAGAGTGCCTTCAATTCGGACTTCTCTATCAAGATCCCACCACCCACTGCTCTCACTGCAGTACACCTTGGGTCGGGCTTGGAGGAATGCAATGCCAGAATTTCCCTGTAAGCAGGACGAGAATCACTTTACCAGTGGTGATGCGCTACCCCCTCACAGATTCCTCGCACATAGGCCTCCTTGTCTACGCCCAGTGCATGTACAGTTTTACACCCCAACTCCCTGAACAGCTCCGCTCTGTCATTCAGCCTGGCCTTGTGACTCTGGTCAATGGTATCCAGTGTCCTTTGAGAGACGAAATTCTTCATCGCCCTCCGGTGAGTTCCAGGACTTCTTCCGGCAACATCAGAACGGTGGTCTTGAAGGCACTCAACAACTCTTCATGATCCCCCAAAGCACCCAGACCCCCCAAATCTCCACTCAGCCTGTTCGCAGACTCCTCAGCCACCCTCTTATCCTTGAGCTTGCCAACATCAAGCCGAGGTGGGGATGGTACCATTCTCCTGGATTTAAGCTGCAATTCCAGAGTTGCTACAACAAGCCTGTGGTCAGTATTGAGGAACTGAGCATTCCGGTACACCCTGCAGTTCTGGATCATCCTCCAGCGACCATCAATGAGCACATCATCAATCTCCTTTGCCACACCATCAGCATTGGAATACCAAGTCTCGGGATGAGCCTGGGTCACTGAAGCCATGAACCAGCCACCCTAATTCCATGACTTCTTGCAAAGTCAAGGAACTTAGTGCTATTCTGGTTCACAGTTGCAGACCCATGTGGAGCAACACATGTCTCATAACCATCCCTATCAGTTCCAGTTGATGCATTGAAATCCCCAACGATGAGAAGAGTATCTCGCCTGGGGCACTGATCAACCACAGACTCGAGCGTGGCAAAGAATGCGTCCTTTACGGTGAGACCACTCGCCTCAGTCGGAGCATATACAGAGACCAGGGAATTACACCAAAGAAGTGATGAATCCTCACTCTCATAATGATCTCCTTGCTTGGTCATCCAGTTTGGAGGGATGGCCTGATCTTGGCAAGGTCTTGGTGGTACCATATAATACACCTTCCACTTCTTAATGATCGTCTTGACTGTGCTCCAAGGGATATTCAAGGCCTTTGAAACATGTTTATACCGATCACCTGATCACCTGATATGATCACCTTATCATACCAATCACCTGATCTGTGCCTTTCCTCAACTATATCCTGGAGGTATTTTAAAAGGTCCTTGGTTCTCATGGTTGAGACTTTGCTGTGAAATGCACTACCCAACAGGAGAAACCTGCAGGAACAGCTGATTTTATTCTGAAAGAATCAGAATCACGACAATATAACACAGGTGGAGGTCAATTATCTTGGTGTGTGATTTTGAAGGTGATTGGTTACTCCTGAGCTAATTACCCTCACCAAAGGGGAGGGTATTGCATTTGGGTCTGTTTGTCTGTCTGTTTGTCCTCACAGAACTTTCGTGTTTATCTCCGCTACTGCTCATCCAATTGAGATTAAATTTTCACCATTCATGCTCCTACTCACGTGTAATGTTTTAATGATAATTATGATGTCATACGTCACGTGGTGTGGCAGCCATATTTGAAAAACAGAAAAACTTTGGACCTCTTTATCTCTGAAACCGCACCAAGGAAAAAATTGAAACTTGGCATGTGGCAAGTACTCCTCATGGGGAATGAGTGTGAATTTTATGACGTTATAGCTGCCCTCGTTATGACGTAATAATTGCATAAGTATAACGCCACATCCGATCAATATGAAAATTTTTGAAGGTCATCTAGGGATAAAATGGTCCACAGAAACTTTTTCATTATGTTATCGGTCACGCGATTCGGCAGCCATATTGTTTAAAGAAAAAAAAACCTCCAAAATTCTTCTTCTCTGAAGTAGCTGAACAAATCGAGGCAAAACTTTACACGTATGACAACCTGTCCATGAGGAACAATGGGTTCACACATATGATATAATAGGTCACATGGTTGGCAACCATATTGGATTTACCCAAAAACCTATAAAAATACACCACTCAAAAAAAGTCCTGGTGAGGGTCTGCAATCTCTGATTTCTCTTTTTCTTGTAATTTGCTTTTATAAGGGGAGTGCATACTTATCCAACCAAGATATTCTAGTTTTGTATTTTTAAATTCATTTTCTGAAGTTTGTTGAATTTGTTTTTCACTTGGAAGTTGTAGGTTACGATGTGTGAATAAGGTTGAAAAAGTCTGCTTTAATAGAATATAATTCCAGGCTAAAGACAACAAAAGGTTAAAATTTTGAATGGGGGTGCAGACTTTCTGTAGGCACTGGAGTGAAACGTAGTCCGAATATGTCGATAATTTGAATTTATAGTTGCAACACTAGATGGGTCATGATTACATATTTTCAGCACAAATTTAAGATGTTTTACTTCCACGCCTGTTGAATAACAATGTAAAACAACATTATTATTTCAAAGATTCTACATTCGGATCTTGAGAGTGATAATTATTGGAGTGGTTACTTTAAAATTATAATATTGAACTGTTAAAATGTATGACAAACAGAAGCAGTGAATTTTATTTTTTTGAAACTCGATCCCTGTGTATTGCAGCAATACATTTGCATTCCTAAATCCAATTCCAATTTCTAGGCAGCAACAGCTCGAGCAGTTATTGTCATGAGATTCCCATGCAAACATAAACACCCAAATCTTCAATCACACTGTTCGCAGAGATGGGGAAATAATCTTACCAAATTCCCATGGGTCATCGGTGTAAGTGTATATGTACAGAATGTAAGCTTCACAATTGTGCCTGAGACAGCATAATGAATCAGAATCTGAGACCTAAATCTTCATTCACCAAGGTCAAGCCCATGCTTCTGAAATAATTTGGCAAAATATTGACTTCTGTTATACTCGTGTCCAAAACTCCAATGAGTATTGCATCAGTGAAACTTTTGGAGGAACAGTGTCACATCCGGAAGGTCACCAGTATAGCATGGTGTTAGAGTTCAGGGCATATGAAACACTTAAAGATCAGGGGACAAAGTAGGTTGTGGTGAAGTTATTGTTACGGTGGACACCCTATTAGTGCATACGGGGTGGAATGTTCAACCTGAATGATCACAGTCGATTTAGCGATGGACTGTCTGTAGAGTCTACAGTGGCCTGCAAAAGTATTCAACCCGACCAGTAATGCCACATTGAGATGAATTACAAATTATGAAGAAACAAATTTTCCAAATGATTTTTTTATTCATAACTGAAGAGATCAATCAAAACACTGTTACATTTGAAGGAGGTTACAGGTCAGGAATACCTGCAAAAAAGATATACAAATCAAAATTCACTGGTAGCAAAAGTATTTGGCCCCCGAGGTCAGTACTTGATGGAAGTACCTTTTGTGGCAATGACTGCAACAAATCATTTTGGGGTAGGTTTCTACCAGCTTTAGACAGTGAGATGGTGAAATATTTGCCCATTCTTCATGTGAAAATTCCTCTAGTTCTGCCAAGTGTGATGGAGATTGTCGATGGACTGCAATCTTCAAGTCTCACCAAAAATATTGAATTGTGTTCAATTCAGGACTTTGACTGAGCCACTCAAGAACATTATTTTCTTCTTATTCAGATACTCCAGTGTGGCTTTAGCTTTGTGCTTCGGATCATTGTCCTGCTCAAATGTGAATTCAGCAGTTTCAAATTCAAATGTGAACTCAGTTTCAGATTCATGACTAACTCCAGGAAGTTTTCTTCAAGGATTCTCCTGTACTTTACATGCTCCATTGTCCCTTCTAAACTGACAAGCTTTCCAGTCTCTGTTGATGAAAAGCAGCCCAATAGCATGATGCTGCCACTGTCATGCTTGACAGTAGGGATGGTGTTGACTGGGTGATGTGGAGTGTTTGGCTTAAGCCAGATGTAACGCTTTGAATTTAGACCAAAAAGTTCAATTTTTGTCTCGTCTGACCACAAAAAGTTTCTCCACATGCCTGCAGTATCATGAAGATGATTTTTTACAAACTCCATATGAGCTTTTAGATGCATCTTTTTCAGGAATGGCTTCTTTCTTGCTACCTGCCCACAGAGGCCAGCATTATGAAGGGAACAGGATATTGTTGATGAATGAACACTGGTCCCCGTCTCAGACATTGAACCTTGCAGATCTTTCAAAGTAATTATTGGATTTACAGTGACATTCTGAACCAGTTTCCTGCTTGCCCAGCTGTTGACTTTGGATGGGCGACCTGATCTGGGTAGAGCCTGGGTGGTATGATACGTCTTCCACTTAATGATGGATTTCACCTTACTCAAAGGAATAATGAGTGACTTTGAAATCTTATAAACCTCACCTGAATGTTGCTTCTCCACCACTTTATGTCTGACTTCTTTGGAAAGCTCTTTGGTCTTCACATTTGCCTTATTGGTTGACCAAGTGAGTTGCACCTGAAACTCTTTCAATAAGTGGGGGGGTTTAAATTTTAAGTTGAACCACTGATTACATTCAGCTGGAAGCTACTACACTTATTTTGTAACTTTTCAAACAAATAATTTGCTCTTGAAGTGGTTTTGGGTTGATTAGGGATTGGGTTTGTGGTTTGAATACTTATGCAACTGAGAATCATCTAATTTTCTCTGTTAATCTCACTTGTTCACATTTTATCTGCATTTTTTTTAGCTTTATCACTTTGGAATTGCTTGTGAAGACTCTATATATTAAGTTTGATTTGAAAGTATGAAATAAGCTCAGGTGTCATCAAAATGTGAAAACTTTGAAGGGGAGTGAGTTCTTTTCCAGGCCACTGCAGAGTCCACCCACCGGGAAAGTCAAATAGATATTTGCTTCATTTTTTTGGTGTACAGAAAACTCTTCAAATAATCTGTCGCTGTGGTAGGTTCATTGTTCATCTTATATATTATTTCCGAGTTTGTGGTTTCGTGTCGCGCTATCTTCGACTTTGTTCTGCACTCGAGTAACGTGATATTCGGCTTACATTATCTCAAAGACCATATGAGGTGCATGGTACAAAAAAGTAAATAAAATGGTTCTGAAACAGTGAAATCGTATTCCACTTACTGCATTAAAGTAAAATTACTACTGATACTCTGCATCAGTCCCTTTCTCAAACACACCCACCCCAACATGTTGCACAGAGCGTGGGTTATGCTAGTTCAGAATTATGGGGCTGAGGGACCCCGAGGAACCATAAGATAATGTGAGTTTTTGACGTCCTGACGAGAATAAGTGCCAACTCCCAACTGCCATGAGTATTACTCAAGCTGCGATTATAAATGTCAAATTAAAGAAACGTATTCCAGACCAAGAGGTTTAATCAATGATATTAATCTATCTATAATTCCAGCAATCTGTGTGTGTGTGTGTGTGTGTGTGTGTGTGTGTGCCTGTAACCACTGTTTCTCGTCAACCACTGGTCCGATCGAATTGAAACATGCCAGGTATATTGCTGGGGCCCTGTGGATGTGCCTTTTCAAGGTTTGATATTAATCGGACAAGTGCTTCCCAGGTTATGGCCATTTATTTACCAACCAATGAAAGGACACGTTGCTGCGTAGGCGTGGTTGCGTAGGCCGGTGCGAGGCCGGCCGACGATGATGTCACGTGTCGATGACGTCACGTGCCGTGCCGGTTATGATGGGGGAAAGGGCGCCTTAGTTACCGTGGCATAGGAGTGGCAATGGTCAATGGCAACGAATGTCATGGCAAGCAAAGACAGGGAGGTAAACTTGATATTAATTAACTCTGTGTGTGTAAGTATCACAGTGGTTGTTACTTCGTGGAATGCATGGGAACATTCCGTACGGGCATGCACTACTTCCGGATAGTGACGACAATGTATTGTAATAATTTCTCGATTTTTTTATGCGCATTTATAGATAAACACAATGCCTCAATGAAGTCGTCGTTTACGAGAGTGAAGGAACGGCCTGTGTGGCTGTTTCTAGCTCACGGTTTGAAAGTTTTTTTTGTTTGTTTGTTTGTTTGTTGGTTTTTGGGGGGAGGGGGTTGCACATACGGGCACGCACGTACGGGCACGCGAGAGCGAAGGAACGGCCTGTGTGGTTGTTTCTGGTTCGCGGTTTGAAAGTTTTGTTTTTTTTTGGTTTGCACGTACCGGCATACCTGCCAACCTTTTTGGAAGGAAAAGCGGTAGGCTGGCGTCACACGTGTCCCTAGGGGGGTCTAGGGGCATGCCCCCCCGGAAATTTTTCAAAAAAATGAAGCAAAATGGTGCAATCTCCTGCATTTTGAGACCACAGTTAGCTGAAATATATCAACATATTTTTCGTGAAAAAGAGAAAACTTAACATGGTTGATCTACTCACCAATCTTTATTTTTCTAAGACATCATGATCATCAGTCACGTTTCCATAAATTACTGACTGTCCAAGCTCCACATGTATGTGCCCATACGTGTACACAAGAGTTTACATAAACTCACTGATACATCTTTATGAATAAAATGACTGGCCACTCTGATTTCATAACATATTTACAGTTTACCTCACGCGAAGCCTTGATACACTTGAACTCTGTTGTCCAACTTGGCTTAAACTCGTTGACCCAGCGTGGGGGTGGTTTTTTTCTTTTCTGGTGTTTGCATTGTTGTCGTGAACTGAAGCGATGAGTCCTCTCTGATAACTGCAGTCTTTGATGAGGAATGGAAAATAGTGCATTGTCTTGAAATGAATGCCCGCTGTTTCCTGTCGTCCCATTTGATTGGTCATGCTTCGTTTGGAAGCAATAACCAATCGCTGACGAGATAAGAAATCAAGGTCAGGCACGAGTTTTGTAGAATGTAGAAGCGGCCGCGTGTAATACGATCTTGTCAGTGAGAAAGGAACACAAAACTGAAAAAACACAACAATTTTTTTTTCCAATAATAATTTACAAATGCGGTTTGTCTGACTAACAAAATCGGTAGGGCGTTGGGAGGTATACGTACGGCCACGCACGTGCGAAGGAACGGCCTGTGTAGTTGTTGTTTCTGGCTCGCGGTTGGAAAGTTTTTTTGGTGTTGCACGTACGGCCACACACGTACGGGCATGCACGTACGGGCACGTACTGATAATAATAATAATAATCATAATACATGGGAAGAACAGGGAAGAGATAAAAAGCATGTATAGGCCTTATTCAGATGACGTCACCGGTCACGTGACTCTGGCAGCTCTGCCATATTGAGTGGCAAGAAGGTATTACCGTGTCCATAACAACCGATGGTCTCCCCTTCAACGACACCGTTATTTCAAAGCAAGCGATTTTTTTTTCTGCAAATGGGTAAGAGTTGTTGTGCCCCGGGATGTACTCAGCGATATACTAAAGGCTCCGGAGTCCAGTTTTACCGCTTTTCCGCCGAAGTAGACCGACGAAATCTTTGGATATCGGTTCTGAGAAAAGAAAAATGGCGACCTGGCGAACATGACTGGTTGTGAGGCCTTCATTTTGTCTCCGGTATGTAACTAATTTCTGACACGTTATTTCAGTAGTTGGTATTTAATAGCCGGTGGTAACAAAATATTGTCTAATTTGTATCATTAAAATGCATTATATCCCTTGTTTTATTGACACAATGAGATAGACCAGATCGCCTTTCTAACAGCTGTCGAACGTGCACAGTTCTGAGTTGTTTCACCACAGAAAGTCACATCGATATGTATAAAACATAAAAAAAACTAGCACTTGGAAATATCCACAGCAGTGTGGCATGACACCGGATGTTTGTCATGGAAAAAATATAATGTATCTGTAAGCAAACTGACGAACGAAGAAGATTTTCTACAAACTTAGCATTTAGACAAGAACTTCACTTGAAATTAACTTGTGGCAGCAGTCAGGTTAAAAAAGTCACGCCGGTTGCTGAACAAAACAAGCAACAACGATAATACAATAATAGTGAAATGAAAGAAAACAGGCTGACCTTTGCCCTCACGATAATACAGTTCTTGTCAGCTTTCGTTGACATTATGTCACTAACAAACCCGGCGACATAATATGAGTAAGCGTCCCTACTCGTGAAGACTTTCAGGCTGGCTTGAGTGCAAGGACTCGGCGTTTCAACAAGGTAAACACAGATGTCAGGGAAAATGATTTGAGGCTAAAATTTCCTTTCTGTTGTCCATTTATCCTGATAAATAATGTAAGGATCTTCACTAAGACCACACAGCTTCAGTTTTTCGCAGTACCTCTTCTTAGAAATATCATCTAATCCATGGAAATAGCCCAGAAGTTCGGGTGACACATGTGTGGTTGCCATGATTTTTTGCCACTCAATATGGTGGAGTCTTACCTTCCGCTGTGACGTCACTCGCTTAGTACATAGAGACTATTACAATTATCATACGATACAATTATAAACATACAAGAACCCTCACGCCTATGATACCTCGATCAGCTTTTAGCAAATTTATATTATCTCCTCATTCACCTGACAGATAGGAAATGGACAAGACCAGAGAGCTCGAGAACATTCTCCACTCGCGATGCCTGCATGAGGTCTTGAGGAGTCAAGCAAGGGTGAGATGGCAGGCTTTTATCTGTGGGAATGAGACGTGCCTGGTAGATGTGGGTTCATTTGGGCATACTCGTGTCCGTGTCCTTCCATCCTTATCGCACCACTTGGCCAAGTTTCCACAAGTTGTCCCACCATGCTTCAACCCTCTCCCGAACTTACTGCTGTGCCAAACTTTTCAAATACTGAACTGGTCCACAAGAACCCCTCTTCTGACCCTTTTACCAAACTGCATGAGACGAGACAAAACGAGCTGTGATTTTGTATGTCCAACACTCCACCCCCCCCACTCCCTCCACCCCACAACCACATGCTCATTGGCTCTCCCAGCGACATGCCCACCTCTGCCAGGAAGTTGTGGCAGTATATCTCAGCACGTGGTCGCAAGGTCTGCCATATTGGCCTACGAGGGGTTCCATTTGACTTGCTGAGCTGGACCAACAGTTCAATATAAGGGAAACACAGATAGATTAGAAAGGAATGAAGCTAGGGGTTAAAAAGGAGAGAAAAGGAAAGTGGGGGCTTCGACACATTTCGAGGGTGAGGTCAACACAATTATCATCTGAATGAACTTTGATATGTGATATCCTTTTCACACAGATACTATACTATTCTGCTAAATATGAACTAATGGCATAACTAGGCTATGTTTATATAAATTTTGGTATACATTTGTCGAGGCTCGAGGAAGAGCTCGTATATTGAATGATCATGACTTAACAGAATGCAAAAGTAACGGTGGAGATGCACACAAAAGGAACCTCAGAGAGAGAGAAGAGAAGAGAAGAGGGGAGGGGGACACCAACAGCAGAGTAGAAGATCAAGATAGAGACACTTGGCCAAGCAAATGGTGTGGGGAGGAATGGGTGGCTGGGGAGGATGCATGGGGTGGATAAGATAATGTATGGGGTGCACAAGAATAATACAGAGGGAAATTCCAAGAGGGAAAACTGGAAACTTGGATGGAGGAGGGATTGGGGGGGGGGTTCACCAGGGTAGAAAAGATCATGGTTTTGGATTGGAGACGATCTGAGATAGTGGTTAAAAGCTGTCCTGAAAACCTGAAGGGAAGGATGAAATTGAAGAGAATGTGGAAGCCAGTTCCACAGGTGGGAAAAAAAGGAACGAATGAGTGGAGGTGAGCAGTGATCCTGGATTTAGGTAGGTTCACCAGAAGGGGGTTGATGGTGGACCATATGTGTCCTGCAGAAATCTGGAGGGATAAAGCACAGAAAGATCAGAGGGCGCAAGACCAGAAAGGAGGTGGTAGAAGACAGAAGTCTCAGATCTCTCTGCGATCATGAAGTGATCGGCACATATAGATTCAGCTTCATCATGGGAGATTCCAAGAATTTTGAAGGTTTTATTTCCACAGCATCAAGCTGAGCAAGATGTGAGGCAGGGAGCTAGCCCAGAAGGGAGAGCAGAACTGCATCAAGCTGCAGTTGGAGGCCTTGTAGGTAGATGGAAGTTCAGGTTTGGAAGAACTTTGTGCAATGAACGTATACATGTGGTTTGCCGAAGAAAGATCATGGCTGATAGTGAGACCTAAGAGTTTGAATGACGGAACTTTCTCAAGAAGATTGTTAAGAAAGTAGATGGGGAGGAGGGACATGCCAGACAATCATTTTGGAGAGAGAAAGTGACAGTGTGAGATTTGTCAGGATTGAAAGGCATATTCCAAATGTTTGGGTAGCTTGTGATTTCATCAAGGTCTGAAGATAGGGAAGAGGCTGCAGCCTTTCTGTCTGAAGGATGGGGAATATCACATCAGAATGTGGAGTCATCAGCAAATAGATAAAGAGGATTTTTCAGAAAGTCAGAGAGATCATTTAGCAAGATCAGGAATAGGACTGGGCCCAGAATACTGCCTTGGGTATTCTAGCCTTGACAGGGAGAGGGGATGAAAGGATTCTGTCAAGAGCCACACATTGACTGAGTTGCGATGATCCAAATCCATATCCGAGAATTTTAAAGTGATTCTTCACCATTGAGTGATAGTGCTAAAAACGACATACAACACGATATCTCACAGTTATGGACGGATTCAGATGAAACTTTGTGGAGAGGCAGGGTGTGTGAAAAGGACCAATCAATTTGATTTTGGTGAAATCCAAATCCGAATATGCAAAAAAAAAAATTCTAAGTGATTCTTCACCATTGAGAGATGGGGCCATAAACGATATACTGCATAGCATGATGCTTCAAAACGTTAATGACGAGTTGTGACAAATCTTGGTGGATCAGGTGGTTCGGAGAGAACAACAAGCGAATGAGATTTTGATTGAGGTCCGGATCCAGATCCGGCCTATCAGTGGGAACCAAAACATAAACTGTTCAGCCTGGCAGAGGTATGTGCTCTCCCGAATGCTGTTCTCGTTTACTTTGTTATCTGGTCTCAATTAATAAATTTCCGAGTGGAGTCATACTTTTGCACCCAACTGTAATATATATACATATACACATACATACACACAGTTGTAAATGAACATGGAAACAAACTTAAGACGAGAAAGGCACTCGTTAGAGTGGGCACTGGAGTCGTACACCCAACCTGCCGACCAAATTTCATCCGCATCCGTCCAAAACATTTTGAGAAATCCTGCACACAGACAGACAGACAGACAGAAAAACAGACAAACAAACAAGAAGACGTCGTGCAGAGCACGACTTGCAAAATCCATGAAATAAATCTGACCGCAAAAATATGGTGGTTGAATTCAGCAACCTGTTGTATAAATCCTCTTCAAATTTCAAGTCAATCAGATGAAGATTGAGAATTTTAGTAAACTCACCGAACTTGTTGACCTTTGGCCTTTGACCTTTTGACCTAAAAAAGAAAGGCTTCTTTCTTATGACAAACTCTACCATGTGGTGAAGTTTCGTGAAGATCGGTTTAAAATTGTGACCTGAAGGCGACAGACAGACAGACAAAGCAGCAAATCTTCGATTTTGCAAGTAATAACAAAATCGACCAACCAATATACTTGAAAAATCTTCGATTTTGCAAGTAACAAACAGACAGAGAGGGGTGAAAACATTTCCTCCTTCACCTTCGGTGGCAGAAGTATTGAATATGTGCTAAAATACTTGCTCAGACCAGGAATTCAACCCTGGCCCTCTGGAAGACCATGCCAGTGCTTGTTCTTACTTGACTCACACTTTTACATCCAAGTGTATGTGAATGTGTCTGTGTATTGGTATGGTTCACCAGAGGACCTTGGTTCTATTTCTGGCCTGAATGTGTATTTTCCATTTCATATATATATATATATATATATATATATATATATATATATATATATATATATATATATATATATATATATATATATATATATATATATATATATATATATATATATACACACACACGAGACGACCTGTGAACCTGTTGAGTTCCCGTTGTGACAGCGGTTGATGAAAAAAAAAGATAGCTCCAGCGAACTAAATCACTGAGGCTGTTTGCATTGATCAAATACTCCCAAAGAGTACTTGACTGAATCGGGAATTGATATTTTAATTTTTTTTTCGTTGCCCAATTTTGAACGAAACTTGATACTGCACACCACAGGCGAATGGTGAGTAAGGTGGCCCTAAAAATTTTGCGCTGTCGTGTACCGTTTTGGCTGTATTTCGGGAACATACATACATACATACATACATATATATGTACAATATATGTATATATATATATATATATATATATATATATATATATATATATATATATATATATATATATATACATAAATATTATCTATATATACATATTATATATACACATTAATATAAAATATATATATTGTTTCGGATCTGGAAACCATATGCATTCAACATACAGATGTCCCAAAAGTCAGTTATGTCGTTAAGTATGTGTGTAGTCAGATCTCTTTCCTTTTGTCTAGTGGGAGAATCAAAAGCGTGCATTGCGATTTATTTTAGTTAGGTTATTACATTGAACACGCCATCTAACAACCATCCCATCCCCCGTCACCGCCAACCGGCTGCCTTCTCGCACCCTGACGTGCTGAGGCACGATCTCGCGGTTCCAGTTTCTCGGCTTCCACAAACGTTGTATCTCTTTCACAACGACCTTTGCAACATTGATACTGTTCCACGACAAGTATGAACCCGCGTGGAAGAGTGGGTGGGGTTTCCCGGCAGGGGACGAAACCCCACCCAGAAAAGGCAAACCCATAGGAGCCTGTCCAATCAGGGCGGGGAGTGACGTCTGTTCGAGCGAGCCCGCCCCGTTGAGGGAGGTCCATAAATTCCTGAGCACTCTCTGAGGCAGGGGTTGTTACGAAGGTTCTTCTGAGGTTTTTGACTGGGTTGTGGTGGTTGAGAGTCGATTGAGGAAGAAGGGTCTTGGAGGAAGTTCTCCACGGGTTTCTGACAGGGTTTTGGATAGGGCTCTGAGGGTTGTTGTTGAGCGTGCAGCTCTTTTGAAGCGGAGGGTTGAGCAGAAGGTCGTGAAGGCGGTGAACGTGTCCCTGCTGGCCCTCTACAAGGAAAGGAAAGAGCGAACCTGATCCCCCCCCCCCCGTGGACCCGCTTTTCACCACTTGAGCTCCGCCACGAGTCCCACAGGTGTGACTGGGGACCAAACCAACGACCATTGTCAGGTGCCGCACCACGGAGCACCCCTTCCTCCAACGGTCAGGTAACCAGCTGGACTCTGACCCCCAACTCGTCTCTCTCCTCGGTTGTGAGGGTCCAATAAAGAACTCTGGGTTTATTTTCATTTGTGTGTGTGTCTCCGTGTGGGCCCGTCTTATATGTAGAAACTGTTTAAGTGTTTGTTTTTGATCATTGTAAATATTAATTGCATATCCGCATTAAGTCTTCCCTGTGTCTTTTTATTGTATATAAACAATTGTAGAAATGTCCCCAGTTCGTTTTTGTCTTTTCCTTCATTGGTCCAACATGGTTCTGATCTGAGTTTAGACGGGTTTTTTACCCGATAATCCGTTCATTCCAGCCGGCACGGCTTTGGCAGTTTCCGCTCGGCTGCACCTGAACCAGAGTTGGTAGTCGATAGTTGGAACTCTATCGCAGTCGGTAGAGTGACCCAGTTCGAGCAAGATGTGCCGAGGGCGTGGTTTCCCCGGTAGTCAAAATCGCGTAGTTAATTAGGTAAATTGGTTATCGACAAATAGACCCTACGCTACGTGGTTGAGATATTGGCGTCCATGGTCGGTTAAGCGACCTGCCGCATCATGGAATTATCCAGAGCGACAGCCTGCAATTCCGGGGAATCTGGTGGGAGACGACAAACCTCCCCCACCTCGTGGTCGTTCTCCAGCCACCGACCCCCAGCCTGCAACTATATATATATATATATATATATATATATATATATATATATATATATATATATACAGATAGATATAGATATATACATTTCCATATCCACATTTAATGTTCACAATTATTTATGTTTTTTTATACATATATTATACCTTCTGGGCAGTGGTTCAATATACCACAGGCAAAAAAATCAGACAGCTTTACTGCACACACGTTTCGCCATTATTACCTCTGCCACTGGAGATGGACGGACGTTATGTTTTCTCCCCTGTCTGTCTGTTTGTTTGTAGGATATTTTAAAGTTATGTATGTATTTGGACGAAACTTCGTGGACAGGTTGGGGGTGTGACAAGGAAGAATTTGTTCGATTTTGGTGAATATCCAGATGCAGATCCGGCTAATCAATTGGATACAAAACGCAAACTGTTCAGCCTCGCTGAGGTATGCGCTCAACGAGTGCTCTTCTTGGTCCTATATTTTATGCATCTCGAGTAAGAAATGGGGCCCCTCGTGAGATTAAGTATATTTATTGAGCAGAATAAGATCTCATGAGAATGAAGGTTGAGGATTTTTCTGAGAATACCCCACAGTAGATTTTTCAGTGAATGTTGAGTTGTTGGGGTTAGGGAAACAGGAAATAACTGGAAATGCTTTTGTGATGGTCACTCTCCCTTTTCCTCTTCATTTTTGAACATATAATGAGTGACTAATTTCCATCGCAAGAAAATATCTTAATTTTCGAAGCTCGTTTTGAACTCCCATATTGCTGCATGGGAATTTACTGAACAGAGAGAAGGCATTTTTGAAATCTCATTCCGCCTCGGGACATTAATTTTCATTTTTCTTTTGTGGTTGAAGCATCCGTGTAATGCCTGCCTCGCTGCACCACCAGTGGCCTCAAACGTGTGCCTTTGATTCACATCAGATGGATCTTGTTCCAATTCTCTCCTAATTGCATTTTGCAGGCAAAGAGCATATTCCTTGCCAGGAGCAGCAACGTTTTTTTTCACGTTGAAAAAGCTCATGGGCAAAGTGGTTCAATCAAGATCATTGCACAGCAAGAATGAGATTGTGTTGCACATATCGTGGTATCAAACGTCAAAACCTTCATAAAAACTCCGATACATTTAGACATGAGGTGTGCTTAAAAAGTTTGGTGAACAAAGAAGCCAAGCAAAAAGTTTTTGCAGTCGTAATGAAGATTGGTTGATTCTTCTTTTTCTTTTTTTATTCACCAAAGCTTTCCTTGGGCACCAACATGGAAAAACTTAAAACTAACGATGTAAGTCAGCTTTTAAGTCTTGCACTGTTTAAACAACCAAAATGGGACCCTTTGTTTCAATCTTTGCTGCAATCAATGTTTAAATTGATTCAGGTCAAAAGTACTTTCTTAATGGGCGTTTAGTTGGGGCATTTTTACAATTTGCAGAAACAATGTAAGTGAGATAAAGTAGGAAGATACTTGTGTCCTGACACTTGTTCCATGTACACACCTCATTAATTAGTTAATCTAACAGTTGACTTATCTTCTGTGTCCTAACCCCCAATTTCTTCATGAATGTAATTAACATTACCATTCCTTTACCCATCACATTTTATCTCCAGACAGGGATTTCCGGAAGAGTACTGGCATAATGGCCTCATCATTTAATAATTTACAGTGGGATCTTTAACATTTCATGTGAAGGCAATACTCCAAGATTCCGGTCCAGGATGCAGCAGCTCCTGCAGGCACTGTCCCACAATAGCAGTGTAAGTGTGATTTGACTCTGACACAGGGAAACAAACTGAGGACCAGACTGCTCAGGAGTGAAACTGCTATACCAAATGAGCTAGATCTCGCCTTCCATGATCAGCTTTAAACAGCCTGCCCTTCCATGCATGGAAATCTCCCATTCACGTACAGCCTTAGCTTCCAAGATCTAACTAGGTCATGCAGAGTCAAATCAATAAGCCTGATTCACTCAGCCCTACATAGTTTATGAGACAAGCGCTGTAACTTTCAAACTATGGCAGCACAACATGTGTTATGAGCTAGGGGGTGTTATGTCCAACCAATCTTAGCCCGTGTTACGACTCAACCCCAACATCAGAATGATAAAACCTATATGAAACTAAAACGGCACTCGGTAGAGCGCATAGTTTCACCTCACGCACTCATTCTGAACAAATATACCATCGTTAACTTAACACGCTACCATTATAGGCCACTGCTGTTATGGCCCATGTACCCGTTTCATCCATGCACCCAATTATATCACATACATCACCATTATCTGCAGCTTTATTTATTAATTATTCGATTATTAACAACCACTTTTGTGCACATGAGCATAAATTGCATCAATGAAGGTGAATATGAAAAAAAAAAAATATCAAACTCTATTCTCTATGGCTAGTAAAATATATGTATGAAGTTTCACATCGATCTGTTGAGCAGTTCTGGAGAAGATTTTTAAAATGTTTTTATTTTCAATCCAATATAGCCACCAGTCCACATGACTAATGACGCCATAAATTTAATTCTTCACTCGCATCGGGTCGGAGATCAAATATATTAAGTTTCTGGTTTTTTTAGATAAGGATTTCGATTCAACCAATTATGGCTGGAATACCACTTCACCAATGATGTCATATATATATATATATATATATATATATATATATATATATATATATATATATATATATATATATATATAGTATATCGACACAGTCTATATACATATATATAAGGCTCGTGGAAGAGTTAGTACAAATACACTGAGTGGATCAGGACACAACAGGACAAAAGGAACAGCTGAGAGAGGGGGGAAGCACCAACAACATAACCGAAGGTCAGGATAAAGGCAGACTTGGACAAACAATGGGTGTGCAGAGGAATGAGGGGCAGGAGAGGATAAGTGGGGTGCACAATATGGACACAGAAGGAAACTCAGGATGGAAAACTGGAAATTTGGAAGGAGGGATCGGGATGGGGTTAATGAGGATAGAAAATATCATGGTTTTGGAATGGGGAGGATCTGAGATGGTGATGAACAGCTGTCTTGAAGACCTCGAGGTAAGAATGAGATTTAAGAGGATGTAGAAGTTGGTTCCACAGGTAGGAAAAACGAGGAACAAATGAGTTGAAAGTGAGCATCTCACTATATAGCCAAAGGCGCATTTATGACATACGAGTATGCCAAGTTATAATTTTATCGTTGAGCGGTTACAGAGAAAAAGATGTCCAATTTTTTTCCTTTGATCAAATATGGCTGCCATACCATATGACCGATGACATCAGAGTTATCAATAAAATATTCTTCATGGGAAGTCTCTCCTGTGTTTAACAGTTTCACATGGATCAGACAGGTGGTTTCAGAGAAAAAAGAAATTTAAAGTTAAAATATATAGACTTGGACACACAGACATACACACGGAGGTGGATACTTTGGGACCTGGTAGGTCACCATTCCACCTGCTGAAACACACCCACATCTGGAGACAGCAGTCAACAACAGCATCTTTCATGTGTATATGCGTGTGTATATATATATATATATATATATATATATATATATATATATATATATATATATATATATATATATATATATATATATATATTGTATATATTTATACACACACACTTCAAACCATCCCTGGAAACATTACCATAAATGAACTACACTTGGAGGCTGTCTGGGGCTCAGTGGCAATGCTGAAGAGGAACCCTCGGAACAAAACTCTGAGAACAACACAACTTCACAACTTTGGCCATGAATCCCTATCCTTCACCGAAACAAAAGTGGATACTTCGAGTTCTCGGAGGACTCTCCGCTCCACCCTCTGAAACCAAAATTATGGCGATATCAATCGCACGCGCACACGCACGCGCACACGCACGCGCACACGCACGCGCACACGCACACGCACACACACACACACACACACACACACACACACACACACACACACACACACACACACACACTTATTATTGTAGATTATTCTTCCTCATTGAATTGTGAAGTTTGTGATTTTTAAAGACTTTATATATGGAGTATCGGAGTGCTGAAATGCATCTCAGGTATTTTAGTGAATTATTATGCGAAATAGCTGATCAGTTAACATTCTCAGCCTGGTGTTAGCTTTGTGGATAGTGTGGTTGGCTTGTGTTCTTTGGGTGCTGAGTTCGAGCCCTGTTTGCCACTGACTTAACACCAGGTGGGGTTGACTCAGCCTGTCATCCTTCCAAGGTTGGTGAATTGAGTAAGAGTGTACTGGTAGAAGGGCACAGCATCACCAGCATAGTTGTGCCCCAGCCTCCATGTGCAAGAAGAAGTTGACATCCTTTCAGTTGAAGTCATGTCTTTCAGGAATGTAACTGCGACTGAAACTGATCATTCCCAGTATGCATGAGTGAAATTGAAGAATGACAGAGCTGTCTGGTCGGAATTACCATCACGTACAGTAAATCCTGATTTTACGAGTAAGTTGTTATTCTAAAGTGCAAAAGGGTTTTTTTGATGATGAGAAAGGTCTCGAGTTGCAGTGTTGGAATTTTAACAGTTGAGTCTCAAGTTGAATCAATGAGTCTCACTAGTCTCATCTTAAAAGTGTTGGAATTTTAACAGCTGAGTCTCAAGTTGAATCAATGAGTCTCACTAGTCTCATCTTAAATAAAGTCTCAACGTATTGAAAATGTTTTGAGGCCAAGCCACTCACTCGAGTTGAGCTCTATTATTCTCAGTATTAAAGGAAAGAAATAAAAAGTGTTTCAGCCACAAAACTTTCTCGATGCTCATAAACTTGTTGTGCAAGTCTTGTTTGAACGTATGGAAATTATCATGATGGAATAAACTCGTTTTTTTGTCACATATGATGTCATGACCCACAAAAGATTTTGGTCGTGCATTGTCATTGAGAAGAGATCAAATCTATCCAAATTTAATTTCGAAAAGTAGTGGCCTCATTCTTATTATGATATCTCAGATAAATTCTCCAAAAATCACAATGGAACCACTTTCTCTCCCCTCAAATGGTCCCAGCTTTGTATATATTTTTCATCATTTGACATTTGTGATAGAAAAACACAATTATTTGATTTACCGATGCTCTTATGGCCAACAGGATAATAACGTACAAATTCACAAGAGAATAATGCATCCCAAATTCAAGGTCCATGACTAATTCCATGATGTGGAAAATTATGGTCAGTGAAAATATAAAAGGCAATATAATTTATTCAGCCACATGTCAATAAATTAATTGGTCTGTGGTTGTCAAGAAATCATTCCCTTAATCTATGAGGAGTTACAGAATTTTAAAGTGAGCTGTATGGGGGTGGAAGTTGGTGTTGCCGTGTAATTGCATCACAATGGAATTAATTCGAACAAGTCTCTTGCAAAAGGTGACAGGTTTCCTCGGCAGTATGTCATACCTTTGAGAGGTAAGATCTTGGATGAGTTGCAATTCCACAATCTCTATTTTGGAAATACCTCATATTCAAGCTTACATATTGTTGCGGTCTTGGGGTTCGAGCCTACTACGAGGGGGAAATCCCCAGTTTCTCTCAAACTCACCGGGACCTGAGGCTACTGGGAGCGAATAACTTCATCCCACGGTGGGTTGGGACACAACTACGATGCAACTACGAACGCCAATCAAGCAACGACGAATCCCAGTGTCTGTCCGTCTAACAACCATTTAATTTGGGGGTCCCGTGGCCTCTGACCGGGGAACGCACCCTCGGCAAATGTGCTACTTATGTTGTCTGGTGATCTTGAATGCGGCCGAGCTGTGCCGCTAGCACACGCCAGACCCTGCAAACCGAACCGTCGGGATTCTCACCTCCTCAGCTATCTGCGTGTGGACAGTGCTACACCAATGGTGGAGCAGATAGACACGGACAGATCGGAAGTAGATTCAACAAGAACAGGTTTATTTTACTCAAGTGGGGAGCAAGAAAAAGGGGAGAAAGGGAACGTAAGGATTTTAACGGCATGGGAATAAATGAGGAAGAAATTAAGCAATTTGTACAGCAATGAGATCAGAGAAAAAGCAAAGAGACACAGAGCAAACTTAACAAGTGACATTCCTCCCACTGACACAGTACATGGGCCAAGCATTCTCAACCGAGGGGAAAAAGGAGGGAGAGAGAGTGAGGAATTAAACAGCCTGGTGTTGGCGCAATGGTTCGGGTTGCGGCTTGGGATCCAAAAGGTCCTGAGTTCAATCCCCGTTGGGCCACTGAATTAATACACCAGGGGGTTCACTCAGCCTGTCATCCTTCCGAGGTCGGCGAAATGAGTACCAGTATACTGGGCCGGTGTATACCCGGTTAAAATAGGTGTACCATATCCCTGTCGTAAGAGGCGACCAGGGATGCGTCAGGAAGGGCATCCGGCGTAAAACATGTGCCAAATCACTATGCGGATCACACGGATGATCTGCTGTGGCGACCCCGAACGGGAACAGCCGAAAGAAGAAGAAGAAGAGAAAATGAGGAATTGTGGCCTCAGCCTATCAGGTGGGGCCAGAAGTACCCTCCCTGTTCAACGCTGAGGGAGAGAAGTGGGGGGAAGAAAGACTATGAGCTGCCTCGGGTTCATGGAGAAGAGCGGTGTGTGTGTGTGTGTGTGTGTGTGTGTGTGTGTGTGTGTGTGTGTGTGTGTGTGTGTGTGTGTGTGTGTGTGTGTGTGTGTGTGTGTGTGTGTGTGTGTGTGTGTGTGTGTGTGTGTGTGTGTGTGTGTTTTGCGAGTTCATTTGAAAAGGGAAACTGAGAAAGATGCAGCAGAAAAATGGAGGAAAGATGTGTGAGGGGATAGCCTAAGTGTGAGATCCTACCAGATGTGTCTGAAGTGTCGTTGGTTCAATCCTATTAATCGGCTTGGCTCCGTCCACCTACTCGAAGCCTCGATCCTCGCCCATTATGACAGTTCGTGGGGTAAAATCCAAAGGGGTGAAAGTGCCAAGAACCAGCAGCGCAACCTCCGCAGAGCGAGTGACATAGTGGTCCAATGAGAGAACCGAGCGAGCATGTCCGACCCCGAAGAAAGAAAGGATGTCCAGCGCCCATCGAAAAATAACAGAACAAATGATGTTGTGCCTTAGGGAACAGTGACCGGCGCCCGTTGAAAGAGAACAGAATGAATGACGTCATGCCTCAGGGAACAGAGTGTTCAGCACCCATTGAAAGAGTGTCTGGCATCTGTTGAAAGAGTGTCCAGCACCCGTTAAAAGTGTTCAACATCCGTTAAAAGAGTGTCTAACACCCGTTGAAAGAGTGTCCAACACCCGTTGAAAGAGTGACCAACACACGTTGAAAGAGTGTCCGGCGCCTGTTGAAAGAGTGTCCGGCGCCCGTTAAAAGAGTGTCCAGCATCCGTGAAAAGAGTGTCCAGCACGCGTTAAAAGAGTGTTCAACATCCATTAAAAGAGTGTCCAACACCCGTTGAAAGAGTGTCCAACACCCGTTGAAAGAGTGTCCAACACCCGTTGAAAGAGTGTCCAACACCCGTTGAAAGAGTGTCTGGCACCCGTTGAAAGTGTCCGGCACCCGTTAAAAGAGTGTCTGGCACCTGTTGAAAGGGTGTCCAGCACCTGTTGAAATAGTGTCCCACACCTGATGAAAGTGTCCAGCACCTGTTGAAAGTGTGTCCGGCACCCGTTAAAAGAGTGTCTGGTACCTGTTGAAAGAGTGTCCGGCACCCATTGAAACAGTGTCCAGCACCTGTTGAAAGAGTGTCCGGCACCCATTGAAAGAGTGTCCAGCACCCATTGAAAGAGTGTCTGGCACCTGTTGAAAGAGTGTCTGGCACCTGTTAAAAGAGTGTCTGGCACCTGTTGAAAGAGTGTCCGGCACCCGTTGAAAGAGTGTCCAGCACCTGTAAAAAGAGTGTCCAGCACCCATTGAAAGAGTGTCTGGCACCCATTGAAAGAGTGTCTGGAACCTGTTAAAAGAGTGTCCAGCACCTGTTGAAAGAGTGTCCGGCACCCGTTGAAAGAGTGTCCGGCACCCGTTGAAAGAGTGTCCGGCACCCGTTGAAAGAGTGTCCGGCACCCGTTGAAAGAGTGTCCGGCACCCGTTGAAAGAGTGTCCGGCACCCGTTGAAAGAGTGTCCGGCACCCGTTGAAAGAGTGTCCGGCACCCGTTGAAAGAGTGTCCGGCACCCGTTGAAAGAGTGTCCGGCACCCGTTAAAAGAGTGTCCAACATCCGATAAAAGAGTGTCCAACACCCGTTGAAAGAATGTGCAGCACCCGTTGAAAGAGTGTCTGACACCCGTTGAAAGAGTGTCCGGCACCCGTTGAAAGAGTGTCTGGCACCTGTTGAAAGAGTGTCCAGCACCCGTTGAAAGAGTGTCCAGCACCCGTTGAAAGAGTGACCAACACACGTTGAAAGAGTGTCCGGCGCCTGTTGAAAGAGTGTCCGGCGCCCGTTAAAAGAGTGTCCAGCATCCGTGAAAAGAGTGTCCAGCACGCGTTAAAAGAGTGTTCAACATCCATTAAAAGAGTGTCCAACACCCGTTGAAAGAGTGTCCAACACCCGTTGAAAGAGTGTCCAACACCCGTTGAAAGAGTGTCCAACACCCGTTGAAAGAGTGTCTGGCACCCGTTGAAAGTGTCCGGCACCCGTTAAAAGAGTGTCTGGCACCTGTTGAAAGGGTGTCCAGCACCTGTTGAAATAGTGTCCCACACCTGATGAAAGTGTCCAGCACCTGTTGAAAGTGTGTCCGGCACCCGTTAAAAGAGTGTCTGGTACCTGTTGAAAGAGTGTCCGGCACCCATTGAAAGAGTGTCCGGCACCCATTGAAAGAGTGTCCGGCACCTGTTGAAAGAGTGTCCAGCACCCATTGAAAGAGTGTCCGGCACCCATTGAAAGAGTGTCCAGCACCCGTTAAAAGAGTGTCCAACATCCGATAAAAGAGTGTCCAACACCCGTTGAAAGAGTGTGCAGCACCCGTTGAAAGAGTGTCTGACACCCGTTGAAAGAGTGTCCGGCACCCGTTGAAAGAGTGTCTGGCACCTGTTGAAAGAGTGTCCAGCACCCGTTGAAAGAGTGTCCAGCACCCGTTGAAAGAGTGTCCGGCACCCGTTGAAAGAGTGTACGGCACCCGTTCAAAGAGTGTCCGGCACCCGTTGAAAGAGTGTCCAGCACCCGTTGAAAGAGTGTCCGGCACCCGTTGAAAGAGTGTCCGGCACCCGTTGAAAGAGTGTCCAACATCCGTTAAAAGAGTGTCCAACACTCGTTGAAGGAGTGTCCGGCGCCCGTTGAAAGAGTGTCCGGCACCTGTTGAAAGTGTGTCCGGCACCCGTTAAATGTGTCCAGCACCCGTTGAAAGTGTGTCCGGCACCCGTTAAAAGAGTGTCCGGCACCCGTTGAAAGTGTCCAGCACCCGTTGAAAGTGTCCAGCACCCGTTGAAAGAGTGTGCAGCACCCGTTGAAAGAGTGTGCAGCACCCATTGAAAGAGTGTGCAGCACCCGTTGAAAGAGTGTGCAGCACCCGTTGAAAGAGTGTCTGACACCCATTGAAAGAGTGTCCAACACCCGTTGAAAGAGTGTCCAACACCCGTTGAAATAGTGTCCCACACCTGATGAAAGTGTCCAGCACCTGTTGAAAGTGTGTCCGGCACCCGTTAAAAGAGTGTCTGGTACCTGTTGAAAGAGTGTCCGGCACCCATTGAAACAGTGTCCAGCACCTGTTAAAAAAGTGTCCAGCACCTGTTGAAAGAGTGTCCGGCACCCATTGAAAGAGTGTCCAGCACCTGTTGAAAGAGTGTCCGGCACCCATTGAAAGAGTGTCCAGCACCCGTTGAAAGTGTGTCCCGCACCTTTTGAAAGAGTGTCCGGCACCTGTTGAAAGAGTGTCCAGCACCCGTTGAAAGTGTGTCCCGCACCTGTTGAAAGAGTGTCCGGCACCTGTTGAAAGAGTGTCCAGCACCCGTTGAAAGTGTCCAGCACCCGTTGAAAGTGTCCAGCACCCATTGAAAGAGTGTGCAGCACCCTTTGAAAGAGTGTGCAGCACCCGTTAAAAGAGTGTCTGACACCCGTTGAAAGAGTGTCTGACACCCGTTGAAAGAGTGTCTGACACCCGTTGAAAGAGTGTCTGACACCCGTTGAAAGAGTGTCCATCACCCATTGAAAGAGTGTCCATCACCCGTTGAAAGAGTGTCTGACACCTGTTGAAAGTTTCCGGCACCCGTTGAAAGTGTCCGGCACCCGTTAAAAGAGTGTCCAGCACCCGTTGAAAGTGTCCAGCACCTGTTGAAAGAGTGTGCAGCAACCGTTGAAAGAGTGTGCAGCACCCATTGAAAGAGTGGCCATCACCCATTGAAACAGTGTCCGGCACCCTTTGAAAGAGTGTCTGGTGCCCGTTGAAAGTGTCCGGCACCTGGTGAAAGAGTGTCCAACACCTGTTGAAAGAGTGTCCAGCACCCGTTGAAAGAGTGTGCAGCACCCGTTGAAAGAGTGTGCAGCACCTGTTGAAAGAGTGTGCAGCACCTGTTGAAAGAGTGTGCAGCACCCGTTGAAAGAGTGTGCAGCACCCGTTGAAAGAGTGTGCAGCACCCGTTGAAAGAGTGTGCAGCACCCGTTGAAAGAGTGTCTGACACCCGTTGAAAGAGTGTCTGACACCCGTTGAAAGAGTGTCTGACACCCGTTGAAAGAGTGTCCATCACCCGTTGAAAGAGTGTCCATCACCCGTTGAAAGAGTGTCTGACACCTGTTGAAAGTTTCCGGCACCCGTTAAAAGAGTGTCCAGCACCCGTTGAAAGTGTCCGGCACCCATTAAAAGAGTGTCTGGCACCCGTTGAAAGAGTGTCCAGCACCCGTTGAAAGAGTGTCCGGCACCCGTTGAAAGAGTGTCCAGCACCCGTTGAAAGAGTGTCCGGCACCCGTTGAAAGAGTGTCCGGCACCCGTTCAAAGAGTGTCCGGCACCCGTTCAAAGAGTGTCCGGCACCCGTTCAAAGAGTGTCCGGCACCCGTTCAAAGAGTGTCCGGCACCCGTTGAAAGAGTGTCCGGCACCCATTGAAAGAGTGTCTTGCACCCGTTGAAAGTGTCCGGCACCCGTTAAAAGAGTGTCTGGCACCTGTTGAAAGAGTGTCCAGCACCTGTTGAAATAGTGTCCCACACCTGATGAAAGTGTCCAGCACCTGTTGAAAGTGTGTCCGGCACCCGTTAAAAGAGTGTCTGGTACCTGTTGAAAGAGTGTCCGGCACCCATTGAAACAGTGTCCGGCACCTGTTAAAAAAGTGTCCAGCACCTGTTGAAAGAGTGTCCGGCACCCATTGAAAGAGTGTCCAGCACCTGTTGAAAGAGTGTCCGGCACCCATTGAAAGAGTGTCCAGCACCCGTTGAAAGTGTGTCCCGCACCTGTTGAAAGAGTGTCCGGCACCTGTTGAAAGAGTGTCCAGCACCCGTTGAAAGTGTCCAGCACCCGTTGAAAGTGTCCAGCACCCATTGAAAGAGTGTGCAGCACCCTTTGAAAGAGTGTGCAGCACCCGTTGAAAGAGTGTCTGACACCCGTTGAAAGAGTGTCTGACACCCGTTGAAAGAGTGTCTGACACCCGTTGAAAGAGTGTCTGACACCCGTTGAAAGAGTGTCTGACACCCGTTGAAAGAGTGTCTGACACCCGTTGAAAGAGTGTGCAGCACCCATTGAAAGAGTGTGCAGCACCCGTTGAAAGAGTGTGCAGCACCCGTTGAAAGAGTGTCTGACACCCATTGAAAGAGTGTCCAACACCCGTTGAAAGAGTGTCCAACACCCGTTGAAATAGTGTCCCACACCTGATGAAAGTGTCCAGCACCTGTTGAAAGTGTGTCCGGCACCCGTTAAAAGAGTGTCTGGTACCTGTTGAAAGAGTGTCCGGCACCCATTGAAACAGTGTCCAGCACCTGTTAAAAAAGTGTCCAGCACCTGTTGAAAGAGTGTCCGGCACCCATTGAAAGAGTGTCCAGCACCTGTTGAAAGAGTGTCCGGCACCCATTGAAAGAGTGTCCAGCACCCGTTGAAAGTGTGTCCCGCACCTTTTGAAAGAGTGTCCGGCACCTGTTGAAAGAGTGTCCAGCACCCGTTGAAAGTGTGTCCCGCACCTGTTGAAAGAGTGTCCGGCACCTGTTGAAAGAGTGTCCAGCACCCGTTGAAAGTGTCCAGCACCCGTTGAAAGTGTCCAGCACCCATTGAAAGAGTGTGCAGCACCCTTTGAAAGAGTGTGCAGCACCCGTTAAAAGAGTGTCTGACACCCGTTGAAAGAGTGTCTGACACCCGTTGAAAGAGTGTCTGACACCCGTTGAAAGAGTGTCTGACACCCGTTGAAAGAGTGTCCATCACCCATTGAAAGAGTGTCCATCACCCGTTGAAAGAGTGTCTGACACCTGTTGAAAGTTTCCGGCACCCGTTGAAAGTGTCCGGCACCCGTTAAAAGAGTGTCCAGCACCCGTTGAAAGTGTCCAGCACCTGTTGAAAGAGTGTGCAGCAACCGTTGAAAGAGTGTGCAGCACCCATTGAAAGAGTGGCCATCACCCATTGAAACAGTGTCCGGCACCCTTTGAAAGAGTGTCTGGTGCCCGTTGAAAGTGTCCGGCACCTGGTGAAAGAGTGTCCAACACCTGTTGAAAGAGTGTCCAGCACCCGTTGAAAGAGTGTGCAGCACCCGTTGAAAGAGTGTGCAGCACCTGTTGAAAGAGTGTGCAGCACCTGTTGAAAGAGTGTGCAGCACCCGTTGAAAGAGTGTGCAGCACCCGTTGAAAGAGTGTGCAGCACCCGTTGAAAGAGTGTGCAGCACCCGTTGAAAGAGTGTCTGACACCCGTTGAAAGAGTGTCTGACACCCGTTGAAAGAGTGTCTGACACCCGTTGAAAGAGTGTCCATCACCCGTTGAAAGAGTGTCCATCACCCGTTGAAAGAGTGTCTGACACCTGTTGAAAGTTTCCGGCACCCGTTAAAAGAGTGTCCAGCACCCGTTGAAAGTGTCCGGCACCCATTAAAAGAGTGTCTGGCACCCGTTGAAAGAGTGTCCAGCACCCGTTGAAAGAGTGTCCGGCACCCGTTGAAAGAGTGTCCAGCACCCGTTGAAAGAGTGTCCGGCACCCGTTGAAAGAGTGTCCGGCACCCGTTCAAAGAGTGTCCGGCACCCGTTCAAAGAGTGTCCGGCACCCGTTCAAAGAGTGTCCGGCACCCGTTCAAAGAGTGTCCGGCACCCGTTGAAAGAGTGTCCGGCACCCATTGAAAGAGTGTCTAGCACCCGTTGAAAGTGTCCGGCACCCGTTAAAAGAGTGTCTGGCACCTGTTGAAAGAGTGTCCAGCACCTGTTGAAATAGTGTCCCACACCTGATGAAAGTGTCCAGCACCTGTTGAAAGTGTGTCCGGCACCCGTTAAAAGAGTGTCTGGTACCTGTTGAAAGAGTGTCCGGCACCCATTGAAACAGTGTCCAGCACCTGTTAAAAAAGTGTCCAGCACCTGTTGAAAGAGTGTCCGGCACCCATTGAAAGAGTGTCCAGCACCTGTTGAAAGAGTGTCCGGCACCCATTGAAAGAGTGTCCAGCACCCGTTGAAAGTGTGTCCCGCACCTGTTGAAAGAGTGTCCGGCACCTGTTGAAAGAGTGTCCAGCACCCGTTGAAAGTGTCCAGCACCCGTTGAAAGTGTCCAGCACCCATTGAAAGAGTGTGCAGCACCCTTTGAAAGAGTGTGCAGCACCCGTTGAAAGAGTGTCTGACACCCGTTGAAAGAGTGTCTGACACCCGTTGAAAGAGTGTCTGACACCCGTTGAAAGAGTGTCTGACACCCGTTGAAAGAGTGTCTGACACCCGTTGAAAGAGTGTCCATCACCCATTGAAAGAGTGTCCATCACCCGTTGAAAGAGTGTCTGACACCTGTTGAAAGTTTCCGGCACCCGTTGAAAGTGTCCGGCACCCGTTAAAAGAGTGTCCAGCACCCGTTGAAAGTGTCCAGCACCTGTTGAAAGAGTGTGCAGCAACCGTTGAAAGAGTGTGCAGCACCCATTGAAAGAGTGGCCATCACCCATTGAAACAGTGTCCGGCACCCTTTGAAAGAGTGTCTGGTGCCCGTTGAAAGTGTCCGGCACCTGTTGAAAGAGTGTCCAACACCTGTTGAAAGAGTGTCCGGCACCCATTGAAAGTGTCCGGCACCCATTAAAAGAGTGTCTGGCACCTGTTGAAAGAGTGTCCAGCACCCGTTGAAAGAGTGTCCGGCACCCGTTGAAAGTGTGTCCGGCACCCGTTAAAAGAGTGTCCGGCACCCGTTGAAAGTGTCCGGCACCCGTTGAAAGTGCCCAGCACCCGTTGAAAGTGTCCAGCACCCGTTGAAAGTGTCCAGCACCCATTGAAAGAGTGTGCAGCACCCGTTGAAAGAGTGTGCAGCACCCGTTGAAAGAGTGTGCCGCACCCGTTGAAAGAGTGTCCGACACCCGTTGAAAGAGTGTCCAACACCCGTTGAAAGAGTGTCCAACACCCGTTGAAAGAGTGTCTAGCACCCGTTGAAAGAGTGTCCAGCACCCGTTGAAAG
Source organism: Eptatretus burgeri (assembly GCF_056783735.1). Taxonomy (NCBI): domain Eukaryota; kingdom Metazoa; phylum Chordata; class Myxini; order Myxiniformes; family Myxinidae; genus Eptatretus; species Eptatretus burgeri. The sequence goes on from NC_140968.1 coordinate 46,455,432, forward strand.
AGTGTCCAGCACCTTTTGAAAGTGTGTCCGGCACCCGTTAAAAGAGTGTCTGGTACCTGTTGAAAGAGTGTCCGGCACCCATTGAAACAGTGTCCAGCACCTGTTAAAAAAGTGTCCAGCACCCGTTGAAAGAGTGTCCGGCACCCATTGAAAGAGTGTCTAGCACCTGTTAAAAAAGTGTCCAGCACCCGTTGAAAGTGTCCGGCACCCGTTAAAAGAGTGTCTGGCACCTGTTGAAAGAGTGTCCAGCACCTGTTGAAATAGTGTCCCACACCTGATGAAAGTGTCCAGCACCTGTTGAAAGTGTGTCCGGCACCCGTTAAAAGAGTGTCTGGTACCTGTTGAAAGAGTGTCCGGCACCCATTGAAACAGTGTCCAGCACCTGTTAAAAAAGTGTCCAGCACCTGTTGAAAGAGTGTCTGGTGCCCGTTGAAAGTGTCCGGCACCTGTTGAAAGAGTGTCCAACACCTGTTGAAAGAGTGTCCGGCACCCGTTGAAAGTGTCCGGCACCCATTAAAAGAGTGTCTGGCACCTGTTGAAAGAGTGTCCAGCACCCGTTGAAAGAGTGTCCGGCACCCGTTGAAAGAGTGTCCGGCACCCGTTGAAAGAGTGTCCGGCACCCGTTGAAAGAGTGTCCGGCACCCGTTCAAAGAGTGTCCGGCACCCGTTCAAAGAGTGTCCGGCACCCGTTGAAAGAGTGTCCGGCACCCATTTAAAGAGTGTCTAGCACCCGTTGAAAGTGTCCGGCACCCGTTAAAAGAGTGTCTGGCACCTGTTGAAAGAGTGTCCAGCACCTGTTGAAATAGTGTCCCACACCTGATGAAAGTGTCCAGCACCTGTTGAAAGTGTGTCCGGCACCCGTTAAAAGAGTGTCTGGTACCTGTTGAAAGAGTGAACGGCACCCATTGAAACAGTGTCCAGCACCTGTTAAAAAAGTGTCCAGCACCTGTTGAAAGAGTGTCCGGCACCCATTGAAAGAGTGTCCAGCACCTGTTGAAAGTGTGTCCCGCACCTGTTGAAAGAGTGTCCGGCACCCGTTGAAAGAGTGTCCAGCACCCGTTGAAAGTGTCCAGCACCCGTTGAAAGTGTCCAGCACCCATTGAAAGAGTGTGCAGCACCTGTTGAAAGAGTGTGCAGCACCCGTTGAAAGAGTGTGCAGCACCCGTTGAAAGAGTGTCTGACACCCGTTGAAAGAGTGTCTGACACCCGTTGAAAGAGTGTCCATCACCCGTTGAAAGAGTGTCCATCACCCATTGAAAGAGTGTCCATCACCCGTTGAAAGAGTGTCTGACACCTGTTGAAAGTTTCCGGCACCCGTTGAAAGTGTCCGGCACTCGTTAAAAGAGTGTCCAGCACCCGTTGAAAGTGTCCAGCACCTGTTGAAAGAGTGTGCAGCAACCGTTGAAAGAGAGTGCAGCACCCATTGAAAGAGTGGCCATCACCCATTGAAACAGTGTCCGGCACCCTTTGAAAGAGTGTCTGGTGCCCGTTGAAAGTGTCCGGCACCTGTTGAAAGAGTGTCCAACACCTGTTGAAAGAGTGTCCGGCACCCGTTGAAAGTGTCCGGCACCCATTAAAAGAGTGTCTGGCACCTGTTGAAAGAGTGTCCTGCACCCGTTGAAAGAGTGTCCGGCACCCGTTGAAAGTGTCCGGCACCCGTTGAAAGAGTGTCCGGCACCCGTTGAAAGAGTGTCCGGCACCCGTTGAAAGAGTGTCCAGCACCCGTTAAAAGAGTGTCCAACACCCGTTGAAAGAGTGTCCAACATCCGTTAAAAGAGTGTCCAACACTCGTTGAAGGAGTGTCCGGCGCCCGTTGAAAGAGTGTCCGGCACCTGTTGAAAGTGTGTCCGGCACCCGTTAAATGTGTCCAGCACCCGTTGAAAGAGTGTCCGGCACCCGTTAAAAGAGTGTCCGGCACCCGTTAAAAGAGTGTCCGGCACCCGTTGAAAGAGTGTCCAGCACCCGTTGAAAGTGTCCAGCACCCGTTGAAAGTGTCCAGCACCCATTGAAAGAGTGTGCAGCACCCGTTGAAAGAGTGTGCAGCACCCATTGAAAGAGTGTCCAGCACCCGTTAAAAGTGTTCAACATCCGTTAAAAGAGTGTCCAGCACCCGTTAAAAGTGTTCAACATCCGTTAAAAGAGTGTCCAACACCCGTTGAAAGAGTGTCCAACACCCGTTGAAAGAGTGTCCAACACCCGTTGAAAGAGTATCCGGCGCCTGTTGAAAGAGTGTCCGGCGCCCGTTAAAAGAGTGTCCAGCATCCGTGAAAAGAGTGTCCAGCACGCGTTAAAAGAGTGTTCAACATCCATTAAAAGTGTCCAACACCCGTTGAAAGAGTGTCCAACACCCGTTGAAAGAGTGTCCAACACCCGTTGAAAGAGTGTCCAACACCCGTTGAAAGAGTGTCCGGCACCCATTGAAACAGTGTCCAGCACCCATTGAAAGAGTGTCTGGCACCCATTGAAAGAGTGTCTGGTACCTGTTAAAAGAGTGTCCAGCACCCGTTGAAAGTGTGTCCCGCACCTGTTGAAAGAGTGTCCGGCACCTGTTGAAAGAGTGTCCAGCACCCATTGAAAGAGTGTCCGGCACCAGTTGAAAGAGTGTCTGGCACCTGTTAAAAGAGTGTCTGGCACCTGTTAAAAGAGTGTCTGGCACCTGTTAAAAGAGTGTCTGGCACCTGTTAAAAGAGTGTCCGGCACCTGTTGAAAGAGTGTCCGGCACCCGTTGAAAGAGTGTCCGGCACCCGTTGAAAGAGTGTCCGGCACCCGTTGAAAGAGTGTCCGGCACCCATTGAAAGAGTGTCCAGCACCCGTTAAAAGAGTGTCCAACATCCGATAAAAGAGTGTCCAACACCCGTTGAAAGAGTGTCCAACATCCGTTAAAAGAGTGTCCAACACTCGTTGAAGGAGTGTCCGGCGCCCGTTGAAAGAGTGTCCGGCACCTGTTGAAAGTGTGTCCGGCACCCGTTAAATGTGTCCGGCACCCCTAAAAAGAGTGTCCGGCACCCGTTAAAAGAGTGTCCAGCACCCGTTGAAAGTGTCCGGCACCCGTTGAAAGTGTCCAGCACCCATTGAAAGAGTGTGCAGCACCCGTTGAAAGAGTGTGCAGCACCCGTTGAAAGAGTGTGCAGCACCCGTTGAAAGAGTGTCTGACACCCGTTGAAAGTGTCCGGCACCTGTTGAAAGAGTGTCCAACACCTGTTGAAAGAGTGTCCGGCACCCGTTGAAAGTGTCCGGCACCCGTTAAAAGAGTGTCTGGCACCTGTTGAAAGAGTGTCCAGCACCTGTTGAAATAGTGTCCGGCACCCATTTAAAGAGTGTCTAGCACCCGTTGAAAGTGTCCGGCACCCGTTAAAAGAGTGTCTGGCACCTGTTGAAAGAGTGTCCAGCACCTGTTGAAATAGTGTCCCACACCTGATGAAAGTGTCCAGCACCTGTTGAAAGTGTGTCCGGCACCCGTTAAAAGAGTGTCTGGTACCTGTTGAAAGAGTGAACGGCACCCATTGAAACAGTGTCCAGCACCTGTTAAAAAAGTGTCCAGCACCTGTTGAAAGAGTGTCCGGCACCCATTGAAAGAGTGTCCAGCACCTGTTGAAAGTGTGTCCCGCACCTGTTGAAAGAGTGTCCGGCACCCGTTGAAAGAGTGTCCAGCACCCGTTGAAAGTGTCCAGCACCCGTTGAAAGTGTCCAGCACCCATTGAAAGAGTGTGCAGCACCTGTTGAAAGAGTGTGCAGCACCCGTTGAAAGAGTGTGCAGCACCCGTTGAAAGAGTGTCTGACACCCGTTGAAAGAGTGTCTGACACCCGTTGAAAGAGTGTCCATCACCCGTTGAAAGAGTGTCCATCACCCATTGAAAGAGTGTCCATCACCCGTTGAAAGAGTGTCTGACACCTGTTGAAAGTTTCCGGCACCCGTTGAAAGTGTCCGGCACTCGTTAAAAGAGTGTCCAGCACCCGTTGAAAGTGTCCAGCACCTGTTGAAAGAGTGTGCAGCAACCGTTGAAAGAGAGTGCAGCACCCATTGAAAGAGTGGCCATCACCCATTGAAACAGTGTCCGGCACCCTTTGAAAGAGTGTCTGGTGCCCGTTGAAAGTGTCCGGCACCTGTTGAAAGAGTGTCCAACACCTGTTGAAAGAGTGTCCGGCACCCGTTGAAAGTGTCCGGCACCCATTAAAAGAGTGTCTGGCACCTGTTGAAAGAGTGTCCAGCACCCGTTGAAAGAGTGTCCAGCACCCGTTGAAAGAGTGTCCGGCACCCGTTGAAAGTGTCCGGCACCCGTTGAAAGAGTGTCCGGCACCCGTTCAAAGAGTGTCCGGCACCCGTTGAAAGAGTGTCCAGCACCCGTTAAAAGAGTGTCCAACATCCAATAAAAGAGTGTCCAACACCCGTTGAAAGAGTGTCCAACATCCGTTAAAAGAGTGTCCAACACTCGTTGAAGGAGTGTCCGGCGCCCGTTGAAAGAGTGTCCGGCACCTGTTGAAAGTGTGTCCGGCACCCGTTAAATGTGTCCAGCACCCGTTGAAAGAGTGTCCGGCACCCGTTAAAAGATTGTCCGGCACCCGTTAAAAGAGTGTCCGGCACCCGTTAAAAGAGTGTCCGGCACCCGTTGAAAGAGTGTCCAGCACCCGTTGAAAGTGTCCAGCACCCGTTGAAAGTGTCCAGCACCCATTGAAAGAGTGTGCAGCACCCGTTGAAAGAGTGTGCAGCACCCATTGAAAGAGTGTCCAGCACCCGTTAAAAGTGTTCAACATCCGTTAAAAGAGTGTCCAGCACCCGTTAAAAGTGTTCAACATCCGTTAAAAGAGTGTCCAACACCCGTTGAAAGAGTGTCCAACACCCGTTGAAAGAGTGTCCAACACCCGTTGAAAGAGTGTCCAACACCCGTTGAAAGAGTATCCGGCGCCTGTTGAAAGAGTGTCCGGCGCCCGTTAAAAGAGTGTCCAGCATCCGTGAAAAGTGTCCAGCACGCGTTAAAAGAGTGTTCAACATCCATTAAAAGAGTGTCCAACACCCGTTGAAAGAGTGTCCAACACCCGTTGAAAGAGTGTCCAACACCCGTTGAAAGAGTGTCCAACACCCGTTGAAAGAGTGTCCGGCACCCATTGAAACAGTGTCCAGCACCCATTGAAAGAGTGTCTGGCACCCATTGAAAGAGTGTCTGGTACCTGTTAAAAGAGTGTCCAGCACCCATTGAAAGAGTGTCCGGCACCCGTTGAAAGAGTGTCCGGCGCCCGTTGAAAGAGTGGCTGACGCCCGTTGAAAGAGTGTCCGGCACCCATTGAAAGAGTGTCCGGCACCCGTTGAAAGAGTGTCTGGCACCTGTTAAAAGAGTGTCTGGCACCTGTTAAAAGAGTGTCTGGCACCTGTTAAAAGAGTGTCCGGCACCTGTTGAAAGAGTGTCCGGCACCCGTTGAAAGAGTGTCCGGCACCCGTTGAAAGAGTGTCCGGCACCCGTTGAAAGAGTGTCCGGCACCCATTGAAAGAGTGTCCAGCACCCGTTAAAAGAGTGTCCAACATCCGATAAAAGAGTGTCCAACACCCGTTGAAAGAGTGTCCAACATCCGTTAAAAGAGTGTCCAACACTCGTTGAAGGAGTGTCCGGCGCCCGTTGAAAGAGTGTCCGGCACCTGTTGAAAGTGTGTCCGGCACCCGTTAAATGTGTCCGGCACCCCTAAAAAGAGTGTCCGGCACCCGTTAAAAGAGTGTCCAGCACCCGTTGAAAGTGTCCGGCACCCGTTGAAAGTGTCCAGCACCCATTGAAAGAGTGTGCAGCACCCGTTGAAAGAGTGGGCAGCACCCGTTGAAAGAGTGTCTGACACCCGTTGAAAGTGTCCGGCACCTGTTGAAAGAGTGTCCCACACCTGATGAAAGAGTGTCCAGCACCTGTTGAAAGTGTGTCCGGCACCCGTTAAAAGAGTGTCTGGTACCTGTTGAAAGAGTGTCCGGCACCCATTGAAACAGTGTCCAGCACCTGTTAAAAAAGTGTCCAGCACCCGTTGAAAGAGTGTCCGGCACCCATTGAAAGAGTGTCTAGCACCCGTTGAAAGTGTCCGGCACCCGTTAAAAGAGTGTCTGGCACCTGTTGAAAGAGTGTCCAGCACCTGTTGAAATAGTGTCCCACACCTGATGAAAGTGTCCAGCACCCGTTGAAAGAGTGTCCGCACCCATTGAAAGTGTCCAGCACCCGTTGAATGAGTGTGCAGCACCCGTTGAAAGAGTGTGCAGCACCCGTTGAAAGAGTGTGCAGCACCCGTTGAAAGAGTGTCCGGCACCTGTTGAAAGAGTGTCTGGCACCCATTGAAATTGTGTTCAGCACCTGTTAAAAGAGTGTCCAGCACCCATTGAAAGAGTGTCTGGCACCTGTTGAAAGAGTGTCTGGCACCTGTTAAAAGAGTGTCTGGCACCTGTTGAAAGAGTGTCCGGCACCCGTTGAAAGAGTGTCCAGCACCTGTAAAAAGAGTGTCCAGCACCTGTAAAAAGAGTGTCCAGCACCCATTGAAAGAGTGTCTGGCACCCATTGAAAGAGTGTCTGGTACCTGTTAAAAGAGTGTCCAGCACCTGTTGAAAGAGTGTCCGGCACCCGTTGAAAGAGTGTCCGGCACCCGTTGAAAGAGTGTCCGGCACCCGTTGAAAGAGTGTCCGGCACCCGTTGAAAGAGTGTCCGGCACCTGTTGAAAGAGTGTCTGGCACCCGTTGAAAGAGTGTCTGGCACCCGTTGAAAGAGTGTCCGGCACCTGTTGAAAGAGTGTCCGGCACCGGTAAAGAGTGTCCAGCACCCATTGCAAGAGTGTCTGGCACCCATTGAAAGAGTGTCTGGTACCTGTTAAAAGAGTGTCCAGCACCTGTTGAAAGAGTGTCCAGCACCTGTTGAAAGAGTGTCTGGCACCCGTTGAAAGAGTGTCTGGCACCCGTTGAAAGAGTGTCTGGCACCCGTTGAAAGAGTGTCCGGTGCCCGTTGAAAGAGTGTCTGGCACCCGTTGAAAGAGTGTCCGGCGCCCGTTGAAAGAGTGTCCGGCACCTGTTGAAAGAGTGTCCGGCACCCGTTGAAAGAGTGTCCGTCACCCGTTGAAAGAGTGTCCGGTGCCCGTTGAAAGAGTGTCTGGCACCCGTTGAAAGAGTGTCCGGCGCCCGTTGAAAGAGTGTCCGGCACCTGTTGAAAGAGTGTCCGGCACCCGTTGAAAGAGTGTCCATCACCCGTTGAAAGAGTGTCCGTCACCCGTTGAAAGAGTGTCCGACACCTGTTGAAAGATTGTCCGGCACCTGCAAAAAGAGTGTCCAGCACCCATTGAAAGAGTGTCTGGCACCCATTGAAAGAGTGTCTGGTACCTGTTAAAAGAGTGTCCAGCACCTGTTGAAAGAGTGTCCGACGCCCGTTGAAAGAGTGTCCGGCGCCCGTTGAAAGAGTGTCCGGCACCCGTTGAAAGAGTGTCCGGCACCCGTTGAAAGAGTGTCCGTCACCCGTTGAAAGTGTCCGTCACCCATTGAAAGAGTGTCCGGCACCCGTTGAAAGAGTGTCCGGCACCTGTTGAAAGTGTGTCCCGCACCTGTTGAAAGAGTGTCCGGCACCTGTTGAAAGAGTGTCCAACACCCGTTGAAAGAGTGTCCGGCACCCATTGAAACAGTGTCCAGCACCCATTGAAAGAGTGTCTGGCACCCATTGAAAGAGTGTCTGGTACCTGTTAAAAGAGTGTCCAGCACCCGTTGAAAGTGTGTCCCGCACCTGTTGAAAGAGTGTCCGGCACCTGTTGAAAGAGTGTCCAGCACCCATTGAAAGAGTGTCTGGCACCAGTTGAAAGAGTGTCTGGCACCTGTTAAAAGAGTGTCTGGCACCTGTTAAAAGAGTGTCTGGCACCTGTTAAAAGAGTGTCCGGCACCCGTTGAAAGAGTGTCCGGCACCCGTTGAAAGAGTGTCCGGCACCCGTTGAAAGAGTGTCCGGCACCCGTTGAAAGAGTGTCCGGCACCCATTGAAAGAGTGTCCAGCACCCGTTAAAAGAGTGTCCAACATCCGATAAAAGAGTGTCCAACACCCGTTGAAAGAGTGTCCAACATCCGTTAAAAGAGTGTCCAACACTTGTTGAAGGAGTGTCCGGCGCCCGTTGAAAGAGTGTCCGGCACCTGTTGAAAGTGTGTCCGGCACCCGTTAAATGTGTCCGGCACCCCTAAAAAGAGTGTCCGGCACCCGTTAAAAGAGTGTCCAGCACCCGTTGAAAGTGTCCGGCACCCGTTGAAAGTGTCCAGCACCCATTGAAAGAGTGTGCAGCACCCGTTGAAAGAGTGTGCAGCACCCGTTGAAAGAGTGTCCGGCACCCGTTGAAAGTGTCCGGCACCCGTTAAAAGAGTGTCTGGCACCTGTTGAAAGAGTGTCCAGCACCTGTTGAAATAGTGTCCCACACCTGATGAAAGAGTGTCCAGCACCTGTTGAAAGTGTGTCCGGCACCCGTTAAAAGAGTGTCTGGTACCTGTTGAAAGAGTGTCCGGCACCCATTGAAACAGTGTCCAGCACCTGTTAAAAAAGTGTCCAGCACCCGTTGAAAGTGTGTCCGGCACCCATTGAAAGAGTGTCTAGCACCCGTTGAAAGTGTCCGGCACCCGTTAAAAGAGTGTCTGGCACCTGTTGAAAGAGTGTCCAGCACCTGTTGAAATAGTGTCCCACACCTGATGAAAGTGTCCAGCACCTGTTGAAAGAGTGTCCGGCACCCATTGAAAGAGTGTCCAGCACCCGTTGAAAGAGTGTGCAGCACCCGTTGAAAGAGTGTGCAGCACCCGTTGAAAGAGTGTCCGGCACCTGTTGAAAGAGTGTCTGGCACCCATTGAAATTGTGTTCAGCACCTGTTAAAAGAGTGTCCAGCACCCATTGAAAGAGTGTCTGGCACCTGTTGAAAGAGTGTCTGGCACCTGTTAAAAGAGTGTCTGGCACCTGTTGAAAGAGTGTCCGGCACCCGTTGAAAGAGTGTCCAGCACCTGTAAAAAGAGTGTCCAGCACCTGTAAAAAGAGTGTCCAGCACCCATTGAAAGAGTGTCTGGCACCCATTGAAAGAGTGTCTGGTACCTGTTAAAAGAGTGTCCAGCACCTGTTGAAAGAGTGTCCGGCACCCATTGAAAGAGTGTCCGGCACCCGTTGAAAGAGTGTCCGGCGCCCGTTGAAAGAGTGGCTGACGCCCGTTGAAAGAGTGTCCGGCACCCGTTGAAAGAGTGTCCGGCACCCGTTGAAAGAGTGTCTGGCACCCGTTGAAAGAGTGTCTGGCACCCGTTGAAAGAGTGTCCGGCACCTGTTGAAAGAGTGTCCGGCACCGGTAAAGAGTGTCCAGCACCCATTGAAAGAGTGTGTGGCACCCATTGAAAGAGTGTCTGGCACCCATTGAAAGAGTGTCTGGTACCTGTTAAAAGAGTGTCCAGCACCTGTTGAAAGAGTGTCCGGCACCCATTGAAAGAGTGTCCGGCACCCGTTGAAAGAGTGTCCGGCGCCCGTTGAAAGAGTGTCCAACACCCGTTGAAAGAGTGTCCGGCACCCATTGAAAGAGTGTCCGGCACCTGTTGAAAGAGTGTCTGGCACCCATTGAAAGAGTGTCCGGCACCTGTTGAAAGAGTGTCTGGCACCCGTTGAAAGAGTGTCTGGCACCCGTTGAAAGAGTGTCCGGTGCCCGTTGAAAGAGTGTCTGGCACCCGTTGAAAGAGTGTCCGGCGCCCGTTGAAAGAGTGTCCGGCACCTGTTGAAAGAGTGTCCGGCACCCGTTGAAAGAGTGTCCGTCACCCGTTGAAAGAGTGTCCGTCACCCATTGAAAGAGTGTCCGACACCTGTTGAAAGATTGTCCGGCACCTGTAAAAAGAGTGTCCAGCACCCATTGAAAGAGTGTCTGGCACCCATTGAAAGAGTGTCTGGTACCTGTTAAAAGAGTGTCCAGCACCTGTTGAAAGAGTGTCCGACGCCCGTTGAAAGAGTGTCCGGCGCCCGTTGAAAGAGTGTCCGGCACCCGTTGAAAGAGTGTCCGGCACCCGTTGAAAGAGTGTCCGGCACCCGTTGAAAGAGTGTCCGTCACCCGTTGAAAGAGTGTCCGGCACCCGTTGAAAGAGTGTCCGGCACCCGTTGAAAGAGTGTCCGGCACCTGTTGAAAGAGTGTCCGGCACCCTTTGAAAGAGTGTCCGATGCCCTTTGAAAGTGTGTCCGGCACCTGTTGAAAGTGTGTCCGGCACCTGTTAAAAGTGTGTCTGGCACCTGTTAAAAGAGTTTCTGGCACCCGTTGAAAGACCCAGAGAACAAATGCTCTGGGGTTTTCTCTTTTATGAGCACGGCCTGGAAGCTTTGAGAATGGAACCAACGTCATTGGGCATGGCCTGTGCGCCTCACGAGCCCCGCCCATTAGAGTTTCTGCAGCGAGTCATCCAAGTCGGTGCTTCCGGCTGTCGTAAGAGTCAGACCTCTTGGCACCGCTTCAGGTGAGCGAGCATTTGGCTGGTTCGAGGCACGCAAGAATGATTATGGGGGAGACAAACGGAGCTGATGCCTCTCAGGTCAATGCTGACCAAACATCGCCCGGGCAGGTGAGAGGCACCACAAAGGCTTACAATGGGGTTAATGGTTGAGCGTTGCGGGATGAGGGATCCCCTTTGGAGCGGGGGAGCTTGAGGTTATGTAACTGTACTTAATGTCTTGGTTACTTTCTGTGCATGTTGGAGAAGATAGTGTCAAACGACAATCTGTATTAAATAAAAGTGTGTGTACTCATGTGTGGTGTGAGACAAGAGAAAGGGAGAGGAAATTAACGACAACGGGAATGTATGGAAGGGATCAACACATGCCCACATCAAATGGCTGCATCGCCTGGCCGCCAACCTTCCATGTGTAAAATAAAAATTTGGGGGTGAATCATCGTCTACCTGTTACAACGCATTTTGGATCTCACTGACCCATCTCAAGGTAAGGGACTATTCTAATCATTTATTACGGAAATAACTACTCTGAAGGACCGACGTCTCGTGAGTGCACATTTACAAAAGCAGTTTCTCAAAAGCCCAACAATATGTTTAAGGACCACTGATCAATTTCAGGGATGTTCCCATCTTCAAAAAGTGAGGGTTATGGAACTATTTTCATGAAAAAGTAAACTAAAAACACAAACAGAAACTCCAAATGATGACATCATTGTGAGTCTTAACCAGCCAATCATAACTTCCATATAAGGCTGCGATCATTCAGCCAATCAGAGCCTCTGCACGAGGTGGCATGACACGCAGTGCTGCACTCCACCGAAACAATGGAGTTCTGTACAAACGTCGCAGGAGCCAAAGAGAAAATACCTTGCTTGTTGTACACTAGTTGGGGAGAATTCAGAAGCTGTGGGCATCAGTGGAAAGACACTAACACTCCAGAAGCCAACATCACCGAAAATGCAAACACTTCGATTTAGATCAAGATAATGCACCAGGTGGGATGGGTTACTTTCGGTAGTACTACCAGTGATTCACCAATAAGTGCAAGATCAAGAGAGCCACGAAGAAGCAAAACCAGACATTCTTACTTCTGAATGTCAGTTCGGGTGATATCAAGGTATAAACTAAAAATTATATTGTATCAAGTGTCCAATGATAGTCCCCAACCCACATTCTGGGTTAGTTTTTTTAGCCCATTCGAATGATCAACATTTTCAATTTGCTGCTGCTACCGTAGTGAGTCATAGTCCCTTGTATTATTATCTGTTAACATGTGTGTGTGGTGTTGTTCGATAACTCACAGCTAATCGCACCCACTCTTACAACCGACATGACTAACAACGTACCCTTGTGTTTAGATACTATAACGAATATATTTTGGGGTCGTATTACTACAGCTCAGTACACACACACACACACACACACACACACACACACACACACACACACACACACACACACACACACACACACACACACACACACACACACACACACACACACACACACACACACACACACACACACACACACACACACACACACACACACACACACACACACACACACACACACACACACACACACACACACACACATTGCCTTTTATTAGTATAGATACAAGTATACATTGGATAATTGTACGTAAAATCACAAACCTTTGTAAGGATTATTTTCACTTGAATGTGAAACTTCGGACCTGCCTCTGCCCACATTAAATATGGGCTGCCTGATAAAATATACATGTTCGTGCTATGCATGGCATTCCTGTACAGCAAGATCATGTCTGACTGGCCAAAATAATTCAGTGCTGAAGTCGGGCCTACCTTTCATAGTCGGGTGTACGTGCCCTCCTTCTTCTGCCTCGTTTTCGCTTCCTTGTTCTGGTGTTGTTGCTTCTGGACCATCAGCTTCGTCCTTTTTCCCCTTTTCCCTCCACCCTCAAAAAACTGAAGCAAGGTGTATCTACTCCTTCACCCCCCCACACCCTTCACTCCTCCCCTCCCCCCCCCAAAAAAATTATATCCCCAAGCCATATTAAGAATAGTGGAAGCAGAGGGTTCTTGCTGTTGTAGGAAAGGGGGAGGAAATGTTGCTGTTGTAGGAAAGGGGGGCCCACTTGAGGATAGTTATTACTAGGTTGAAGTAACGGATAGATATACTGTATAATTTGCAGCAAGTCGCAGAATGTGAGAAATTTGTAGATAATAGTTGGTTACAGATGTGGAGTGAGGTTGCTGAGGATATTGGAAGTGGTGATGGTGCAGCAGGAGCAGGCAGTGGTGACAGTGCAACAGGACCAGGCAGTGGCGACAGTGCAGCAGGACTGGACAGTGGTGACGATATAGAGGGACCAGGCAGTGGTGACGATGCAGCAGGAGTGGACAGTGGTGACAGTGCAGCGCAACAGGACCAGGCAGTGGCAACGATGTAGAGGGACCAGGCAGTGGTGACGATGTAGATGGACCAGGCAGTGGTGATGGTGTAGCAGGACCAAACAGTGGTGACAGTGCAACAGGACCAGGCAGTGGTGACAGTGCAGCAGGACCAGGCAGTGGCGACGATGTAGACGGACCACGAAGTGGCCACGGTGCAGTGGGACCAGGCAGTGGCGATGGTGCAGTGAGTGCAGATGGTGGTGGTGGTGCAGTGAGTGCAGGTAGTGGTGAAAGTGCAGCAATTGAGATTGGTCGACATGAGGTGTGGGAGACAGTTTTTGTAGATGATGAGACAATTAAATATGTAGATTCTTCATTCTGCCGGAAGGATCGTAGGTATAGAATTCTGTGTAGTTTTAAAGAGCGGGAGTTAGGGACATTGAAGGAAGGGTAAATGATATTGTATTGGGTCATGGTAGGAAGAAGTTGGTTGTAGTACACATAGGAGCGAATGATTGAAGGAAAGTTTACTCGGAGGTTTTGAAAAAGAGATACAGGAGATTGTGTAAGTGGCTCAAAGCAAACAAAATCTTCATTGTTGACCTTGGGACTATGTTTACCTTTTGGTTGATGTTTACCTCAAAACTAATTGGCTGGTTGAATTCATTGACCTGAAATATAAATCCTCTTCAAATTTCAATTCAATCGGATGGAAATTGAGGAATTTAGATATCCCACCTAAGTTGTTGAACTTTGGCCTATGTTGACCTTTTGGTCGATATTGACCTCAAAAATAATTGGCTACTTCAATTCAGTGACCTGCAATATAATTCCTCTTCGAATTTCAAGTCAATTGGATGAAAACTAAGCATTTTAGAAATCTCACCTAAGTTGGTGATCTTTGGCCAATGTTGACCTTTTGACTTTTTGACCTCAAAAATAATAGGCTTCTTCCTTGTAACAAACGCTACCATGTGGTGAAGTTTCGTTAAGATCGATTTCGAATTGTGAGCTGTTGGTGACAAATAGAAACACAGGCAAACTCAAAAGGACAGAATAACAAAACAGAATAGCCAATATACTTGAAAAATCTTCGATTTTGCAAGTAACAAGGAGAGACATCATGCAGAGCATGATACTTAAAAATCCATAAAACATATTTGATCGAAAAAATAATTGGTGTTTGAATTCAACAACCAAATTTGCAACTCCTCTTCAAATTTCAAGTGATTTGAATTTAAATTGACAATTTTAGAAATTCGGCCTCTGTTGACCTCAAAAGTAATTAGTGGTTGAATTTAGTGACCTGCTTTGCAAATCTTCTTCAAATTTCAAGTCAATCGGATGAAAATTGAGGATTTTAGAAACACCACCTTAGTTGTTGACTTTGGGCCTATGTTGTCCTTTTGGTATGTTGTCCTTTTGGTCCATGTTGACCTCAAAAATGATTAGCTGGTTGAATTCAGTGACCTGAAATATGAGGAAATCATATTTCCTCTTCCTCTTCATGAGGAAATGAGGAAATCCTCTTCAAACTTCAAGTTAATCGGATGAAAATTGAGGATTTTAGAAATTCCACCCAAAGTTATTGACCTTTGGTCTTTATTGACCTTTCTTTTGTTTGTTATTGTATACATTGTCGAGGCTCATATGAGAGCCACCACACAACGCACAACAAAGGGGGCAAGAGACAAGAGTGGCGGGAGAGGGAAGGACATAATGGGAACACGGGGTAAACAAGATGGACACCACAGGGACTTTCAGGACATTATACGACAGGGAACTTTCGGGAAAGAAAGCAGGGAATTTGAAGGAGGTAGGTTTGGGGTGGGTTAGCGAGAGTAGAAAAGATTGTGGTTTTGGATGGGGGAAGATAAGAGGTGGTGTTGAACAGCAGTTTTGAAGACGGAGGGAAGAGTGAGATTGAAGAGAATGTGTGAGTTTATTCCAAAGGCGGGAAAATAGAGGAATGAAAGAGTGAAGGTGAGCAGTGATTTGTGATTTTGGTAACTTTACCAGAAGGGGATTGCTGGCGGACCTTGAGCGCCCTGTGGAAATATGGAACACGGGGGCGGGGGACAGATCGCAAACAGCAAGGGATGGGGGCGAGACCGGAGAGGAGATGGAAGAAAACAGTTTGACCACAGACTTGCCTGTGGTGAGAGAGTGAGGGGTCCAAAGACTCAGCCTCACCGCAGGAGATACCAAATATCCTAAATGTCTTGGTTTCCACAGCGTGAAGCTGAGAAAGGTGAGAGGCAGGAGCACCAGCCCAGAAAGGAGAGCAGTACTCCATCAGGCTGTGGGCAAAAGCTTTATATGTGGTAAGGAGCTCAGGTGGGCTGAGGAAGGACCTTTTTGACCTTCAGACCTCAAAAACAATAGGCTTATTCCTTTTGACAAACTCTACCAAGCGCTGAAGTTTCATGAAGATTGTTTTAAAACTAGGACCTGTAGGCGATAAACACACAGACAGAATGACAAAATTGACTGACCAATATACTTGAAAAATCAGAAGCGAATGAGCAAAAATTAGGGGACTAAAAAGTTAAGCAGAGGCTGCCGAGCATTAGTTATGCAGCTCAAAGTACAACACCAAACATGATTGGTCCAGTGCTATCACGTGCCTACCACAGAACAGACGAGTGACGGCAGGTTTTGGATATCTTTCTAACTATCCATCTTCTGTATTCTATACAAGTGTGTGTGTGTGTGTGTGTGTGTGTGTGTGTGTGTGTCATGTGTGTGCACGTGTGTGTCCTCCATAACTCCAAAACCATAATGCCTGGCAGCCTGAAACTTTGCATGCTTACAAAGAAAGCTCCAAGGAAGTGCAAGAGTGAAAATTGGATGATTGAGTTAATTAAAACATCCCTTTTGAAGATGATTAACGGCCTTATTTAATTATATCCTTCATCAGGCGATCCTTGGCCACCTCGCTCTCTGGGGTCTTGAGGCGTTTCCTGGGTAACCATGCTGGGGTCTGCAGCCGCCATGTTTTTTTGGCCTGCTCAATCATGCCTCGATTTGGAACAGGCCGCAACGATTTCTTAACGATAAAGTTTTTTTTCACTTTCCTCACTCATATTATCGAATGCCTGTTCATCATAGCTACAAATGGCTGTATACATCGCTTTTGTAAGTGCTATTGTTTTCAATTTAGTAGCTTGGAGTGATTTCATGCATTATTTGATATGATTTTCCATGATGTACTCTCACAGGCTGATTAATGTATATCCTCGAAATATTATTTCGGTTTTGAGGATCGGATATCTTCCAGACTAAACAAGTGTTGAAATTTGTTGTGAAATTTGATAATTTTAAGAAATAACGTGTCTTATGACTAAGCCGATACACCAATTTACTTTAAGCAAGCTAGACTATGTTCCCTCCTCCTTAGATGCACAAGAAAATTGGAAATTTCCAAAGCATTAAACATATTTTTCTACTGTTTGGAGAATTATATTGAGTAAACAAAAAATTTAGGAACATGCCAAAATTAACAAGCTTCATTGAGCTTTATGATTTAACACAATCACTGCTGGACCTTGCGCTCTGTTCCCCAGAGGAACTCCCCATCCATAGCGTCTGGCAGATCTGTGTCTATATTTTCAGCGGTTTTGCGAGGTGCTCTGCAGGGAATCAAAGCAAATCTGGTTTAAAAAAAAAGTAAAAACGGGTGTTTAAAAAAAAAAAGTTATAACGTTGACACAGACCCCAAACTGATGCACCAGGTGACGCATGCACAGACGAGCAGGCAAGGTGGCCGATGAACTGTAATGTTTTTTTCATGGGAGGTTGAACTTTGGGGTGTCTCCAGGGTTGTTCTGCATGACACTGCAACTCTTTTGTGGATAAAGTCATTATTTGAACAAATTCATTTTACTTCATTAACTGTTGCATGCGTGGTGAAGACGGCTCCAAAGTTAAAGGGATCCTTTATGGGATGCAGCGACAGCCTGGGTAACTGTTCCTTATCAACCATTTCATTGGAGTGTTTGCATGAGTGCTTAAGCCACTTGCCCAATGCCTTACAATCGATAGCAGTACCGTGCTAATCCTTCTGAGCGAATCGTTCACTCACTGCGGACGCTATTGCCCACCATGTAATTCAGACCGAGTGTTTCGTACTCAGTCACCCTCAGCGAGTGTTTTGTGCTCTGTCACACTGAGCGATTGTTCCGTATTCTGTCACGTTGAGTGAGTGTTTCGTGCTCCATTACCCTGAGTGAGTGTTTCATGCCCCGTCACCCTGAGCAAGTGTTTCATGCCCCGTCACCCTGAGCAAGTGTTTCATACTCCATCACCCTGAGCGAGTGTTTCGTGCTCCGTCACCCTGAGCGGGTGTTTTGTGTTCTGTCACCCTGAGCGGGTGTTTCATGCTCCATCACCCTGAGCAAGTGATTCATGCTCCATCACCCTGAGTGAGTGGTTCGTGCTCCGTCACTGAGCGAGTGGTTCATGCTCCATCATTCTGAGTGAGTGGTTCATGCTCCATCACTGAGCAAGTGGTTCGTGCTCCGTCACTGAGCCTGTGGTTTGTGCTCCATTACTGAGCGAGTGGTTCGTGCTCCGTCACTGAGCGAGTGGTTCGTGCGGGAATTTTTTCAAAGTAATTTGCTCTCTCTCTTGCACAGATTTATCCTATCACGTCTTCAGTTGTCCCACCCTTCCTCCCGCCCATGGTACACTGGAGCTTGTGGCCAGGCAGTTCTCCTGAAACAACTTGCTTTCGCCTCTTGGAAGGCAAGTCCAACTGAAGGCAATCTCAGTTCCTTCCACAAAGCTCAGAACAAGTGTGTGTGTGACTACCCTCAGGGGAGCCAGGAAACAACATATTTCTAATTTCAAGTATGAACTCTCAAACCTGTCTCCCTCCTCCAAATCCTGGTGGCATCTAGTTAAGTCTGTTTCTGGTGTATGTTCCCCCTCCATCCCCTTCCCTACCTCAAATGGCTGCATAGCTGACATGGCAGGTGAAAAGGCTGAATGCCTAAACTCCGTGTTTGCTTCGAAATCTTGTGTCCCAAACCCATCGCTTTCTGTACCCACCTTACCTAGTCGCAGTCAGCTGTTTCTGGACACTGTGTCCTTTTCTCCTGACAAGGTAGAGAGCATGCTGGCAAACCTCAACTCAGATTCTGCAACTGCTACGGATGACATCAACCCTCATGTTCTAAAAACCTGCTCTGCTGCTCTTGCTCACCCTCTCTGTGTTCTCTTCATGCACTCATTTGATCAAGGTCATCTGCCATCTCATTGCAAATCAGCAAACATTACTGCTCTACATAAAATGGATGCAAAAACGCATCCTTGCAACTCCAGACCAATCATCCTGCTCCCAATCATCAACAAGGGCATGGAATTCATCATCGCTTCTGACATTAAATCCTTCCTCTCCTCAAATGGCTTGATTTCCAACCATCAATTTGGATTTAGACCAGGTCACTCAACCCTGGACATGCTGCTTCTGCTTTACAACAATTGATGGAGGTCCGAAATACCAAATATATCATCAGAGCTATCTCCCTGGACATATCGTCAGCTTTCGATAAGGTCTGGCATCCCGCACTGCTCACCAAACTCTCTGATGGTATTCAAGGCAATCTCAACTCATGGCTCACTCTCGCAGGAAATGCGTGGCTCGTAAGGGAATTCTCTCATCTCCTCTTCCCATCCAGGCTGGAATTCCTCAGGCAGTGTTTTTGGCCCTGTGCTTTTTCTGGTTTTCATCAATGTCAGGTCAAGTATGGGAGCATCCGCCGGAACAGCACGTCACTGCATCCACTTTCTGCTTCCGTCTCCACTCCACTCCAGGGGCCTCTCTCTGGCAATCCCCCAAGCATATTCTTGGCTCATCCCCATCTCCTTGAGATGCTGATCAAGCTGTTGTAACCACGAGGCATGTGGTCATGAGGCTCCCTCGCTGAATCTGGTGAGCAGGATCAGCATCAGGAAAATGAGCCATATATCCATGCAGCCTCAGCTGACGCTCACCGACTATGCAGGTAACAAATCTCATTTGAGTCTCTATCAGCAACTGCAAATTGAACACAAAGTCCAACCAGCGATAGCCAGAGTTTATCTGAAGAGACGTGGCACCAAAGGAATTAAGTCTCTGTCTCAGATCCCTGGTCAGGGTCAAAGTCCCACATTCATGGAGCAACACTGGAAGCACCAAGGACTTGAAGACTCAGACTTTCATCCTCCTGCACAGAGCCACACCCCATGATCCAGTGAACCCATTGCTCCCCAGTCCTGACCAAGATATCTATTGACCTCTGGCTGACAGCCAGCAGATACAGGATATCACTACCAAGGTAAGTGAATCTCTCCGTGACCTTAACATCCTTATCACAAACAGGTACAGACAAGATAGCAGCATCCAAGATGTCATTTAAAGCCTGGATCTTAGTTTTGACCAAGGAAACCCATAATCCCAGCATCTCCGACACCTCAATCAGCACCTCGAGGGCCCTCAAAAGGATATACAGAGTCTCTGCAAAGATAACTGCATCATCTGTGACATCAAGGTCAGAGATCTTGCCATTCCCAAACAATGCGCCGTAGCTTGATCTCTGCAACACCCTCCCCATAGTCCAGTCCATACAAGCACTGAAAAGTGTGGGAGCCAGTATACACCCCTAACAAACTCCAGAAAGAACTGGAAATAAGTTGGAGAAGGTACCACCACATCTTGCAGCACTCTCAGTGCCAGAGTATAGTTCAGACATCAGATTGATCCGTTTTGGTGGCACCCTACAATGATCAAGAATCCTTCAGATGGCATCCCAATTCACTGAATGAAACCCTTTTACAGAGATCAATATCAGCTGCAAGCAGCCCCTGCCGAAACTCTCGTCTGCGTTTGATGAGGACCCAAAGAGCAAAGCTACGTTCAGTCATTGATCTCTTTCATGTAAAGCCTGAATGCTCTGGGTGCTGGTGCTCAAGCAGATGATTGCGAACCATATCAAGAAATATCCGAGCAAAGACCTTGCCCGGCATTGAGAGCAGTGTCACCCCTCGGTGGTTGCTGCAGTCCTGCCGATCACCATTCCCTTTCCAGAGAGGGACAACAAGGCCCCACTTCCAGTCAGTTGGAATGATGCCTGTGTTCCAGGCAGAGCACAGAACTGCATGCAACGACATGAGTGCAGCATTTCCACCAGCCTTGAGAAGTTCAGCATGGATGCCACAGATCCCAGGAGCTTTACCCAATTTCAACTGGTTCACCGAAGCCTGTGTTTCCGCTTTGACACTCAGGAATACAGATACTAACACCCCTGACATCCAACTCAACAGCTGGTGGATCAGCCTGGTACAGCCACGCAAACTGACCAGCCCAGCTGGCCTTCACTTTGGACTTCAAGAGCCCACCATCCTCCGCTCTCACTGCAGTACACTAAGGGACATGCTTGGAGGAACACAATGCATGAATTCCCAAGTAATCAGGGTGAGAATCACTTGAACACAGGTGATGCTCTACCCCCTCACAGATTCCAAGCACATAGGCATCGTTGTCCACCATCAGCGCATGTACAGTTTCAAGCCTCAACTCACTGAACAGCTCAGCTCTGCCATTCAGCCTGGCCCTGCGACAATGGTCAATGGTATCAAGTGTCCCTTGAGAGCAAAATTCTTCTTTGCCCTCCGGTGAGTCCAAAGATATCCATTGGCAACATCAACGAGGGTGGTCTTGAAGGCTCCCCACAACTCTTTAGGATTCCCCAAAATACCCGAACCCCCAAATCCCCACTCAACCTGTTCGCAAACTCCTCAGCTACTTTCTCATTCTTGAGCTTGCCAACATCCAGCCTTGGCTGGGATGGTACCGTTCTCCTGGATTTAAGCTGCAACTTCAGAGTTACTACCACAAGCCTGTGGTCGGTATTGAGGAACTGAGCACTCTGGTACACCCTGTAGTTCTGAATCATCCTCCAGTGTCCATCAATGAGCACGTGGTGGATCTCCACCACACCACCATCATTGGAATACCAAGTCCAGTGATAAGCCGATGGGCGCTCAAACCATGAACCATTCGCCTTAAGTCCATGACTTCTTGCAAAGTCAAGGAACTTCCCGGCCAAGACAAGAAGAGCATCTCACGTGAGGCATTGATCAATTGAAGAATCGAACGTGGCATGGAATGCATCCTTCACGGTGAGATTACTCACCTCAGTTGGAGCATATACAGAGAACAGGGAAATTACACCCAAGGAGTGATGAAAACTTGGTTCATAATACGCTCGTTGACCGGTGTTACCTCAATTATCATTGGAGTCAGCTTATTGGACACAGCTACAGCAACTCCTTGGGCATGGTAATCAACAGAGTGACCAAACCAATAGTATGTGTAAGCAACTACCCATAATAATCTTGCCACTATCCAGTGTGTGAACCTCAGTGAGTGCTGCAATACTCATGTTCAAACACTTGAGCTCAGATAATAACATAGAAATGTGATCTTCCTCTCTTAGGGATTGGACATTCCAGGCACTCACCCGAAGGGACCGCCTCAGGTTAACCCAAGGAGACCGCTGTCTGGTGGACGACACCTCAACACCACCCAGACACACACTACCATAATCTGACCCGGGAAGGTTACCCCGTGGTTTTCCTCATCATCAAAGAGTGGGGCTCCCAAAGGCTTTGCCCCAATCCCATCATCTGGTGAGCTACTCTGCAGAGGGCAGCTGCACAAGAGGTACTCCCACAGAATGGGTTTTCAGATTTATTTGTGTTTTTGTGTTTTGTGGAGTGAGGGTTTTACAATGGTCAGAGTGCAAATCCCGCCACCCTTCTCCAAAAACAAAGTAAGCCAAGTGCAGGAGGACATCCACAGACACTCTTGAACACTAGATATGGATGGCAGTTGACTCACAAGGGGGTCCTCCACCCTTTGACAGGTTTTGTTTTTAATCCTGCTGGGTGTCCATATCATACACCCTCCTCACCAGGAAACCTGGTTGGAGAAACCTTTTAGTCGCCGACAATCCGATGAGGAAACAGGTTCGTACATGTTTAAATGGTACCTGTAGCAGGTCACAGATGTAATCTGGCCTGACCTGACAATAACGATCTATGAGATTCTCTGGAAAATCCTCTTTATCTCTTTGCTAATGATTCCATTCTCTGCTGTACCATCTCTCATCCCTCTGATCGGCAGGCAGCAGCCTCGTCACTCTCTGCAAACGTGGATAAAATCACAAGCTGGTCAAACACTTGGAACATGTCTTTCAATCCTGACAAAGCTCACGCCCTCACCATGTCTCTCTGAAAGGACCATTTGGAACCCCCCCCCCCCACCCCATCTACTTTCTCAACAATCCCCTTGAAAAAGTCCTTTCATTCAAGCTTTTGGTTCTCACTATCTGCCATGATATTTCCTGGGAAAGCCACATCTCCAAGCTGGTGTCCAAAGCCAGTCCCCGAAAGGGCATCCTCCATCGTGCAAAGTCCTTCCTTGGTACACCTGAGCTTCCAATTACTTACAAAGCTTTCGTCTGCAGGCAGATGGAGTACTGATTCCCCCTCTGTGGTGGTGCTCCTGCCTCACACCGAGCTTGACTTCACGCTGTGGAAACCAAGGTTTTTAGATACATTTGGTATCTTCCTTGATAAGGCTCAGTCTTTGGGTCTTTCACTCTCTCACTGGAGGCAGGTCAGTTGTCATTCTGTCTTTTTCCATCTCCTTTCCGGTCTTGTACCCCCTGCTCTGTCTGTGATATGCTCCCCCCCCACCCCACCCCCCCCCATACCTCAGGGCACTCAAGGTCTGCCAAAAACCCTTTCTGGTGAAACTGCCAAAATCAAGAATCACTACTCACCTTCACTCTTTCATCCCTCTTTTTCCCCAACTCTAAAAGAAACTTCCACACTCTCTCCAATCCCACTCCTCCCTCCAGGTCTTCAAAAGAGCTGTTCACCACCATCGTATATGTTCCCTCATCCAAAACCACGATCCTTTCAACCCCCGTGAATCCACCTCAAACTCACCTCCTTCAAATTCCCTGTTTTCCTTCCTGAAATTCTCGTTAGTCCCATCTTGCTTATCCCATGTTCCCTGCTCCATCCCTCTCCCTTCCACAGATATCCTATTGTCTCTGTTTCCCACTATTTTGTGCTTGCCTCTCCCACCCCTCTTGCCTCCTGCTTTGTTATATGTTTCTGTGTATTATCTCTTTCGCGAGCCTCGACTTGGTATGCAAAAAGCCCCAAAAAACTCAGGAGCCACTGTCTGCATCCAAAATGATAATTTACAGAAATGGTGATAAGACGGCTGCTCCATCTGCAATGTGGATATCATCAGGGAAAATCGTATTGTTTTTCACAAAAGATTACTTTTGGATAAGTACCTTAATAAATCATAACTTTTCTTTTGTTTTAATTTTCTTTGCAATCACCTTTCTCAGTCTGTCCTTTCACATTCCTCCCTGCAGTTCTTTGCCATCTCAATTTGTCCCCTATTCTTAACCCATGATATTTTCTACCATCATTAACCCTTTCCCCTTGCTATTCTGCAGTTCAGTTGCTCTCATTTGTGTGTGTGTGTGTGTGTGTGTGTGTGTGTGTGTGTGTGTGTGTGTGTGTGTGTGTGTGTGTGTGTGTGTGTGTGTGTGTGTGTGTGTGTGTGTGTGTGTGTGTGTGTGTGTGTGTGTGTGTGTGTGTGTGTGTGTCGATCAGCTGCTTGCCTCCTGTGTTTTCATTAACCTTAAGCAGCAACCCTCTGCCCTTCAGCTCCTTCATGAGCCTTGACCTTTGGTTGTAAAATAAAAAATACAGCTCACTTCATTCGGACTGTTCCTTGCCTATAACCTCATCAGTGACTCCAACAAGAGATCAGCTCAGACAAAACGTTGCATTTCTGCAAACCTTTTTTTGATCACTCCGTGCATTCACATTGCCTGCATTAGATAATGAGATGGCAATACTTGCTGATTATTGATGGAAATACACATGCATCTGCAGCTTGTGCACAAAATGCCAGATTAATAACCCCATAAATCTGAGTAACAAATTAGCAAACAAACAAACCACCATCATGGCCATCATTGTCGTCAAACTAACTGAGAGGGGTTATGCTGCTGCGGTGACATTCGTTAAATGAGCCTTTTGGGCCAACTTCCAGAGTTATCGGAGGCCAGGCAATGCTCTGCCTTGTGCAGTCAAGCTTAGCATTTAAATTACCATGGTTTTTCGTGCCTCGGTACTGTTTACGGTGGAACCCCCCCCCCAGGAGTTGGGGGGGGGGGTTCCAGGAGCAATGTCCCACCCACTGTTGCTTTTCTGCCATTTACTTTTTGCCACACTTAGCAGACAATCGATTCAGTCAGTACGTGCTGCTTTCCGTCTGAAGAAAGGACCAGCTTTTGAATAAATTTTGTTGTCGGTTCACCGTTCTCATTTGGATAGCATGGCGAGCCAGTAGTTCATTTGGTTGGTGGGTTGACCGCCATGGAAAAATTGCTTTCATGGTTGAACGGTGACTGGCAAAAATGGATGTTCACTTGCATGGGCAAATGCCTTGTTACTTGTTTGAATAATCTGATCCCTGCTTGGCTGGCTAGTTGACAAGCTTTACACTTGAGTAAACGTGCGAATCTCATTTAGAACACACGAATCTCATTTGGAACACAGAATAACAAACTGATGCAAATTTCAAAGCAAGCATCAATGTTGGTACCCACGACAACAACATCCTGGGAAAATTACAGAGGTACCTTATGCAAGACTGAACAGGTTTAATGGGGATTTGCACACAAGTATTGTATTCAAGATTGGTTTTGTGGGATGTGGGATTGTAGTTGAGATAATGATGAATTTCGGTCTTAAGCGCTTTGGTGAGGATGGTGGGCTCAATTCCCTTTGGAATTATCATGAGACATCAATGATATCTGACTATAAAAAATTACTATTTGAAGCATATGAATGAGAATATGTTGTTCAGACAAAAAGAGGTCACTTCGTTTATGTTAAAGTACATGGATTACAGTGTGTGGCATAAGTTAGGCACCGAAGGGATATACCATTTATCCTTCATTGTTTTACCTTTCAAGCAGTAAATTACAACGGATGCTCAAACTCTTCGCCATTAGCATCGATATACTCCTGAATCCGTTTCACACGAGATGTTAGAACATTCCTTAACATGTCAAAGTCGATATTGGTACAGTCGGATTGGATTTTCTCATTCGGTTCCATCGATGTGTTTTTTCGGGGGACAATCGACATCGACGATCGATTAGATTACAGATTCCCCCACAGAAGGAAGTCAAAATAAGTGAGGTCCTGTGACCTAATTGTGACTGACTATCGGCACAACCGAACAGTACTAAATGGCGCACTGATTAATACCTTTGCAAACAGAGCGAGCACTCAAAGCTTTACAATTTAATGATGACGTCATTTTTGTGATGATGTCATTTTTGATGTGAAGCGCAGAAGCATCCCAGTTATCTGTACTGTAAGAGAGTAGTACGTGTGTGTTTCTGTGTGTGTCTCCATTTTTCTCTGAGATGCCAAACGGATCTTCGTCAAACTTTCAGAGGTTCATCAGTGAGTTCCGGGTAGTGTTTTCGGCAACATTTTATTTTATTTTTTCTACAAAAGTTGGATCAAAAACTTCTTTTTTTTTAATTGCTCTATAGTGCCTCTGCCTTTGTAGCAATGTGAAAGGTAATATTAAATGATCCCTGACCCCATTCCTTTGTGGGTGTAGAGAATTGGTTTTGTCCCCCACAAATTTAAAAAAAAACATTAAAAAAAATCATATTTCTTCAAAATGCTAACAAGATTGAGAACAGCACCAGGGAGATTTCGGGGGTACCCCTGCTAGAGTTTTATAAATAAATAATTTAATGTGTAGCCTGTTGAATAGTTTCCTGAGAAAGCAGATCTACATTTGAGCATTGTTGCATTCCTTTGTAGTCCCAGAGGTTCAACTGGCAATTTTGAAGGAATAATAGTCTGGTGACCTCCTTGCTACAATTCAATCACAAGGGCGCATGGGTGCACACAGTCTGCTCGTAACTCGCTTCTGGTGAAACTCCCAAAATCCAGATTCACTGCTCACCTCCACTCATTCGCTCCTCTTTTCTCCCACCTGTGGAACCAACTTATTCAGTCTCTTCAATTTATTTCTTCCATCCAGGGCTACAAGATGGCTGTTCACCACTATCTCAGGTCATATGCATTCCACAACCATGATCTATTCTCGACACGTTAACCCTTCCTAAGCACACCACTTTCCAGGTTTTCAGTTTAACCTTCCACTTCTGTGATTGAGAATTTGTGGCTGCATCCATCTTGTTCACAATTCATTTTGTTCACCCCCGGTGTCCTCTCCTTGCTGTCATTCAATCCTTACCTTAATTCTCCAAGTTTCCCTCTGTTTTGTTCCTCAATCCTTCCGTTGGTGTGTTCCCTGTTGGTGATTTTTCTTCACCATATTTGCATGGCCAACTTTAGTGTTGGTTTGTGTTCAAATGGTCGGGACATGGTCCTGATTGGACAGAGGGAAATTGTGGCCGGTTCACAAGGGACATCCTTGTGAGCACGCTCAAGCACTGGCAGAGTCGGAGTCGGGCTTTGAAGTGATATGGGCAGTGATAGTGAGGATATAGTCAGTTGGACCATTACGATCAGAGACCTGATGTGTGCTTGTTAGACAGCTTGTGCAGCTTGTGCACAAATAGACTTTGTCGGAATGAGAACTGACTTGGAACTGTTGGGTATAGTGTTGTGATGCTGAGCATCTGGCTTGAGTCCACCTTGTCATTTATGAAAACTCCAATGTCTGTATCATTTTCATCATTCTTTGCAAGCCTTTTCTGTCTCCCAAAGCAGTGCTGCACATTGTACTGCTTCCTTCACTTTACAAGTGCTGAACCTCCTCCATTTTGATAGCTCCGCACGACGTGCCTCATTTCTTCCCACCCCCCCCCCCAGTATTTTTCCATAATTGACTATCTTTTTCCCCACCCCCAGCCATAGTTTCTCTGCTCGCTCATTGTTGAGTTTATATAGCTTATGCATTTCACTTGGTTGATTCCCTCTAATGCCAATGTTTGTCACTAAGTGTTTGTAATAAATGTAATATAATTTATTTATTAACCAGGTGGTGTCTCTCAAGTGCTCCATGGTGCACTTTCTTGGTAAATTAAACAATTTGGGAGTTTAAATCATGGTTCTCCAGTCGACCTGCATTGGCCGCCCGCTCGTTCTTATTAGACCACTGCCCTTGCAGTCTGTAAGAATGCCCCAAGATGCGTGACAAGTATCCTTACCTGAATATCCATGTTTATTCGTTCACTGTGGATGTGTAATACGTGTACATCTATCCAAGTGATGCTCCGAGCCTGGAACATTACTGCTACCAAAGCAGTCTTTTAACAGGGAATACACTGGAGGTTCGGCATTGCCAAGTCAGGCCGGGATTAACAATGGTGCCTGAAGAGCATAGATAGGCAGGGGTCCTACAGCTTGGGGAAGCCCTCAAACTTTACCTTGATTTGCATCTACCTTTATTTATCATTTCTCAGCTCATTGCCATGCTAGAAGTAAATTGTAGCAAATTTAAGCCAGCGATATTTTCTAGAAATACCTTCGCGTTGTTTCGGAATTATATGAAAAAGTACAAATATAAAATGTAATTCTTCACATCTGACAATATAAGTACAGAGCTACAACGCTACCCGCACATAGGTGGCGTAGCTCTGTATAAGGAGAGGGGAGGGAGCCATGCACATCTGTCAATAAATAAATTTGGATTTTATTTGAAATTTGGATTTTTTTTGTTCAATACCAGGGGGGAGGATGGCGGGGGGGGTCCTTTACTTCGGCTTTCTTAATCCGACCTTGCGTATAGTAGTAGTAAAGGTGATAGTGGAGGTCCCATGCCCCTATGCAGGATGTGCTGGGATGGCATTGTGGCATTTCTTTGAACAAAGACACCCTGCAGTACATGTCTTTCATGAACAGATATCTGAGCAGCCATCAGAACGAAACTCAAACCAATTGGGTTTTTGCAACCCATGTCTTCTCATTAACCTCTCCAATGACTAGCCACTCGCAAGTAACGGGAGGAATTTGTAAATTGGCCGAAGTATGGTGTTTCAAAAAGATTGATACAACTTTGACTTCCTGCTATTTCTTTGTTTTTTGACCTATAGCCCTTTCCTTTTCAGGATTTGGTGTTGTTATCGTGCTATTTGTTCCCTGCGATTTCTAGCTCCGTAGCTCAACTATGCCATTGACAGTGAAGCAGAAGACAAAAATGGTGGCTCTGTCATATGAGACAGTCCCAAGAAGTCCTGCCACTGGTGCTCCAAGGAGATTGGCATCAAACCAACATCAGTCTGGCATATCCTCACTAAGGAATTGAAGTTTTTCCCATACATCATCTCTATTCGGCATAAACTGAGTCAAGATGATGTGAGGAGAATTGATATGTGCAATTGGCTCAGTGACAGGATGAAGTGGTACCCAAACTGGATCAACCTGATCTGGTTTAGTGATGAAGCTCATTTCCACTTGAACGATGCCATCAACAACCACAACAACATTTTCTGAGGGGCAGAACCACCTGAGAAGATCACTGAGAGGTACCTGAAAGGGCCTATGGTCACATGCTTCTGCACCTTCAATGCCAGATAGGGAATGCTAAGACCAAACTGGTTTGAGAATGTCAACAGCAGAATGGTGATGATCAACGGTTAGTGCTACTGGGCCATGCTCCAGAAGTTGCATTATGATAGAGCCCAAAAGGTCACCCCAAACCAGCTCAGCATGACCTGGTTTATGCAGGATGGTGCACCCCCACATACAGCTGGTGACACCATCACTTTGCTGCGGCAGCTCTTCAGAAACCGCCTCGTTGCTCTGGGTACCACTTATGACTGGGCACCCCATAGTCCAGACTTGAACTCTCTGGACTGTTGGTTCTGGGGTGCTGTCAATGGCTTTGTCTATGCCGACCGCCTTGCCACACTGGATGATCTGAAGCAGGAGGTGTCAGACTACCCCAGGCAATGCCACATGAGACCGACAAAAAAGCTGGACAGACATTTGGAGTCAGAATCGATGCCTGGCTGAAACGGGGAGGGGCACACATCGAGAACGTCAATTACAAGGATTTTACGTGAATGCCAATTTCAGACCTTCGGCTCTCAGCAACTCTAACAGTGACTTACTGCAATATCAATCAGTGATAGAAAATACCAAGTCAAAAGCTTTCAAGAAATATTTGGTTCACACTCCTGAGGTTTCTGTATTTTTGTAAATAAACATTTAAAGTTGCATCACTCTTTTTGAAACACCCTGTAGCGACACAACAGGCACAATCATTTTATTCAATTACATTATTATTAAAATTATATGATGTTAAATATCGTTACAATGTGTTCCCCTTGTGACTTGTGTGGACCTGTCTTATCTTGTTTGTAATAATGGACTGACCCATATTACCCTCGTCTATCATGATTAATAAGAGTCAAAATCTGAAGCAAAATCTGAAAATATTGTTACAGATTCGGGGATCGAGTTCAACCACGAGGGGAAACGCTCAGGTTCCTCCCGAACACCTGGTCCTAAGGTCACCGGGCACGAATAAGTTCATGCTCTGGTGGGTTGCTGAGCAACCACGGGTGCAGATTGGTACTGCCAATTCTGCAGGGTTACACTCCCTCACTTGACGCCTTACATGTGGATGGCCGCACCAAAGGGTGGGGGGGGGGTATCATGCCCTCGATGTGTACTCCAATTACTCACTGGATCGAGTGCAGCCGAGTGGAGCTGTGAGTATGCATCGGCTAATTAGAGCATATTATGTGGGGCAGAACTTCCCTGCTATACTGTGTGCGGATTGTGCTGGACCAATCAAGAAAAGACATGGTGAGCTGGGTACATTCATAACAAGCAGGTTTGTTATTAACAAGGGAATGAAAATATTTACAAAGACACAATGAAGGATATGGTGCAGGCCACAGGCGAGAAAGACTGTAGGTTCAGACTGAGGGTTTCGTGTCTCCAGGCGAAATGTGAAACCTGCAAATGGAGATAACAACCAATGACAGAATTATTCCAATATCATGAACTTACACACTCTTCACTGATACTAGGACAGGCACCATTCAGAAACATACCGAGATATATATATATATATATATATATATATATATATATATATATATATATATATATATATATATATATATATATATATATATAACTGAGTTCTGCCTTCCATGCCGTACCTTCGACCTTGCCAAAAGCAGATCTCTATCTATCTATCTATATATCTATCTACCTCTCTCAATCACTCTCTCTCTCTCTCTCTCTTTCTCTCTCTGTATCTCTACCCAGAACTCTGCTGAACTCATTCACATGGTATTTTTAGGCATCTGGCATGGGAGGAACCCAATGGGTGTATCAGGACGGTTGGTGGACGTTTCCCAGCACTCCCATTGGTGCTGAACCTCAGAGAGTACCGATGTTCAAATGCTTGAGCTCAGATGACAAAATAGACAGGTGATCATACTCTCTTAGGGATAGGACATTCCAACCATCCACCCGAAGGGATCGCCTCAGGCTAACCCAAGGAGACCACCATCTGGTGGACGACACCTCAGCACCACCCCAACACACACTACCGCAATCTGACCTAGGAAGGTTACCTCATGTTTTTCCTCCTATCATCAAAGAGTAGGGGTCCCGAAGGCTTTGCCCCAATCCTGTCATTTTGTGAGCTGCCCCGTGAAGGGCAGCTGCACAGGATGTACTCCCACAGAGTTGGTTTTCAATTTTCTTTGCATTTTTCTTTTGTTTTGCGGAATGAAGGGTTTTATGGTGGCCAGTATGCAAATCCTCCCACCAACCTCCTCAGAAAAGTAACCCAACTGCAGGAGGACGTCCACAGACAGAGTTAGGCACTAGATATGGATGGCCATCAGCTCACAAGGAGCTCCTCTGCCCCTTTATCTTTGACTCACAATCCCACACTCCTTTCTCCCAAACATGCTTAAAAGTAAATATCATCATTTTAAAAACTTACTCCTGTGCATTGACAGACCCAGATATGACCTTCAAATACATGTGTAGAAGCACTCAAACCACATATGGTGCCTTCCTCTGGGAAGTCTGCCTGAATGTTGGGAACGACGGCATCACCTTTCCAGTTTCAAGCAGCCATTAAATTACCAAGCCTGCCATGTTCACATGAGGTAATCCTGCATGGATCAAAGTCCACTCAATGACAAGGATGATCAGAGAGGTCGGGTAGAAGGTGCCATCCACAATCCATCCACAGGCCTTGCATGGGCCTACATTGTCAGTAGGTTTTGCGGTTGCAAGGTGGGCGACAAGTTATCAACTTTTTGGATGAGTTGATCAGAATTCTCCAAATGTTTAATTGTGCAGTGGTGCACCACTTCTCTCAGGTACTTTTACAAGTATTTTTGGCTTCCTTTGTAAGCCTTTTGAGCCATTTTAGGTTATGATCCTTTCTGGCACACAATATATTGTGGGCCGGGGGTCAGGTGAGAGGGCCACAAGGGGGTTTATAAGCTATCTCGGCTCCCACCAGGCTCCCCGGAATTGTAGGCCATCGCACACGGATAATTCCATGATGCGGCGGGTTGCTAATCGACCGTGGACGCCAATAACTCAACTGTGTGACCGAAGGTCCTTCCGTCTATGGGTTTAACTGGGTTACCTAATTAATCAAGTGATTTAATTACCGGGGAACACGCCCTCGGTACGCCTTGTCCAAACCGGATCGGATGCAGCCAAGCGACATTGCCAAGGACTTACCGGCTAAAAGGAACGGATCGTTGTGAATAAAGTTCCAGCAAAGCTAAGATTCGGACCATGCTAGATCAATGAAAGAACAGAAAAAACGAGCTGGGAACATTTCTAATAATAATTTATTTACAAGCAACCGAGGAAAGTTATGTGGTACAGTGAATAGTTTTATTGGTGTGTAATGCAGGGATAGAAAGAAGTGTGAGGTGCGATAATGTACAAGCAACTTACGAAAGCAGACACAGAGCAGACTTTACCAGAAATAATAATAATAATCTTCTGCAATCTTAACTTATGAGGACAGGCACCAGGACACACACACACACACACACACACTCTCTCTCTCTCTCTCTCTCTCTCTCTCTCTCTCTCTCTCTCTCTCTCTCTCTCTCTCTCTCTCTCTCTCTCTCTCTCTCTCTCTCTCTCTCTCTTTGTCTCTCTCTCTCTCTCTCTTTGTCTCTCTCTCTCTCTCTCTCTCTCTCTCTCTCTCTCTCTCTCTCTCTCTCTCTCTCTCTCTCTCTCTCTCTCTCTCTCTCTCTCTCTCTCTCCGCCCGATGAATAGGAGTTAATGAAGAGAAAAAGGAGGAGAGGAGATGACACTAATGGTCTCTAAATACCTTGCACGATTGCCGGTCGCGCCACCAATACGTTTTGGGGGGATGCTCCGCTGGCCGATACCTCCCTGACAGCTGGCATGCTGTTTCTTGCTTCGTGGCACTTCGTGCAGCTCGCATCGGTCCAGAGAATGAGATGCAACCGTCGGGCGTGCAGGGAGGGACTTGGGCGGAGAAGGCAGAGTCGAGAGCGAGTAGGCGGGACCAGGTGGGTGGAGTCAGTGACGTGTGGGTGGAGAAGGTCGGAGAAGAGGAGGCGGAGTCAGAGTGATAACGGCGGGTGAAGAAGGCGGAGTCGCAGTGAATGGGAGGAGAAGGTGAGTTGGAGATCCAGAGAGAGAGAGAGAGAGAGAGAGAGAGAGAGAGAGAGAGAGAGAGAGAGAGAGAGAGAACGGCTTCGCCATCCGCCGTTTATTAACCCCGCAGTGCGGGGCGGGGGGCCACCCCGAAGCGATGCGTCGTCACCCGAATTGGGCGCTCTGATTGGCCCCGGCCCCCACACGGCCCGGCTGCAATGGCCGGAAGCAGCTCCACTCCACTTCCGGCAAGATGGCCCCAAGCTGTGGGATCGTCTCGCTCCAACCTTATGACATGATATGCATTGCCCCACACCAAGCTCCACAACATGAATTGCCTTGCACGAACTCCAGGACCATGCCCTGATGACCGGCTGATGGTAATGTTGGCCCGGCATGCCTGCACGGGCACCCCTGGCTATCACTTGTCAATGTGCCTGCTCCGTGATGCGCCAGATGGCCCGAGCTGTACAGCATGCCCCTGCCTGATCTCGGCTTTGCTGGCCGGAGAGGCAAGAAGGTAAGATGTTATGGCAAACCCATTCACAGATGGTAAGATGTGTCCATTCGTGTCCTGCTCTGTATGATAATAAAGTGTCGCGAGCGGCACACGGGTCTGCCTTTGAGCAGTTCCCCACAGTGCGTGCGGATCTGCCATTAAGCACATGGCCAGCGCGTTCGCCCGATTCTGTTATCGTGTGTGTGGGCCCAACTCCGATCTGTGTCAGGCATTGAGGGGAATGATCGGATATAATAATTGGATTGAGGTTTGGAATGAAAATGGATATAGATATGTGTCAGATGGAGAAATGGAGGGAAAAGAGGGTGCTTATATAATTAGTCCAGAAATGGGTTGAAAAGTACGTGCCGCCCGTATCGTGCACAATGTGGCGTGGTTGTCGTTTTCCTATTATGGGCCTCTGGCGATGTAGCTTTTTGCACCAAGCTACTAGCCACGCTTTTGCCGATATTGGGTCACTTGCTTCTGTGTTGTGAAAAACAACATCCGTGCAGCCTCTTTAAGAGATATTCATTCGTATGCCTTTTCAATGCAACCGGCAATCTCATCCCAGATCATTGGAAACGTCAGACGATCATCTCGAGCTTGCGGCAGAGGTTCGTTCGAGGATATCGTTGCTTCCTCGCAGCTGCGCTGTCTGCTCGTGGTGTTGTTGCGGCTTTCTATTCCCCTCCCCCGACCACGGCACGTGCTGCACATGTTGGACGCAAATTCTGATTTACTTCAGAAATAAGTAGAAATGAAGTTAGTGGTGTAAGCAAACCTAGCGATGAGATCCCCACAACGCACGTCCCATTTGACCCCCAAGACAAAAGGGAAGGGGCTATCGAAACGTATATTCATGGAATAACTGTCTTGGACCACTATATGTTGGATACCATTGCCTTGGAGGCATGCGGTTCCCAGAACCGCAACAATACGTTCCCTACCCGAATTACTGTTGTTGCTAGCAACTTGTGGTCATGTGTGCTGAGCATTCTGAGGATTACGTCATTTTCAAAAGTCGTGTATTCTCAAATATTATGTGCCTTTGTTCTTTGCAGTTTTGTGATTGTTGTCTGTTACTTCAACTTATTGGCAGCCTCCATTTTAGTTGAAGCAGTTGCACAACTCATCCTTTAAGTTCCCTCACATGCAGCATATCGCTACATTGCACAGTTCAATTAAGTCAACACTTGAATGCACGTATGGTGCTGTGTTACATAAAGCAGTGTTAAGCTGACAATTTTCGAAAAGTAA
Source organism: Eptatretus burgeri (assembly GCF_056783735.1). NCBI lineage: Eukaryota > Metazoa > Chordata > Myxini > Myxiniformes > Myxinidae > Eptatretus > Eptatretus burgeri. The sequence continues at coordinate 46,489,710 of NC_140968.1, forward strand.
TTTCATTCAGATATTCTTGTTTTTTCTGTAACAGACATACGATCCTGACAATTTAGAGTATATGCGACGTGTTAATTAAAAGTTGAGGGAATTTGAACAAGGAAATAAATGTTGTGGTCTTGGTGCTCGGGGCATCCTCACCGGATGCTACAGTCTATATGGAGTGAGAAGAAAGGAAACTCAGTTGATGTTTAAACCAGTCCTACGCATTCGTTACAATGCAGTCCAACAACTGGTGTGAAAAGGATCTTGCGACCGATTTGACCCGAGGGGCTTTTTGAAACACCTCATATATCCATTAACGTCTTCATGTAATATTGGAGAAAGCAAGTTGTGGGCTCCAGTCTCACATGGATACTCAACGTTTGTCCCATAACATGCTTCCTGCACATTCTTTTTGTCAGAAAGCACACCAGCTCGCGCTACACTTATCGTTTTTTGTTGACATAATCGAGGCTCGTGGAATGGAAGGGAAGAAAATAGAAAGGGGGAAACAAGAACAGTCAAGTATAAATGAGAGCGAGAGTTAGAACAAGGGGAGAGGGAGGAAGGACACATGGGGGTGAACAAGCTTCATGAAGCAAATCGTAGTTAATGCTACACAATTCATGCTCTGCCCTGACCTTTGCCTGCTGTAAAAGCAAAACAAACTTAACAATACAACAATGTTAGCCGTGAGAAGAAAAAGCCTTTAATTAGGCAACATTGCAAGGTGAATTTACAAGCAGTGATAAGAAAAATAATTAATGAGAAAGCATTTCAAAATGCAATTCCCGTCTGTGTCCCCTTTGTGCTCAAACTAAACTGGACGAAACCGACAGTTTAAAAAAAATGTACGTTTTATTCATTTATCTTCACCATAATCTCATAATAGGCTTGATGAAGTTTTGATTACAAAAGGTCAATTGGTAAAAATGTTATGGCTTGGACATACACACTGAATCTCAATGGTAAACAAGAATTTTGATGAAAACACTTATGGCTGGTCTACCACTTCACCAATGATGTCATACTTACAATCCATTATTCCCCTTTGGGAGCAGAATGAGACATGCCAAGTTTCAAATTTTTCTGATCAGCGGTTTCAGAGATAAGTTTTAATTTTTTTGCATTTAATCCAATATGGCTGCCATACCACGTTACCTATGGTGTCAAAATTATAATTACAATATTCTCCATGGGGGGGGGGGGGTTGCTCCTACCCTGAAAATTTTGTGTGAATCGGACAAGTGATTGCTGAGAAAAATAAAGTTTAAAAAAAAAATAAAGCAATAAATAGCCAAAAAATGGTCGAAGAATAGGGGAAAAATTTTAAATAATGATAGTCATATCAAGTAAAATTGACATAACGTCATTGCCCCTATTGTTTTCGTAATTTTGCTGTACAGAGTTAAGGGCTGGCCCATACTTACGTACAACTAAAAAAGACGCCAGTCTACCAGTCGACCATCTTTGATAATACCGCAAAATAAAGTAAGTTGCATGTATTGTGCTGGTGCAAAGTTTGAACAAAATTGGATCATACATGTCTGAGAAATGGTTGGGAACACATTTAAGCAACAAAATGGCAACCAGTCGGCCATCTTTGATTTGATTTCGAAAAAAATGATGTGCACATGTAAGCAATCAATCATGATCTGCGTGCCAAGTTTGAACAGTATTGGTAAACACATGTCCGATAAATGGTTGAGGAAGTGTTCGATCCTGGGATTTTTTTTTACAACTAAAATGGCCGCGAATCTACCAGTCGGCCATCTTTGATCAGATTGCAAAATAAAGTGAGGTACAAGTGTAAGCCATTATGTAATGTGCTTGTGCCAAGTTTGAATAAAATCGAACCATGCATTTCTGAGAAATGGTTGGAGACATTTAAGTAACAAAATGGACAACAGTCGGCCATCTTGGATGTGATCTAAAAAAAAAAAATTAAACACGTGCATATGTAAGAGATCATTCATTATCTGCCTGCCAAGTTTGAAGAACATCGGTAAATGTATGTCCAAGAAATGGTTGAGGACGTGTTCAACATCAGGTTTTTTTTGCAACTAAAATGGCCGCCAGTCGGCTATCTTGGATCTGATCTTGAAACAGAATGACGTGCCTTCATTCAATGACGATCTTGAAAACAGATAAGCCTTCATTCATTATCTGTGTGTGAAGTTTGAACAATGTTAAATGTATGTCCGTGAAATGGTTGAGGACGTGTTCAATACCGGTTTGTTTTTTTTGTAACAACGAAAATGGCCGTCGGTCAGCCATCTTTGATCGCATCGTGAAGCAAAATGATGTGCATTGTCTTTGCCAAGTACGAATACAATCGGTCCATACATATCCGAGATATGGTTGCTGACACACGCACACACGCTCACGAAAATCGAGACCAAATCCATAAGCCCTCATTTCGGACTAAATCCAATGGGGGTTAATAATGAAAAGTATTTCAACAAAATTATTAATTTGTCTTCTCCATATTCTCATTATAAAGCTTTGTTTAAAATTTGATGACCGGAGCGACACATAGACAGTCAGACAGACAGACAGAGAGACAGACAAACACACAGAAGTGATTGCAAAACCCCATCTTCTGCTGTGCGGGGTACGGGCCAATTAATCCTCGTGATATACAGTGCCTTCAGAAAGTATTTACACCCCTCGACTTTTGTCACATTTTGTTATGTTACAGCCTGAATTTAAAGAGAATTAAATTAAAAAAAAAATTTCACCAATCGACAAAAAATACTCCATAATGACAAAATGAAAACATTTTTCGAAATTTTTGCAAATTAATTAAAAATGAAAAGCTGAGATGTCTTGCATCAACATGTATTCAACCCCTTTTCTCTGACACTCCAAATTGAGCTCAGGTGTATCCAATTTCCTTTGATCATCCTTGAGATGTCTCTCCAACCTGACGAGTCCACCTGTGGTCAATTCAATTGAATGGACATTATTTAGAAAGAAACGCACCTTTCTATACAAGGTCCCACAGTTGATATGACAGTACATCTCAGAGAAAAAACTCTCCAGTGAAGTCCATGGAACTGTCCATAGAATTCCGAGATAGAATTGTGAGGAAGCATAGATCTGGGGAAGGATATAAATCAATTTCTAGATTGCTGAAAGTTCCCAAGAGCACAGTGAGCTCCATCATTAGGAAATGGAAAGAATATGGAACTACCCTGACTCTTCATAGAACTGGCTGTCTGACAAAACTGAGTAACCAGACAATGACCTTGGTCAGGGAGGTGACCAATAATCCAATGACCACTCTCACAGAATGACAGAGTTCCTTAGCTGAGATGGGAGAACCTGCCAAAAGACAACAATCTCTGCAGCATTTCACAAATCTCGGCTTTATAGGAGAGTGGCCAGACGGACACCACTCTTGAGAAAAAGGCACATGACAGCACGGCTGGAGTTTGCAAAAGGGCATGTGAAAGACTCTGAGAGCATGATGCAAAAGATTCTGTGGTCTGATGAAAGGAAAATTGAACTCTTTGATCCAAATGCAAAGCACCACATCTGGTGGAAACTGAGTACAGCTCATCACCCATCTAATACCATCCCTACCATGAAACATGGTGGTGGTAGCATCGTGCTATGGGGATGCTTTTCAGCAGCAGGGATTGGGACACTTGTAAGGATAGAGGGAACAATGAATGGAGCCATACCCTTGAGGAGAACTTGCTTCAGAGTGCAAAAGACCTGAGACTGCGGCGAAGATTTATGTTCCAACAGGACAAAGACTCCAAGCATACAGCCAAATAATACTGGAAATCCTTCAGAACAAGAACGTGAAAGTCCTTGGCTGGCTCAGCCAACACCCAGACTTGAATCCCATTGAGAATCTGTGGAAAGACTTGAAGATTGCTGTTCACCGACACTCCTCATCCAACTTGACAAAGCTTGAACAAATTTGCAAGGAAGAATGGGAAAAACTGAAAGCTGTAATCTCTGCCAAAGGTGCTTCTACAAAGTATTGACTCAGGGGGTTGAAGACTTATTGATGCAAGACATTTCAGCTTTTCATTCTTACTTGATTCGTAAAAAATTCCAAAAACATGTTTTCACTTTGTCATTATAGAGTATTTTCTGTACATTGCAGACAAAAATTTTTCATCTTGTCCATTTTAAATTCAGGCTGGAACACAATAAAATGTGACAAAAGTCGAGGACTGTGAATACTTCCTGAAGGCACTGTCTATGCAGCTGTGTTTTAGAAAGTGTATGTTTTAGAAATCCTCCTTGTTACTTGTGATCTTATTGAAGAAAGGATCTGCGTTGATAATAAGATAGCAGAACGTTCTCTTCTTCTTGTATGAGTACTTCAATGAAAGCTTGGAAAGATTTCTTTACATCAGCTAAAAAGTGATTGCTGCTTAAAATATTGTTTGTCTTCCTTCAATTGGCTTCAGAGCAAATTCAGGTGTGCCCAAACCTTTAGTAATCACAAGTGACAACAATATTTAGGTTTTCATGCAAATAATTGATGAACAAATTAATAGGGTTACTCCTTGAACTTTCATAAGCATTTTTGGTCACTCGTTAAAAATAAGGATAAGAATTGGGATTTCAAAATGAAAGAAAAATTTAAATCTGCATGTTGTTTTTATATATATATATATATATATATATATATATATATATATATATATATATATATATATATATATATATATATATGTATATTGTTGTGGTTGACCAAATTCGCAAACCACCATTCCGGTCCCTTAGGTGAGATATCTCGGTAAGTATATGTGTAGTTAGGCCCAAACCCGTTGTCTAGAGGGAATAAATGTCATTCATGAGGGCTGCGACTCTTCAGGATAGCCGTTTTTCTTTTACTATCTTTATTTTGGACCAGCCGCCATTATTACCACCACCAACCACGTCTCAACAGCCATCACAACAACAACCACCAACCACAACGCCGCTTCACCACAACCGCCACGACCTTTACCGTCACAACTCGCCACCATCGCATCACCGTCATCTCGCGCCACTCGTGGGCACCGATGCTGGACTCGTGTAGGGCGCGCACCGAGCAGCGTGTTCAAAAGCATCGCGGACTTTCCGCAGAAAAACGGATCAAAAACGACTCACGCCCACTTTTGTTCCGTCCAATCGGTGAGCGAGGGGTGGTTTGGCCCCGCCTCCAGGGCGTTGGAGGGTGGTCGCTATATGCAAATTCATGGATCAAAAAGCATTCACGCCCACTTTTCCTCGGGCCAATGGGGAGCGAGGTGAAAGGTCGGAGGCAGAGGGTCAAAGATGAAAGAGCGAAGCCACGGGGCTTATAAAAACGACTGCGTTCGTCAGTCGAGGAGTGCAGTTGGGAGTTCGCGGAGTCGAGTGAAGAGGACGGAGCTGTGGAGAGGCGGCGGCGGCGAAGGCGGACGAGGGGGTGCTCGCGTCGGATTCGGGGAACTGCGGAGGGAAAGGCCGGCGGCGCGACCGAGGTCGTGGTGGAGACGCTCGTCGCGGGATCCAAGATTTTGTGAAATCCTCCTTTCCGCGAGCATCAGCAACCCCCTCCTGTTTCCCCCCGCGCTGAGATAGTGCGACAAAGGGGGCCCCCTTCCCACCCCCTACCAGACACTGTCCGCGAGGCCCGCGGAGTTGAGGCACCACCGCCGCTCCGCGTCTCATCATCAGACGGGTAGGCCCGACACGGTCTCGGCCCCAGGCCCGCCTACCCCCTCATCCTGGAGGGTGGTTCTCTTTTCTTTTGCTTTGGGAATATGTGTTGTCGGCGCCGTCTGTGAAGTAAAATTGTATAAGTGTTGCCGTGTGCCGGTAGTCGGATAGATCTGCATTGTTGCATTTGCTTTTTGTCTTCTTCTTTTACATGTGCTTTTGGTGGAATTGTATATGTGTGCTTTCCGTTCATCGCGAAATAAATGTGCTTATTGTTGAACTGTTTTCCCGCTTCGCTTCGTCATTTCTTTCATTGAATCCCCATCTTGCTTCACGTAATGGGTTGGTCGTGGGCTAAGACGCCCGATAATTAATCGAACCGTCGAGGCCGACGAATAACACCGCTCGGTTATCCCGACAGTACGGAACGGGTCGCTTAAGTGGCCCGTGTCCGAAGTCGACCTGCGGCGAGGTGCGATCGCCCGGTCTACCCTCCGTGTGGGTACTTCGGTAGGTCGAATTTGGCGAACAACCCTATCCCACGCGGGGGCCGATTGGCTCGATCGCGGTGAGACCGAAAGGTCCACCCGTGACTGGTTCCCGGCGTTAGTCCGAGAGGGTCACGACTGGATTGTCCGTCCGGTGGGCGACGTGCCACGATTCGAGTGACGTGGCCGTCCGCACGCCGGCGGGCGCGAATCCGCAACACTGGTGTCAGGAGTGGGATATAAACCCATCGCCCTCCTCATGGCACTGGTAACGGATAACGGGAAAACGGCCTCTCCTGTCTCCAGCTAAATTCACGGGAATCGGTCCAGGGGTGAGAGGAGCGACCCCCGATTCCCTCCAAATTACGAGCGAGCTAAATTAACCCTTTAAGAGAAGCAAGATGGCGTCTCAAGGCGAGCGGGAGCCGGGGGTATTAGAAATGGATGTAGAATGTGTAGAATCCATGGCTCAGGATGAAATCCCCATGCAGGAAATGTTGGTTGTACAGGAAAACGAACTCGCCCAACTGAACCCAGAGCCCGAAATGGGTGCGGCAGCGGCCGCGGTGTATGACACCTCCCCTCCCCCTCTCCACCAAAACCCTTCCCCGACCCCTGCCGAAACGGCTCACCCAAGCGCACCCGACATGGCCCAGCTATTCACCATGCTGGCACAAATGAATGCGGAAATGACAGCGAAGATGAATGCGAACATGAACAAGCAAATGGACGAAGTGAAAACGAGGATGGATGCGAATACACAACAAATAAATGCGGATATGAAAGACGAAATGAAAGGCATGAACGAAAGGATGGATACAAATACAAATGAAATGAAAAACGAAATGAACAAGCAAATAAACGGAATTGGAGCAAACATGAAGGAGGAAATGAAAGAGCTACGGGGTGAGACGCAGAACATGGGCCGATGCCTGCAGGCGGGCATGAAGGCCGTGACCAGGGAGATAAAAATGGCGACTCCACGTGTGGGAGCAAACGAGCTGGGTGGGGGTGCAACGGCTGACAGGCCCGCGGTGGAGGCGGGTGAAAAAATAATTCGGGGAACGTGTTGGGCGAGGGTCGTGAAGATGACCGAAAGGGAAAAATTAAAAGGGGAGACCAAAACGTGCGAGACGAGACACGAGGTGACGACAACAGAAATAATAGTTGAGACAAGGGAGGTAAAGGGTGAAGAGTTGGCAGAGACACGGGAGACAGAAAAAATAGAGGGAAGACTACACGATGAAGACGGCGTAAGTGACGCACACACACACACGGAGGTAGTGGAGGACAATGGGGGTGAGCTGGCGGACCGTGCAGGGACCCGGTGCGAGCAGCGGGATAGCCTCCTCCAGGAACAAGGGGAGGGAGTATGCCCCCTTGAGGCGAGTCACGACCAGGTGAGTTCGGTCGTGCTTCGCGAGGTTGAGGGGACGAGTGCTGTGGACAGGTGCACGGAGAGCTTGGGGGGTATAGAGGCCCCGGAGACCCTTGTGGGGGCACAAATCCCCAGTGTGGTTGTCCCTGTGTGTGTGGTGCAAGGCGTGAGTGCGTCCCCGTGTGTGGAAGCGACCCCGTGTGTGAGTGGTGTGGTGGCGATGGTGCCGGAGTACGTGCTTCCCAGCACGCGGAGTGTGGATGAGGAACCGCGGGTGAGTGCCCCCGCGTGTGTGGGTGAGGCACCGTGTGTGAGTGAGGCCGTGTGTGTGGATGAAACGGCCAGTGTGGATGAGGCACCGCGGGTGAGTGCCCCCGCGTGTGTGAGTGAGGCACGGTGTGTGGATGAGGCACCGCGAGTGAATGGAGCACCACGTGTGAGTGGTATGGTTTATACAAGGGAGACCGTGTGTGTGAGAGAGCGGTATGTGAGGGAGATGTCGGTTGGCATGCGGGAGCACGCAGCCGCGTCTCCCGGTGTGAATGTGATGGAATGGAGTGTGAGCGTCGTAACACGCAGGTGTGCGTGGGTCGAATGGCGACGACGACGGCGACAGAAGAAAGAAAGCCGAGTAGCGGCTGTAGTTGTTTCGGGGACCGTGCCGGGTTCACCCAGCAGTGAGCACGAGGTTCGTGCTGTGCAACGCACGAGACCCCCACGTGCTCGCTTGCGGGAATGAAGTCCCGGTCCGGAAACGCACGCGGTGGATTTGCCGATCCCGCGGACGGACAAAGCTTAGGCAGGATTATGGATTTGGACCGGACGGGTTCTCCACGCGATGGTATGTGTTAAGCTCCAACGGGCAAAGCACATGTGTTCGCGTGGGGAACCCCTCGAGACGTGGGGCTTGTGTTTTTTTATGCGCACGGTGACGTCATGGCTGCACGCGGGGTTGGAATCCGGCAGGAGGGGTATCCCTGCCGGATGGTACCGTCCAGGGAGGGACGAGGAACACGTGCAGCTGCATGACGTCACGGGCAGGTGCAAAGTGCGCGAGTTGCCGCGCTGGTGCTGCGCATGAAAAAAAACAAACAAAAAAAACAGCAAGCCTCACTTTCGGGTGCACAGGATTCCTGGGCAAGGGGTGGAAGACCCCCTTACCCCGGGGCACAGGATGGAAACGAGTGAGGGGAAGGGTTAGCTTAGTTAGACCGACTTCATGGGGCAGGGGTAAGTCCTCATGGAGTCCGTGGAATGGATTAGTTAGAGGGATGATAGCGAGATTTAGGTTGGGAAATAAAATGAATTTTTGAGATTTGGAGACAGTGACAGACTTTGGATGTGTAGAGGGGATGTAGTTTATCGACGTAGTGTTAAAAGGAACGTGCTGTAGTTTAAGGGACGACGTGGGAGCACGAGTTAGTTTGGGGATGTAGTTAGAAGGATGGCAGAGTTCAGCGGTGAGTGTGTTGAAGAGTTGGTGAGTGAAGTGGAAGCATGTGCTTGGTGAGTGAGTGAGGCCAGCGGGTCTGTGTGTGAGTGGAGCGAATGGGGAATGCATGGTGCGATGAGTGATTGGGGGGAGGAGTGACTCCCGCCCAAGGGACCCCGGGGTCAGTGTAGAGTGAGTTAGGGGGTTAGTCAAATTTACAAAATGGAGGTCGTTTTGTTGTTGGTGTGAATGTAGGCTCGAAACCCATTTGGAGGGGTGCAGGAGCCCTGTTGACGGGCTGGGAGCGTGGCTGCGAAAAGTGAGTATCACTGAGTGGGTACCCCGGGCACCAGGCTCGTCGGCCGTGGTAGGCCATGGGCCCATGGGGGGCCGGGATAGAGTAGTGGGCACGGGTGCGCCTGCTTGGTGCGGGGGCCCGGGGCGCCATTAGCCGCGTGGGCAGTGTTGTGGGCATGGGTGACCCTCGGAAAGGGGCCCGGGAAGCCAGCCTGCCACGTGTGCGTTTCAGGGGAGGTGCCATGGGGGGCACTCCCCGGTGTTAGGGAGCTGGTAGGCTCGGAGGCAGTGTAGTGCCCGGGGGTGCCATAGCGGGAGATTCGGCAGAGGGTCGTGCCTGCCAAAGGGAGCCACGTGTCCCAGCCAGGAGACCGTGTGAGGGCACGGAGAGAAAATTGGGGGGCGAGGCCCGAAATTGTGAGGACACCAACACAGGCGACGGGAATCTGGGTTTATAGAACCAATAGTTTAAGCGAGAGGTGCTTGTTGAAAGCCCCGGGGTAGTTTAACAGTTAAATGGTTAGGGTAGATTAGGAGATGTACCCCTCCGCACCATCCATCCCCTCGCTGTCATTGTGGGCCGCTGGACCCACTTTGTGTTATAGATCACTGAACTCTGGGGAGGCCATTCTGAGGCTTGAGTTGGGCCTCGACACAGGACGTTAGCTCTCCCTTACTCCCCTCCGGGAAGGGAACGTAGGGGTTGGGAGTAGGCTAGGTGACAGGATAGGTTCGCCGAACAAGGACGTAAAAGGGGGTTAGGGGACGATTTATAGTGGGGAAGTTAAAAATAAATAAATAAATAAACAAAAAAAGAAGTTGGGGCTAAATTGGGGTTTGACAAATTAAGGGAGTGGGTATGTACAGTGACAGGCAAAGGCGATAGGTTGGGAGGGAGACAGGTAGGTAGGTCCGAGCCCGCCTTCCAAGTGGCCAGCACCACCGCACTCCCTCCACCAACCTCCACGGAACGGCAAAGGCTGGCCAACTTCATCGGCAGCTGTTGTTTTGCTGCAAGGCCTGTGCCGGCTGGATCGTCTGCGGCTGTTTTTCTTCAAGGCCTGTGCCGGCCAGTTCATCTGCCGGCTGTGTTTGCCTGCAGCGGCCTTCTTCTGCAGGCTGTGTTTGCCTGCTGCCTTGGCCATGCCATGCCCACTGCCCCCGTTCACCAGCCCCGTTCAATTTTTGCTTTGCCGCCCCCTGTTCATTTCCATGTGCGCCAGGATCCGCAAGGCAACAGTTTGCAAGCTGCGAGAACTGCCCTGTTGGCAGCTACAACACGGGCCTGCACTGGCGGCCCGTGCACCGTGTTTGCATCCATCCATCCATCCGTTGTGTTCATTGCGTGTGCCACTTGAGCTGGCACGGAGACTACGTTTGTGCAGCCCATGCACCGTTGTGGTTCACTGCGTTCAGTTCAAACCATTCATCTATCCATTCGTTGTGTTCATTGCGTGTGCCACTTGAGCTGGCACGGAGACTACGTTTGTGCAGCCCATGCACCGTTGTGGTTCACTGCGTTCAGTTCAAAAGGGAAGGCCTTGGACTGCGTGTGAGCAGCCAGCCACGTTCCCTGTCACCTGCATTGTTTTGAGCCAGAGACTGCATGCGAGCAGCCTGGCTCCCTGCTAACTGCTTTTCTTTTGCAGAGTTCATTGATCCTGGGCCATGGTTTAGTGTAAAATTTGTAAGTTAAGGTTAAGATGTACTGTAAATATGAGTGCGCCCCCGGCATGTTTGTCTTAGCGCCGGCAATTTTATTTAAGTCGTCCGTGTGAGTGAGTTTGTTTAGGTAGTTACTCAGCCCTTAGGTTATTTATTTTGGGGACACGAATACCATGAATGTCGCACTCAGGGATCCGTAGGTAAAATGTACTAGGGAAAACTACACATGATGGCACACGAAAATTTGACGACTCGGGACGAGTCTGTAAAAAAGGGGAGGGGGTAGTGTTGTGGTTGACCAAATTCGCAAACCACCATTCAGGTCCCTTAGGTGAGATATCTCGGTAAGTATATGTGTAGTTAGGCCCAAACCCGTTGTCTAGAGGGAATAAATGTCATTCATGAGGGCTGCGACTCTTCAGGATAGCCGTTTTTCTTTTACTATCTTTATTTTGGACCAGCCGCCATTATTACCACCACCAACCACGTCTCAACAGCCATCACAACAACAACCACCAACCACAACGCCGCTTCACCACAACCGCCACGACCTTTACCGTCACAACTCGCCACCATCGCATCACCGTCATCTCGCGCCACTCGTGGGCACCGATGCTGGACTCGTGTAGGGCGCGCACCGAGCAGCGTGTTCAAAAGCATCGCGGACTTTCCGCAGAAAAACGGATCAAAAACGACTCACGCCCACTTTTGTTCCGTCCAATCGGTGAGCGAGGGGCGGTTTGGCCCCGCCTCCAGGGCGTTGGAGGGCGGTCGCTATATGCAAATTCATGGATCAAAAAGCATTCACGCCCACTTTTCCTCGGGCCAATGGGGAGCGAGGTGAAAGGTCGGAGGCAGAGGGTCAAAGATGAAAGAGCGAAGCCACGGGGCTTATAAAAACGACTGCGTTCGTCAGTCGAGGAGTGCAGTTGGGAGTTCGCGGAGTCGGAGTGAAGAGGACGGAGCTGTGGAGAGGCGGCGGCGGCGAAGGCGGACGAGGGGGTGCTCGCGTCGGATTCGGGTAACTGCGGAGGGAAAGGCCGGCGGGGCGACCGAGGTCGTGGTGGAGACGCTCGTCGCGGGACCCAAGATTTTGTGAAATCCTCCTTTCCCCGAGCATCAGCAACCCCCTCCTGTTTCCCCCCGCGGTCACATTCCCCCCGCGCGACAAAGGGGGCCCCCTTCCCACCCCCTACCAGACACTGTCCGCGAGGCCCGCGGAGTTGAGGCACCACCGCCGCTCCGCGTCTCACCATCAGACGGGTAGGCCCGACACGGTCTCGGCCCCAGGCCCGTCTACCCCCTCATCCTGGAGGGTGGTTCTCTTTTCTTTTGCTTTGGGAATATGTGTTGTCGGCGCCGTCTGTGAAGTAAAATTGTATAAGTGTTGCCGTGTGCCGGTAGTCGGATAGATCTGCATTGTTGCATTTGCTTTTTGTCTTCTTCTTTTACATGTGCTTTTGGTGGAATTGTATATGTGTGCTTTCCGTTCATCGTGAAATAAATGTGCTTATTGTTGAACTGTTTTCCCGCTTCGCTTCGTCATTTCTTTCATTGAATCCCCATCTTGCTTCACGTAAAGGGTTGGTCGTGGGCTAAGACGCCCGATAATTAATCGAACCGTCGAGGCCGATGAATAACACCGCTCGGTTATCCCGATAGTACGGAACGGGTCGCTTAAGTGGCCCGTGTCCGAAGTCGACCTGCGGCGAGGTGCGATCGCCCGGTCTACCCTCCGTGTGGGTACTTAGGTAGGTCGAATTTGGCGAGCAACCCTATCCCACGCGGGGGCCGATTGGCTCGATCGCGGTGAGACCGAAAGGTCCACCCGTGACTGGTTCCCGGCGTTAGTCCGAGAGGGTCACGACTGGATTGTCCGTCCGGTGGGCGACGTGCCGCGATTCGAGTTACGTGGCCGTCCGCACGCCGGCGGGCGCGAATCCGCAACAATATATTAGAACATTCCAGAAATTTCAGTACTTTAGTTCACATGCCATCTACCAATTTAACATCGGAATCATTCACAGTTATTGCTCTGAAGGCCATTCAAAGCAAGAGATTTGGAATGTGGTCAAAGTGTGGAACCCATGTGTCTCAGTTGACAATATATCAGTTGTTGAATACTGTATATATAAATGAACAGGGACAGGTGAGTCAATTTCATAGTCACTATTAAATGGCAGTATTCTTCACCTGCTTTCACGACATGAAAAAAAAAATCTGTATTTCATCAGATTTGACCGTCATGTTGGGAAATCAGAGCAAGGAATAGATTTAATACAACGATGTGCACATTAGCAAATGAAATGTATCTTGGCATTTTTATGTAATATAGACTGCTTTTCCCCCCCAGAGTAAAGCTCGTCCTGAATGGATTGAATTAAGAATGAATTGAATTCTTAATGTCACAATAAGTAAAGAGCTAATGTTGGCTATGACGATAAAATAAGGAGTGGCGAAATAGTTTTTAGAGTTGCTTATATTTCAAAAATTGCTTTCTCATACAGATTAGCACAATCACATGTATTTATTTGTTCTTATTTCTATTTTGTTTGTATATTCAGGAAATGTTGGAGCTTCTGATATTCATCTGTCCATTTTAAAGTCAAGCGAATCAAAAATGGAGTTTCCCTAAGGAAGTTGCATCAAGGAGTCTTCATTTGCTTCTGTTTCCAAAAGTACCGTAAGTCTTTGGCCTGTTTGGCAAACCATGATCTGGACATATAGCTCATTATGTGAGGATAGCTTTTCCATGTCGATTAGTTCCTTGCATTCCTAATGTAATATAATTCATGCAAAGGTACAGTGATCTCTCTTACTCTCCTTGTCTTGCAAGTGTTATGTGCACAAGCTGTTGTATGAACTTTACACATATGACTTGCAGAAGAGACATTTATATTTTAAAAAAAAATTCATCAAAGGGCTACATGAGAATAAAACATGCAGTCGAGGCGAGCAAATGAAAACAAGATGTGCTGACATTGGTGAGTGCCATCCATACGCATGAGGTAGCATATGCTGCCGATTAGAGATGCAATCACAGATGTATAAATGAAGATAAACAATACAGACAAAATAAAAGCAGATCTAAATACAAAATCACATTAGCAATAATTAAAAGGTACAAATCTGAAATAAATTTTCAACATTTGTTGTCTGTTCCTGGTCATGATTTTGCTCCTGCACCTTCTTCGACATTATTATTTGTTCTTGTTTCATCAATTTCAAATTTGTGTCCTCTTTCTCTTTCTCTTTTTCTTATTGGCTATTATCCTCTCCATCAAGGAAAGGCCTGAAACTTTGGCTTCCCCTTGCTTCCTATTGTGGTTGCCATGCATAGATAAACGTTCCGTTGATTTCGTCCATTGACCTCACAGCTACTCTTTTTTTTTAAGACTTCAAGAATGTCTCAACTTAGTGTTTTCCTCCAAATTCACCAAGTAATATCTATATTGTTCAGAAAAAATATTGGAAAGGAAATTTGTAGAGAAACACGAGTCTAAAAAAAAAAGATAGCTTGCCAATTCCAGAGCAACATCCATCACAGGAAAATAACACCTGCAGATGAATGCGAGCCTCGCGAGACCTAAGGAACAAATCCCAAGTCTAAGTAGTGTCACAGATGACAAGAAATACACAGCATCCTCACAGCATGGAGCAGTAACCCCCCCCCCCCCCCACAATGGAGTTAATTGAGAACAAAAGTGCGAAATCCTCTACACAGTGCCTCCTCATAAGCTTACTCAAACATAGACATGACGCAGAATTCCACAGCTGGGGTGCTGATAAAAAAAAGAAATATGGCCAATAAATGAGTGCCAAAGTATCGATGAAACATAAAATGGGTTCTAGGCAATGAGAAACCCTCCAAACATGCTAAAAGTCATCACAATGAGCAGAAGAGTTATTGGTACTCCAGTTTGTTGCAGAGGAGTAGTGAACCAAATGACTACCGAAGACATATCATTGAAAGGAAAAATAGTCTACCGGTTCTGTTTATTCCAGCAAATTTTATTCGACTGCGATTTACTTTTGGAGTCTGTGGTGCAGCCTGCAGCCAACCTATGCCAGTTGCAGATCCGTCAACTCGCGCCATCGGCACGAGACAGATTTAATCCTTTTCTCACACACACATTTTGAGTAACAGTCAAAATGTCCAACAGTGTAACAGTCCAACAGTGTTGGAAATTGTTCTAAAATTACTGGGCAATCTCGCTCATTTGGTTTTGCTTCGAGTTGACAGCTCCATAGTTGCGATGTTGATCTGTTTTAATATTGCGCCACTCTCATGATGCTGGAATCGCACGTTCAAACTCGATGTGCTGTCTATTTGTCCGTTGATCCCGAATATCGTTCTCCTGCAGACGATTTATGCACAAGTTCCTCCATGAGGCTTAGGTCATTGTAAAATCGATAATTAAAAATCACACTTCCTCTATGAAAAACACATTGAAATGGACATCTGACATAATCCTGGGCACAATTCATTTTATGACAGCTCATTTACATGTACAGTAAATGCAAAGCGAAAGAACATATTCATAAACATGTTCCATGAGTTAAATAAGTAATTTTGATATTTATTTTAGAGCAATGCCCCTCAACCAACCACAAGTGATTTCACTGATCTGACATCATTTTTCTCAGCTTCACCTTCCTTGGCAAAGAGCACTCGGTCTGACAATTGTTGTGGTGCTTCATTGTGGAGAGTGCTTCATGACAGAGTGTTCCAAAATATATTAAGATAATGTAATCTCGTGCTACTGTTTATCTGTCATCGAATTGACCTCTGTTCCTGCACGTCATTAAAAGTAGTTTCATGGGGTGGCAGAAAGAAAGTGTTGGAACTGATTGTACATTTCATGTGCAAGCTGTGAGAACTGGCACATATGCCTGTCACATCACAGTAATCAGGAGTGTGATAATTCACGATGAACAAGTTTGGTTTATCTGCACTTAAAATATATCACAGTGGGAGGTCTTCCAGCCCAACAGCCACATTAAGGGAATGGACAAATTGAGAGGTTGAGGTGACTGTGACTCCAACCGAGGCAAATTTTGTAAATGGAGTCTTGAATGTATAAGTGAGAAGAATTGGCAAGGATTCCGACTACAGAAGCGTCACAAGGCTATGGAGAGAGGCAAGGGATGGAAAAGTTGGAGATTTATATGCTTCTAATTTGTGTTCGAGAGCTCAGACTGAAGAGTGATTGTGTCCCGGAAGCTGAGGAACCTCA
Organism: Eptatretus burgeri; assembly: GCF_056783735.1. NCBI lineage: Eukaryota > Metazoa > Chordata > Myxini > Myxiniformes > Myxinidae > Eptatretus > Eptatretus burgeri. Next base: position 46,505,844 of record NC_140968.1, read on the forward strand.
TAACTTCTGACAACCCAACTCTTCCCACTGCATTCCTCGGCCACCGATTCAACTTGCTGCCTGTCAACAGGGCCTGGATTATTCGTGCAAATTTCGGTCTCCACCACAGTGAAGTTCCAGTCTGTAATTACTGGTGGCCAAACTGTAAGGACATGTTAGTGCAAGAGAGACTTGCACAGTAAAATTACTCTTCAGGAAACTCCACTTACTTTGATAAACTTTGCTTAAAAACCAGTATATTTTCTCTGTCTTGAAAGACCAGTGAACTTTCCTCAGGGAGACATCCTTATTCTATCGCCCTCTTTCTATGTTCTTGTGTTGTCAGGTCAAGTCAGGTATGGAAGCATGTGCCACAGCAGCGCGTCGATGTGTCCACTTTCCGCCGGTACTCCACGGGCCTCCGTCTGGCCATCCCCCAGGCAGATGCGTGGCCCACCCCCATCTCCTTGAAATGCTTATTCAACCTACTGCAATCACGAGGCACGTGGTCAACCCTTTGGCCTCCTACACTCACTAGGCTCCCTCGCTGAGAGAATCTGGTGAGCAGGATCAGCATCAGAAGAATGAGACATGTCCACACAGCCGCAGCTGATGCTCACGGACTATGCAGGTAACGAATCTCATTTGAGTCTCTCTCAGCAAACGCTCGTTGGACACAAAGTCTGACCAGCGATTGCCAAGGATTCTTTGAAGAGACCTGGAACAAAAGGAATTAAGTCTCCGTCTCAGATCCCTGATGAGAGTCCAAGTCCAAAATCCATAGAGCAAGACTTGAAGCATCAAGGAGCTGAAGACTCGGACTTTTATCCTTCGGCACAGGTACCGGCAGTGCCACACCCCATGACTCCCCAGGCCTGACCCAGACATGAATATCCTTTTGTATCTCATGAATATCTGGCTCACAGCCAGCAGAAGCATGAATATCACTGCCAAGGAAAGTGAATCTCTCCGTGACCTCAACATCCTCACCACAAACAAGTACAGACAAGAAAGCAGCATCCAAGATGTCAATGAAAGCCTGAATGTTAGTTTTGACCCAGGAAACCCATAATTCCAGTGGCTCCAACTCCTCATTCAGCACCTCGAGGGCCCCCAAAAGGATATCCAGAGTCTCCACAGAGATGACTGCATCATGTGCAAAATCAATATCAGATATCTTGATAAGCTCAAACAATGCACTGCAGTTTGAGCTCTCTGACAACCTCCCCAGAATCCAGTCCATGCAAGTGCTGAAAAGTGTGGGGTCAGTCGACACACCTGATGAACTCCAGTAACAACTGGAAATAAGTCAGAGATGGTACCACCACATCTCACAGCACTCTCAGTGCTTGAGTATAGTTCAGACATCAGATTCATCAGTTTTGGTGACACCCCACGAACACCAAGAATCCTCCAGAGGGCATCCGGTTCAATAAATCAAACACTTTGCAGAGATGAATAAAGGCTGCGAGCAGCCCCTGCAGAAACTCTCATCTACGTTTGGTGAGGACCCGAAGAGCAAGGATATGGTCAATCGTTGACTTTTTTGGTGTAAAGCGTGACCACTCTGGACTCAAGCAGATGGTGGCGAACCCTATCAAGAATTATCTGAGCAAATACCTTGCCCGGGACTGAGAGCAGCGTCACCCCTCGGTAGTTGTTACAGTACTGGCAGTCACTCTTCCCTTTACAGAGAGGGAAACAAGGCCCCTCTTGCAGTCAGTTGAGATGAGGCCTGTGTTCCAGGCAGAGCACAGAACTGCATGCAATGACATGAATACAGCATTTCCACTAGCCTTGAGAAGTTCAGCATGGATGTCACAGATCCCAGGAGCTTTACTCCCATTTTATCCGGTTCACCACAGCCTGTGTTTCCACAAATGAAGGTGGATCACAGTTGATGGAGAGTCAGCAATAGGGATAGTAACACCCCTGACATCCAACTCGACAGCTGGTGGATCAGCCTGGTACAGCTGCTCAAAGTAACCGATCCAGCGTGTGTTCATGTCAGACTCCTCTGTCAAGAGCCCACCACCGTCCGCTCTCACTGCAGTACACCGAGGGATGTGCTTGGATGAACGCAAAGCACGAATTCCCATGTCAGCATGACAAAAATCACTTTACCACAGGTGATGCTCTACCCCCTCACAGGTTCCTCTCACATAGGTCTCCTTGTCCACCCTTAGCGCACGTACAGTTTTATGCTTCAGCTCCCTGAACAGCTCAGCTCTGCCATTAAGCGTGGCCCTGCAACTCTGGTCAATGGTATCCAGTGTCCCTTGAGAGACAAAATTCTTCTTCCCCCTCCGGTGAGTTCCAAGACATCCATCGGCAACATCAAGGTCGTTGGTCTTCATGGCACTCCACAACTCTTCATGGGAGCACTCGGTCCGATGCGACACATTCTAAAAAAAATGATGCGACATGTTCTTAAAATTTGGGAACTTCACCAGAAGTATATATGGTTGTTGTATTGTGTCTTGTGTATCGGGGTCATTTGGTGAATATGATTTTGAGTTCGGATAAACTTTTAAAACTTCAAAGTAATTTTACAGGTTCAGTTTTTTTCATTGTTACGCAGAACCGGCAGAATGCCTGTCGTGGGGTTAACCTGTGAATTACTTAGCTCATGGCACTGGTCCATTGAGAGTAAAACTGATGCCAATGCAACTCCTGTTTATTTGATTATTTTTGCATTGAAGAGCTCGAGTAAACCTCCAATTGATGTTTTTTAGTGTCAAGTTCAATGGATTTATTTTCCTGTGGCTTAACATATGTATCGTTCTTTCTTTCTCAGAACGTGATTTTCTAATACAAATAAATGAGTAAATAAACTCGAACTCACTCATGAAGTGACACTTGGCGAAATAGAATGAAATAGAAGGGCACTCGGTAGAGCACATACTTCTGACACGTAAAACTTGATCCACGAGAACATATCGAGACCATGACATTTTTGAAATGTCATGCAATACAGCACAATATTGCTTTTGGTCTCATCTCTCAATCGTGAAGAATCACTTAAAAAAATTAAATAATTCCCAAATTCAGATCCAGATTCGTATCTTCACCAAAATCGAATCAATTTGTTGTGGTCACACACCCAAGCTGTCCACCAAGTTTCATCTGAATCCCCTCCACAACTTTTTTAGATATCGTGCTTTATATTAGTTTTGCCCTATCTCTCAAGGGTGAAGAATCACTTTAAAAATTATCGGATCCGGATTCGGATTCGATCTTCACCAAAATCGAACCAATTCTTCCTCGCCACACATTCAATGTGTCCACCAAGTTTTGTCCGAATCTGTCCACAACATTTTGAGATATCGTGCTATATATAGTTTTTGGCCCCATCTCTCAATGGTGAAGGATCACTTTAAAAATTCTCGTCGTCGGATCCGGATCTGGATCTTCACCAAAATTTAATCAGTTCGTCCTTGTCACACACTGAACCTGTCCACAAAATTTCATCAAGATACGCCCACAACTTTTTGAGATATCCTGTACACAAACAGACAAACAAACAGACAGACAAACAGACAGAAAGGAGTGAAAACATAACCTCCTTCACCTTCGGTGGCGGAGGTAAATATCATGCTATATATCATTTTTGTCCCGATCTCTCAATGGTGAAGAATCACGAAAAAAATTGAGTTGTCGGATCCGGATCTTCACCAAAATCTAATCAGTTCGTCCTTGTCACACACCTCACCTGCCCACCAAATTCCATCTGGATCCGTCCACTACTTTTTGAGATGTCCTACTCACAGACAGACAGACGAACAAACAAACAGATGGGGTTGAAAACATAACCTCCTTCACCTTCAGTGGTGGAAGTAACTAGAATGGCACTTGGTAGAGCGCATTCCTCCACCAGGCTGAACAGTTTACATTTTGTATCCAACTGATGGGCCAGATCTGGATTCGAACCTGAACCTAAATCCAATTGGCTCGTTCTTGTCACCTAACCAACTCATTCACCAATTGTCATATAACTCGTCCACAACTTTTTGGGATATCGCGCTATATATCGTTTTTGGCCCCATTTCCCATTTTCCAAACGATTGCTTTAAAACTGTGGTCCAAAATCGTAAGCGAAATACTTTTGCCAAGTAAGAAGAATTCCCGGAGAATGAATTTCAACGCATGAGGCCATTAGACCCATCAAGCCTGCGCAATGCTTGTTTGTCTGTGCTCCATCCTTCTTAAATGCTGTGCATCAAGGAAGCAGCACGTCCTATTTTTAAAGTCTGGTATGACTCTCTCGGGGTCAGGTTCCAACCGTTGACCTTCCAGACTCAGAGTGGATGCTCCAACCAATTACACCACCGAGTCTGGTTAACATTGCCTGTGATATGTTAAAATTATCCTGCTGGGTGGTTTTCATTTGAAGAATGCTTGTGCTTTATCCTGCTTGAACTAATTGACATTGCCCAACAAAAACGGTTTTCAGTGTATAAATGTACAAATTAAATCGTGAATGCAAACAAAGTTCCTAGTTTTGTACAATTGCCTTTTCTCCTGCTTACTGCACTTTATATAGGGTTGATCACTTTCACTGCTCCAGCCCTTCTTGGGGTTTATTTCTGAGTGAACTAAATTGTCAGAGTGATAATCTGCTTTAAAAATGAGGGTGATACTCGTCCTAATGCCGCTTAAGGCAGCGGGCTCCCCAGCGGTATTCCACATCACCTACGGAAAATGAGAGCATTGCAAAAGGTTGTCAATTCTTCCCCAAGTGACGTTTTACCCTTTGCTCTGTGAAGCAAAAATGATGGTAAAGCTATGGGGATGCAGGGACCTTCTGTGTGGGCGTGCTAAGGTGGGGTCCTGTTTGGCTTATGGTTGGCTCAGCAAGCAGGTTGGTCTGTTTTTCCCGAGCTCCACAGGTGGGCTTCCCCTGTGCCAGATTGCAATAAGTCATCAAATCTGCTCCACAGTGAAAAAAATTTCCATTGAACTCCATCCATCCATTGGGACCATACTCTGTGCAGAGCGTTAGTGCTGCCTAAGCAGTCTCCTTAGCTATTGGGCACAATCCTGGACGGGTCACCATTCCGACACAGCCTTGAACTGCTGGCCAAAAACCAAGGTAAAGCGCTATCGGGACACGCATTCCTTCTTGGCAGGCATGGGTGACGGGTGAGTCCCAATGGCCATGCGTCTCCCCGTTTTGCATCTTTTGAAATGAAGTCTCAATTTGAGACACTAATAAATTTTAACAAATAGTATCCAAGAACATAGTGACAAGCTGTTTTGATCAAGTAATTACATATATATATATATATATATATATATATATATATATATATATATATATATATATATATATATATATATATATTAGATGGCCTTTGTCCAGCTGTTCTTTTGCCATGCAGTCAACTTCAACTCTGCTTGGCAAATTTAGAATATAATTAGTTGCCCTTCGTATCGGGAGAAGGCCGTTCACCTGAAACATGTAAACTACCTTGTGAATCTGTTTGGTGTGAAGAAAATTTTACTGAGACAGCCAGCACATTCTGAGACAGCAAACAGTGTAACATGGTGTCAAGGAGCTCCCAAGAAGGACAGACCGCTTGCTTCCCACAATATTTTAGCCAGGATAGCGACAATAACTTTATATCCATCTCCACTCCTGATATCTTTTCAAGATGCATCGTTTTGGCAACAAAAATCGAGGGTTTGAGCAAACTTCGAGTGTAATTAATTCCAATTCCAACTTTGTTCATTCTTGAACAACAGTGACAACTTGAGCTCGATCTCCAATATGGCAGCACACACAAAGTTCACCTGATCTTACGACGTCGTTGCACAAGGTCCATACCGGACGAAGCTAACAATAATGAAATAGTTTGCTGCAAACGATATTCTGTTCAGGCCTTTTTCACAATTCAGGAGAGGTATGATGTGTGGAGAGAATTTGACCGATTTTATTGCGAATACGTTGTCGACATTTTAACATCCATAGTCTAAATACGCTTGTAATATGAATGTGAGTAGTTCATGTGAGATGGTAGTTGTATTTATTGAAGCACATATTTACACCAATATATCTAGGTCTAACCTGTCTATCTTCCTCTCCCGGTGGTGGGAGAGGCAGTTTCATCATGGTGAGGGAGAAAGCAGGGGAGAAGTGATGGAGTGAGATTTATGCGAGTTTTAAAAAAAAACAAAAACTTTGGTACTGTGTTTCAACAGTTTACGCTTCGATGATGAGTTTTCTAATTCCTGTGAACATTAGCAACACATGCTCATTTGCTTATGTAGCTTGTTCGCTGCTTGGAAGAGGGAATTGCTGGTATTAGAAGGGAAAGGCATGCAAAATTGGCTTGCGTTGGAATAGCCACTGTGTGAGCTGAAAAAGCACTGAGCACAGGAAGCACCGAACCCTAATGGTGTCATTATTAGAGGACAAACTAATCGAAAAATAATTCAAAAAAAAAAAATCAGGTGTGAAGCAAAGTATTGTACACGCAAAAGGAGAACAGCACATTCTCAACCTGGTGGATGTACTGTATTCATTTTCTTTTTGTACACAAAGTTGAGGCTCATGGAAGAGCTAGAGAACACAACAGATCCAAAATAATGTTGTGGAAAGACGGTAAACACACCAACCGCAATGTATAGGGACACAACAGAGGGACACTTGGAGGAAGAGTGGGCATGGCGAAGAATGAGAGAAGGGGAGAGTGAGGAGGACACAGGGGTGAACAAGCTGGATACAAACTCTAACACAGAAACAAGGGGAAGGGAAAACCAGGTGTGAACCAACATTGAAAGAAATAATGAAAAAGAGGATGAGGGGAGAGGAGCAGAAACACAATGACCTGGAAAGGAAGGAGTGAGCTTGGGGAGGGTTAATGAGGGGAGAAAATAGAATGGATACATATGGGTGTGAACAGCCGTCTGGAAGCCCGGAGGGAAGAATGGCATTGAACAGACTAAGAAAGTTGGTTCCACTGGTGAGAGAAAGGAGGAGCAAATCAGTTGAAGTACGGTGAGCTTGGATTTTAGGAACTTCACCAGAAGTGGGTTCCTGGCAGATGGCTTGCACCACACAGAAACGTGGGGGAGTGGGGGAGGGGTGTGAGGAGGAGGGCAAAGCACAGAAAGGGCAGATGGGGCAAGACCAGAAAGGAGCTAGAAGAAGACTGAGGCCACAGACCGTCTGTGATGTGAGAGTAACAGGCCTGATGACTCAGCTTCCCCACAGGAGATTCCAATGATTATGAGGGCCTTGGTTTCCATGGCATCAAGAAATGAAATGTGTTTGGCTGGGGGCGCCGGCTCAGAGGGTAGCTAGCAGTATTCCATCGAGCTGCAGTCAAACTGGGAAGTTAAAACTCTCAATGACACATCAGCCCCACCCTCCGACGCCATTTCTCACACAATAAAACAATGTTTGGAAATTGTCTTTTTTTTCGGTTCCACGAAGCATTTACCTTTTTTATGAATACTTCAAGCTATAAAGATGTTGTTGTGGTTCTGCAAAACCGGCACTCCTCCAAGGCAATGGCACCCAACATATAGCGATCTTATTCATTTAGTTCGGCCTTTCCATATGTCTAGCGGGTAGATGGGACAAGATGCGTTGCGTTGGGCTTTTCGCTATGTCTTCAATCCTATATTCTTTTGTTTCTTTCACTTATTTTACTTCCCTTTATTTCACAAACCAAACCACGCATGCACGTCAGGCCAGTCGCTCGATATGATAGCCTCGTTTGCATATGCGCGCCATGAACCAACCGACGCTTCACCTCAGATCCTCGCCATGCTCACCACGACGCCACAATGCTTAAGATGATCACTACAAATGTCTCCTAAAAAATCCCCAGAACAACCTACACTCGACCACTTCACCACAAACTCCACAATTGCTTAGAATGCTTCAAGTACTTTACCGCAGATGCTACAGCACGTCCCTCACCTCAAGATAACCACCGCAACTGCCATCAGCTCCTTGGACGCTCACAACAGTCATTGGGGATGCCGGGGAATGGAGGATAGAGCAGGTGCCTGCAAGCCAGAATACTTTGGCATGTATAACTCGAAGCACGAATGTGCACTGAGATTCATTCGGTGATGTCTGGATACCTCTGGCGCTCTGCTAACTAACATCGTTCAGTTGGAATCCATCGCACGTTCATGGCCAGAGAGCACCCCCAAAAGCGCACGTCCCATAGGAATTACGGAGCTCCATTGCATGCAGGAGCCTGAGAGCGACTGAGGTCAAGTTCGACTCGAGTCTTAAGGGGCGTGGCTACGGCATAGAATGACGGCGATGTGCCAATGGGAGAGCTCGGGAACGCCCACCAGGCATCCTGATCCGCTTTTTTGCTCCTCCCTCGCACAGGCTCTTCAAAAGAGAGAATATCGGGCTCAATCTGTCTTTCGTCCAGGCTTTCTCCTTCGTCCAGCCTCTGAGCCGAATCTCTTCACCGAGAAGAGTGCAACCAAGTGGAGGGGACACAGCAACCGAGCGGGGCGGAGCGAGTTGTTTCCAAGATGTGCCGGGGTCATCCCCGTATCATCGCGCTCGGCTTCGGCTGCGTTCCACAGCCAATATAACACCGACAGATTTTCACACATCCCGTTAAATTTTCTCTCACACATCTTTTTCTTCCATCTTTGTCTCGTCCACTGTGGAAGCATGGACTAAAAGAGCTTACCAATTCACACCTCTCACACCTTCCTCTTGCATCATGCTGCACCACATTTTGCACCTCCCACTCACACACGGTAGACACCCCCAGTTTTATTCCACCCTCCCCTTTCCTAAGCGATTAGGTTGCATAGGTCCATCGACCGTGCCAGGTACAACGAGGTCGCTAAACCTCGACTGCTTCTCCTCTTTCTGGGGTAAATCTAATTTCCTCGTGTGTGTGTGTATGTCAGACAGACAGACAGACAGAGACTGTAATATTCGTAACATAAGTTAGTTTGTTGAAGTTTATATCAGGGTAACTCTGCACTGTCTTCTTTTATTAATAACTGCATTTCTTTTGCCGCACCCACAAATTCCTTGCTTTCCCCTGCTGTACATTCTGTGTATAAACCCATAATACTGTGCCACAGAACTTTCCTCGCCCTTGCTGTGTAAATAAATCACTTGTTATAAATATACCCAGCTCGTTTTAGTCTTTTCCTTCATCGGTCCAGCATGGTCCACACATTAGCTTAGCCAGGAGAATATAATTCCCCAACAGATTGGCTCTCACATCAGTCCGGCATTGTGCTCGCGGTAAGCTCGGCCACCTTAATCAAGATCCAATCAAGATAAAAGTCACAACCGCCGACGATACGATTCCCCAATAAGGAGACTGAGTATACCACAATTAAATGGTGGTCAGACGGAGGGCACTGAGTCACATGGTTAATTTATTGGTGTTCGCGGTTGATTAGCGACCCGCCGCAACATAGACTTGTTCATGTGTGACGGCCTCGATTCCCGGGGAGAACCCCACCCTCGTAGTACCCCTGTGAACCTGGGTCCGCAACAATATTCTGCTGTTCTGCATTCATAGATGTCTGAAATAACAGGACAGTTAACATTTAATGATCCAATGTGTTTTGGAAGACCCCAACTTAACTTCAACCTCTTTTTTTTTTTTGTAGAAATAATTTAGGCTCGTTGAAGAGCTAGAGCAGAATGCAAGTGAACAAAAGGGAAAGGGGGAAAAACCAACACCAAAGTAAAAGTGAGAGTGAGATTATCGGGTAGGGAGCAGGACATATGGGGTGAGACAGTGTACAATTAAAATTATGCTGTGTACAATTAAAAGACAGCAAGAAGAGGAAGGGGAAAGTGAGGATGCAACAAAAAAAGGCACAAACCAATGGACAAGTAACAAATGAAAAGAGAGGGGTGGGGGAGGGGAGAGGAGAAATCACAATAACCTGGAAAAGGGAGTGCTTGGGAATGGGTCATTTGGGGTAGAATAGATCATGAGTATGGATGTAGTGGTGAAAAGCTGTCTTGAATTCGGAGAAGGAAGAATGGGGCTTAACAGACGAGGGAAGTTGATTCCACAGGTGAGAGGAAAGAGGAACAAATGAGTGGAACTGAGCAGTGAGCCTGGATGTTAGGAGTGTAACAAGAACAGGGTAACTGGCAGAGGGGACAGAGGCTCTGTATATAGCATTTATGCTACTGAAGCAGTCTCCTAGGCTATTGGGCACAATCCTACACAGATCACCAATCTGACACAGGATACTCAAATGGCTCAATCGTCCCAGCAATCTGGCACTCATTTTGCTGATCTCAGAAGGATGACAGGCTGAGTCAAAGCCACCTGGTATGAATTCAACAGCGGAACAGGATTTGAACTCAGGACCCTAGGATCCCAAGCTCACCATGCTAACCATTAAGTCAACACCAGGTACTGGTGTCCACTGCCTGGGAATCCTTCCACGCAAGCTTGCTTTCCCTTATGTACAGATTTATACCATCTCATCCGCAGTTATCATATCTAGCCTCTTGTCCCTGGTACACACAATCCTATAGTTAGGCAGTTGCCTTCAAACAACTTGCCTTCTCTTCCTGGAAAGCAAATCCAACTGAAGACAACCTCAGATCATTCCACAAAGCTTGGAACAAGTGTGGATATACTCTCAGGAAAGCCAGAAAACAATGCCTGAACTCTCCAACTCATCTTCTTCTTCAAAGACCTGGTGATTCCTTGTCGTCTGTCTCCAGATTTGCCCCCCCCCCCACCTTCCCCTCCATTCCTTCCCTCACTTCAAATAGCACCACAGCCAACTCTGTTTGCGAGAAGGCCGAATGCCTCAAATCTGTGTTTGCTTCCAAATCTTGTGTGTCCAATCTTTCAGTCTTTACACCTCCACTACCCTCTTGTACCCCCCCCCCCTTGGCACTCCTGCTTCTGGATACTCTGTTTTTCTCACTTGAGAAGGTGAGGAGGTTTCTGGCAAACCTGGACTCTGATTCTCTGACAGGCCCAGATGTCATAAATACATGTGTCCTGAAAACCTACTCTGCTGCTCTTGTTTATCCTCTTTCTGCTCTATTCACTTGATCATTCTCTCTGGGGCAGTTTCCCACTGCCTGAAGGTTAGCCGACATCACTGCAAGACACAAACATGGTGCAAAAACGGACATTCTTAACTACAGGCCTTTGAGCTTGCTTCCAATTTTAAGCAAGGTCATGAAATCTATTAGTGCAGTTGAAGTCAAATCCTTTCTTCTGTCCAACGACCTGATCTCAGATCATCATTTCGGTTTTAGACCCAATCATTCTACCCTGAAGCCTGGTGTTGGCTTAATGGCTAGAATGGTGGGCTTGGGATCCTAGGATCCTGAGTTCAAATCCCACTCAGCTGTTAAATTAATACCAGGTGGGGTTGACTCTGCCTTGTCATCCTTCTGAGGTCGGCAAAATGAGTGCCAGCTTGATGGTACCCTGTGTCAGAGTGGCGACCCGTCCAGGATTGTGCCCAATAGCCAAGGAGGCTGCTTCGGCAGCACCCACGCTTTGCACAGAGTGTGGTCCTGATGGATGGATGGATGGATGTATGTATTAGAAAAGTAAGAATCCTTTTACTTGGTTGGAAACCTAATAATCTATTTATGTGGATCAAAACATTTGTTCCTTCAATCACATTTACTTGCCTCTTTTAAAACCCAGAGTTGACAGGATGGCCTTGACTCCAAGCAGTACGTACATTCACCTCTAAGCTGTCTAACCTGGATTTGAATCCCAACCCAGCTATAAACTGTCAGTCCAGTGTGTCACAGGCAGTGTGATCCATCAATGTGTGTGCCTTCCCTCGGATGGATGTTAAACGGGTGTCCGGTCTGCCAGCATTAGTTGGTGGACGACAGACGTTAAGGATCCCACCCTGTCCTTCTGGGATTGAGAAAGAAGAAGTGGTACATCGAGCTTTAATACAGCAGTTCAAACGATTACATTTATTATCTTACATCAACAGGAGCCCTTTAAAAGGACACGGAAGGAGCACACAAATGTAAATGCTGTAATAATTCTCAAAGCAATATAAAGATATATACAAGTACATGGAAGGAACACAAACAACAATTACGTGTTATAAAATATCCTTTTCCACATGTTTTACTTCATTTTACATTCTCATTGACATTCATAGATAGACAAGCCGGTAGGCAACACGGCTGCTCGTTCTCGAGTCTAGATGGAAAGCTGGCTGATGCAACTAGCCGATATTCATGTACATGCGATCAATCAATTTAGCACAATAAATATGATTATCACAGCCCTCTTAGTTTGTGCCCAGAAACCCACCTTGTGAAATTTCAGGCATGTTTCCAAAGAGACTCTAACAAATGGCAGCCCTGGTAATTCCATTTATCTATTCGCTAAAGATTATATTTTTTTATATGATGCTGTAAGACATTCTCCTTGGGCACAAAAAAAACAGGTTCCTCGGAGGTCCAGTTTCGGAGGTATTGATTTTTTTGTACAGTCCACAATAAGTGTACGATGTACGATAAAGTATTTTAGCTGTTGCTAAGCAACGGAGGTGTGCATAGCAACCATTCATTTTTGTGGACATGCCACATTGTACACATTTCACCCAAGTTTCATCAAAATCAGACTCTTTCTCTTCGAGATATTCGCAATTAACCGTTTCTGAAATGTTCAACATGTACTCGCCCAAAACCTATCTCCTCCTACAAATATTTTTTTGTTAGGGCTGCAACTTGTCATGAAGGGAGCTAAATAGATTGCGCACAGAACTCTAAGCTTCGATTTTTCGAATTTTTTTTTCGATTTTTTGACCACTTTAAAGGGCCGTTGCTATGCCGTTGCTTGGGCTCAGGGTCCCATATTCGAAAGCACACGATTCCCAGAAAATTGGTCCTACCTACCAAGTTTCATTGGAATCGGTTGAGTGGTTTTGCCCTGAGGCTTGACCAAAGTTTCGTGGTCAGACAGATGGAAATGTCCAGAATAAGGGTGCTCTAAGAGCAGCCAATATATGTCTGTCAAGTACAACATGCTGTCTTTTTATGAAACCCCATCAGCATCAGCGAAGGCACAGAAGTTCGCCTAGTTATTGATACCCCGTGCGAAAAGCGAAAAGTGGGGTGAAGCAATTTGTTTACTTGTCTGTCTATCTACAGAAGTCAGTCTATGATTGAGGAACAACTTCATTTCGATTGAATGTTACATTTTGAACACTGTATAACACGAATTGGAAAATGAAGCTGCGGCTTAGCAGTACGTTGGCTCTGAATTCAGCAAATTGTACGGAACGTCGTCTCGAGTGCACATGCGCAGAGAGGAGTAGCGGTAATTCTATTAGACTGTCAGTTTGACAGTCAAACAAAATTGAAAATCATTCCAAACAGGAAACTTACTGTTTTAGCAACATCATAAATGACAACAGGCACAAATAACTAATTTAACGCATTAAATAAGGTGGTGTACAAAAGACTGCGCCAATTGTGGTAAACTTCCGAAAAAGGTTTTTTTTATTTGTTTGTTTTTTGTTACAGCCTTTAAAACCTTTATTTTATTTTGATTGAATTATATACTTGAACAATGTAGAAAACAAATCGCCTTCTTGCCACTTTCAAAAATCTCCACTTTCGCAGTAATTGGACAAAATATTACACCATTTTATGCCATCTCAACCAATCAAATTTCCTACTCGTGCTCTCAGCGATAGTTTATATTGTTGAGACTCAGACAAAATGGTGCCTCGTAAGAAATATAGATTGTGGTCGGAAATGCAAAGTAAGAGTTTAAAACGACCCATCCCGTGTCCTTTTTCTCAAGACTGTGCGGGGTAAGGTGTTCTATGAACCCCCTCGTTATCATTTGGGGTCATTTTGAGAAGGCAGAAAGGGGAAAGGTTTTGAGGTGGGGTGGAAAGGGAAGGGTTTAATCAATGTAAAATTTAGCAAGAAGTGGGTAGGGAGGCAAGGGCCTATTGAACACGTGGTCAACAGGAGCAAGATTGACAAAGAAAATGTGACGGGGAGAAAATTTTGTCGTTTAAATTTTTTTTTATTAGACAGAAGTTATCTCAGCACAGCTATAAACTGTCATCCTGGTGTTTCACAAGCAAGGTGATTAATCAATGAGTGTGCAGTCTTTCAGATAGATGATAAACTGAGCGCCAAATCTGCCGGAATTAATTGGCAGACATTAAAGATCCCTTTTCCGGTGTCCTGCGTGAAGAGAAGGGCACCGATCTCCGGCATCCTGGCCAAATTCCAAATTCCTGCTCTCACCTGCAGCACTACCACACCCTCAGTCAATGATGCTACTCACAGCCTTGTGCTGAACAGGGTAAAAGATAACCACACACATCTATGTATAGCATTTTATTGTAATAATATTTTTATTAACTTACTCTTTGAAAAATTTCCACTCAATTCCGAAAAATTTTAAAAAGCGATTTTGATCCATGTACTGTACACCGAAATAATTGTTTGGTGAGTGCGTTCTCATTGTCTGACAACAAAACAGGCCTTGAATATCTTTTTCACATGGTCATCGAAATGTATACCTGGTGTTGCCTTAACGGTGAGGGTGGTGAGCTTGGGATCCTAGGATCTTGAGTTCAAATCCCCCTTGGCTGTTGAATTAATACCAGGTGGGGTTGACTCAGCCTGTCATCCTTCTGAGGTCGGCAAAATGAGTGCCAGCTTGCTGGTATCCTGTGTTGGATTGGCGACCCATCCAGGATTGTGCCAAATAGCCAAGGAGACTGCTTAGGCAGCACCAACACTCTGCACAGACTATGGTCCCAATGTATGGATGGATCGAAATGTTAGCTGCTCGACAGTTGGAACACCAAACAAATTACATGTTGATGAAAACCATTCAATGTTGTCTTCGCAAAAGCATTACAATAATATGTTCAATTTTGTTGATATTTCTGTTCATTATATTATTTTACAGCTTGATAAATAAAATGTTTGTCTCTAAATAATGCTTAATTGTGGTCGTCTAATAGATGTAGTTCGATCCTGGGCAATGCCGGGTACCTGAATGGGAGGATGGTGGAGCAGGGTGGAGGTGTGAGGAGGGAAGAGAATGTGAGTAGGTGGGGGAGGCGGGAGGGGAATGTTTGGATTTGGGGAGGAGGGAAGGAAATGTGGGGAGGAAGGAGGAGAATGTGGGGAGGAAGGAGGAGAATGTGGGGAGGAGGGAGGGGAATGTGTGGAGGAGGGAGCGGAATGTGTGGAGGAGGGAGCGGAATGTGTGGAGGAGGGAGGGGAATGTGTGCGTTTGGGGAGGAGGGAGGGGAATGTGCGGAGGGAGGGGAATGTGGGGAGGTGGGAAGGAGGGAGGGGAATGTGGGGAGGAGGGAGGGGAATGTGTGGACTTGGGGAGGAGGGAGGGGAATGTGGGGAGGAGGGAGGGGAGGAGGTAGGGGAATGTGAGGAGGTGGGAAGGAGGGAGGGCAATGTGGGGAGGAGGGAGGGGAATGTGTGGACTTTGGGAGGAGGGAGGAGAATGTGGGAGGTGGGGAGGTGGGGAGGAGGGCAGGAAATGTGTGGAGGTGGGGAGGAGGGTGGGGAATGTGTGGACTTGGGGAGGAGGGAGGGGAGGTGGGGAGGAGGGAGAGAATGTGTGAACTTGGGGAGGAGAGAGGGGAATTTGGGGAGCTGGGAAGGAGGGAGGGGAATGTGTGGACTTGGGGAGGAGGGAGGGAAGGGACAGAGTGGGAGAATGGAGTGGGGTGAGAGGAGGGAGGGTGGGGCGAGGGAAGGGGTAAGAGTGGGGAGGGGAAGGGTGGGAGGAGGGACCTGCCGGGTATGTTTTCTCGTCATGAAATAATTAAAGTGAGGGTGGTGTATCATGGAACAGGGAATGAACACACAGCGAGCTGGTATGGGAACCAATTGGGGTGGAAAAAAGACCAAGTCGCCCAAAACTAACCAAGCGTTAAACACAGGGTCGAAATAAATAGAATTCGCACGAAAAAAAATACAAAGGATTTAACACTCAATACGAAGAACAACGAACACAGAGAGACCATAAAATCGATGCCAGCACAAACGAGTCTCAGAATGATTAGCTAGCTTTTTGGAAGCAGACCACTCGCAGGATCAAGAGAAGTCAGCCAGGATCAAGAAACGAGAAACGCAACCCAGTTCACTGCACTCCTTTAATTGTCCCATTCTCGTTTCACGTAGACAAATTTCTACCACCACCTTACCTGCTCCAGTTCAACCTCGTGTGTCCGAATAGTTATTCAGGGCAGTTGCTGCTAACGACGATCTCACATTGTGAACATATTCAACCTCCTCCCTTCGATCTCCGCTGTTGTTCACGCGATGCACAATATGGTATCACAATACTCGACTCACAAACAAATGAGTGTGTACACTGTGCACACACAGCAGACTGGGCCTGACGATGTACTTTCTAAACTCATAATTGCAGAGAAACATTTTAAAATATATAAATTTGGATTCACCATTGTGGTATCCATGCCACATATTCAAGTAGAGGGATCTGGAATACAATCTCAAAGATGCGTCTTGATTTGCCAGGCAAGGCCCTCTGTTCTGCAGCTCCATCTCGTGGGAGCTGATTAACCCAATTCATCTCAGTCAGGAGCTCCAAGTTCCACAATACCGTAATTACCATGCCGTTTGAGAAAGCCTCTTTCTTTCTTCCTCTGCCATCGCCCATTTTCTCATTCTGCAGGCATCCTTCCATCGCTCTCTTGGCTCTTTTATTTCGAAAGCAAGTCATTCTCCGAGTGATATGTCAGTCTAAACCATTTGTTAGAACTACAGCCCATCATTGATTAGGACTACATTCGAACCAATCTTAATGGAATCAGTGATGCATTTTAGAGAGAATATGCAAGCAGAAATGGAAACATGATAATCAGTACTCAGCTGTCCATGTTTCAGAAATCCTCGTGAAGGTTTTGCATTCCTGAGACTGACAAACGAGATTCATCCATTGAACTCCTCTGTGTGCAACCGGTGCATTGGTTTCTTATACAGCACAATGAAAGATCATTTCAGATCATACATCGATCTCTCCGACTTCTTTAACGGTCCAACTTAAATATTCCCATCTTTGTGTGTTGTTGATTGGGGAAGTTGTATTTTTTTTTTAAGCCCAAGTCTTTCACTAATCGGCTGACCAGGCCTGACGTTCATCTGAAGATGTTGCAGGAATTTCAAAATTTGTTCAGGGTGTCATGGGCTCTTTCATGTGCACCAAAAACCAGGGCTCGCAGAAGGAAGGGTCCTCCAGCTTAATGTCCTTCCGATGGAAGGTGCAAA
>NC_140968.1:46530585-46543085 GCF_056783735.1 Eptatretus burgeri
TATATATATATATATAGTGAGTCAGAAGTAGTGCCTGATTTCTGTCAGTTGATTCTTTGTTTGCTATTTGTATTACATTGTACAAGAAGGTCGAAATAAATGAATGACATGTTTATCTAACCATTTATGCAAGAAAAAATGTATTTACCAAACCAATGACAGGACACGTTGCTGCGTAGGCATGGCCGTTGGGGAAGAGATCCTCAGTTACCAATGACAGGACACGTTGCTGCGTAGGCATGGCCGTTGGGGAAGAGATCCTTAGTTACCAATGGCAGGACACTTTGCTTGGCATTTTGCACCCACAGTATCTATCTTCTATGTATCTATAATTCCAGCAATCTCTGTTTGTTTGCCTTTCAAAAGGTTTGAAATTAATCGGACAAGTGGTTCCCAAGTTATGGCCAAGTTAGAGCGCGTTCCCCATTACGGATACAACGTACGGACTTCCGGATGGTGATGACTTAATGTATCCTAATAATTTCTCGATTTCTTATGCGCATTTATAGATAAATAAACACAATGCCCCTATCCAGTCATCATTTACGAAAGCGAAGAAACGGCCTGTGTGGTTGTTTGAAAGTTTTTTTTTTTTTTTTTTTTGCACGTACGGCCACGCACTAGTCGATCTATAATTCCAGCAATCTCTGTGTGTCTGTGACCACTGTTTCTCGACAACCACTGGTCCGATCTAATTGAAACTTGCCAGGCATATTGCTGGGGACCTGAGTATGTGCCTTTTCAAGGTTTGAGATTAATCTGACAAGTGGTTCCTAAGTTATGGCCATTTATTCACCAAAACCAATGAGAGGGCACGTTGCTGCAGAGGCGTGGCCGATGGGGAAAGGGTGCCATTTGTTACCAATGACAGGACACGTTGCTGCGTAGGCGTGTCGGTTGAGGAAGAGATCCTCAGTTACCAATGACAGGACACGTTGCTTGGCGTTTTGCACCCACAGTATCTATCTTCTATCTATCTATAATTCCAGCAATCTGTTTGTTTGCCTTTTGAAGGTTTGAAATTAATCGGACAAGTGGTTCCCAAGTTATGGCCAAGTTAGAGCACGTTCCCCATTACGAGTTACAACATACGGACTTCCGGATAGTGATGACTTTCTGTATTGTAATAATTTCTCGATTTCTTATGTGCATTTATAGATAAATAAACACAATGCCCCAATCCAGTCATCATTTACGAGAGCGAAGAAACGGCCTGTGTGGTTGTTTGAAAGTTTTTTTTTTTTGCACGTACGGCCACGCACTCGTCAATCTATAATTCCAGCAATCTCTGTATGTCTGTGACCACTGTTTCTCGACAACCACTGGTCCAATATAATTGAAACTTGCCAGGTATATTGCTGGGGACCTGAGTATGTGCCTTTTCAAGGTTTGAGATTAATCGGACAAGTGATTCCTAAGTTATGGCCATTTATTCACCAAAACCAATGAGAGGGCACGTTGCTGCATAGGCGTGGCCGATGGGGAAAGGGCGCCATTTACTTACCAATGACAGGACACGTTGCTGCGTAGGCGTGTCCGTTGAGGAAGAGATCCTCAGTTACCAATGACAGGACGCATTGCTAGGCGTTTTGCACCCACAGTATCTATCTTCTATCTACCTATAATTCCAGAAATCTATGTTTGTTTGCCTTTTCAAGGTTTGAAATTAATCATACAAGTGGTTCCCAAGTTATAGCCAAGTTGGAGCGCGTTACCCATGACGGGTTACAACGTACGGACTTCCGGATAGTGATGACTTACTGTATTCTAATAATTTCTCGATTTCGTATGTGCATTTATAGATAAACACAATGCCCCAATCCAGTCTTCGTTTGCGAGAGCGAAGGAACGGCCTGTGCGGCTGTTTGAAAGTTTTTTTTTTTTTGCACGAACGGCCACGCACGTATGGGTACGTGAGACGAAGGAACAGCCTGTATGGTTGTTGTTTCTGGCACGCGGTTTGAAAGGTTTTTTTTTTTTTTTTTTGGTTGCACGTACGGCCACGCACATACGGCCACGTACATACGGGCACGCACTCATTTATATAATCCGAGCCACCTGGGTGTAGTCAATTATGTGAAAGTTGATTTGGCTATTCCCTCCATTCACAGGTGAGAGATGTGGGTGGATCTTTCTATATATATATATATATATATATATATATATATATATATATATATATATATATATATATATATATATATATATATATATATATATATATATATATACATATATATATACACACATATTGTTGTGGTTTCCACTCGTTCGGTGGGCGGACGACCGTTTTTAGCCAAATCGCGGCCACGCCCCCACCGGACAGGCAATCCAGTCGCAGTTTTCCGGATCAACGCCGAAACCCAGCTACGGGTGTTGTTAACTACACCATAAATCAGCCAACTCTTCTGTCCACGCGCGACTGGGTTGATCGCCGAATTGTCAATGTACCTAATTATTCACGCAGACAGAAATGCCGGGGATTTACACCTCAACGGAGCCTGCACGGAAACGAGCCGCTTAAGCAGCTCGCTCCATTGCGATTGTCGAGCGGTTTGTATATCGCCAGGTACCGTCAGTCCCGATTAGCTTATCGGTGTTAAAAACCAGCTAATATTCCAAACACAATTATGGCAGTTCAATGGAGGAAGGGACGCAACGAGCAGGTGAATATTCAAACAAAGGGGACATTTATTGTACACGCATGCAGTCAATAAAGCAATGGGGGGGTGGGATGGGTACAAGACACGAGCAAAAAGACCTACAGCCGATGTCTATTACCATTTACATGCACTTCACTACAATTCTATTTATCGAACAAGGCGCCACAGACTTCCATGTAAAAAACCCCAGGAAAGAAAAGGGGAGAACAGGGCCCGTAGGCCTTTAATGTTCCGTGGAACTGTGAAGACCGAAGGAGCTCCTCGAGACTGTGCAGGTTACCTGCCACTCTTGTGGTGACTCGCTGGGCGACCCTCGATGTCTCGTCGTCAACACAGTAGCTGGTGTAACGGCGGCTCGGTTGGTCCAGGCCTTGCCATGCGGCCTGGTCGATCGGGCTTGGCCAACGACGCCTCAGAGGAGTGAACGGGCCTTGCTCTTTTGGAGTTGATGCTCTTTTAAGAGCCCGCTCACTCCTCAGCGTCGCTCGGACCGTCCCGGGGGCCCGATCACTTTGGACCGTTATGTAGCTGGCTGGCGACTTCTCTCCGGCCGCCGACCTCTCTCCGGCTGGCGACTTCGCTGCCGCCTCCACCGACCCACAACTCTGCATGGCACTGCAGGCTTGGCTGGACTCCAGGCTCCAAAATCCGAACTGCAGACTCCAGACTTCCGACTCAACTCCACCGGACTCCAACACTCAACTCAACTGGCTCCCAACTCAACTGGTTTCTCGGCGTTTCAGCCCCGCCTTTTATCGGGTTCGGGGGGGTGGGGGGGGGAGGTTTGGTCTTTCACCGTCGACCCTTCACCCCCCGCTGGCTCCGCCCCTTTTGTCATTTTGATCCGATCTTGCCGTGGAACGCGGACGTGGCAGGAATCACCCTCACAACGCGGCTTTCACTCCAACGAGGGAGTCTCGTGTTTTTCGGCGGAGATGTTGTTCGTTTGTGGATGCCATTGCTGGCTGAGAGATAGCGGCGCTTGTGTAGATGAAGGTGAGGAGATGTTGTTCGTTTTTGGATGCCGTTGCTGGTGGAAACATGGCGTTGTTTGTGGAGATGATGGCGAGGAGATGTTGGCGGTTGTGGCGAAGGTGGTGAGGAGATGTTGGCGGTTGTGGCGAAGGTGGTGAGGAGATGTTGGCGGTTGTGGCGAAGGTGGTGAGGAGATGTTCATTTGTGGTGAAGGTGGTGAGGAGATATTGGCGGTTGTTGCGAAGGTGGTGAGGAGATGTTGTTCGTTTTAAAGTAAAGATAGCAAAAGAATAATGGCCAACTCAAAGATGCACAGCCCGGCACACGAATAAATCCCTTTAGACATCGGTGGGGAAATCTAACCTGAACACGCACTTATCGACATAACTGATCTCTGGAGAACCTGAATGGTGTTCTGTGAATTTCCACAACCGTAACAATATAAATATATATATATATATATATATATATATATATATATATATATATATATATATATATATATATATATATATATATATATATTGTTACGGTTGTGGAAATTCGCATTACACCATAAAGGGCCCTCAGGTGAGATATCTCTGTAAGTACGTGTGTAGTTAGCCCAAACCTGTTGTATAGAGGGAATTTATGTGATCCATCCGGGCTGCGACGCTTTGAGTTAGCCATTTTTCTGTTCTATCTTTTATTTCAAACAAACAGCATCTCAACAACCACGCCATCCCCACCACAGCGCCAACCACACTACAACCATGCCACCTCCACCATCTACACCACCACATCTTCGCCACTCGCCATTCAGTAGGCCCTGTGCGGTTACGATCTCCGGGAACAAACAAAAACCAACAACGATGCTCGGGGGTTTACCATCCGCGTGGGTACTTAGGTAGGTCGAGTTTGGCGAACAACCCTATCCCACGCGGGTGGCCGATTAGCACGATCGTGGTGAGGCCGAAAGGCCCACCCGTGACTAGCTCCCGGCGAGAGTCCGAGAGGGTCACAACAGAATTGTCCGTCCGGTGGGCGACGTTCCGCGATTCGAGTCACGTTGCCGATCGCACGCCGGCGGGCGCGAATTCGCAACAATATAAATATATATATATATATATATATATATATTGTTGTGGTTACCAAATTCGCAAACCACCATTCAGGTCCCTTAGGTGAGATATCTCGGTAAGTATATGTGTAGTTAGGCCCAAACCCGTTGTCTAGAGGGAATAAATGTCATTCATGCGTGCTGCGACTCTTCAGGATAGCCGTTTTTCTTTTACTATCTTTATTTTGGACCAACCGCCATGATTACCACCGCCAACCGCGTCTCAACAGTCATCACAACATCAACCACCCACCGCGGCGCCGCTTCACCACAGCAGCCACGACCTTTGCCGTCACACCTCGCAACCGTCGCATCGCCACCGTTCTTGCGCCGCTTGTGGGTACCGGTATTGGACTCGTGCAGGGCGTGCGCCGAACAGCGTGTACAAAACCACGGACTTTCCGCTCCAAAAACGGATCAAAAACGACTCACGCCCACTTTTGTTCCGTCCAATCGGTGAGCGAGGGGCGATTTGGCCCCGCCTCCAGGGCGTTGGAGGGCGGTCGCTATATGCAAATTCATGGATCAAAAAGCATTCACGCCCACTTTTTCTCGGGCCAATGGGGAGCGAGGTGAGAGGTCGAAGGCAGGGGGTCAAAGGCGAAGCCACGGGACTTATATAAGTGGCTGCGTTCGTCAGAAAAGGGTCGTCGTGTGCGTTGGAGTTGAGTGCAGTTGGGAAGTTCGCAGGAGGAAGAGTTCGGAGTTGGAGTCGGAGCGAAGAGGACGGAGCTGTGGAGAGGCGGCGGCGGCGAAGGCAGACGAGGGGGTGCTCGCGTCGGTGCCGGGAGCTGCACACCAGAGGCCAGCAACGCGACCTAGGTGGAGGAGGAGACGCTCGCCGCGGGACCCGAGACAGGGTTAAATCCTCCTTTCCCCGAGCATCAGCAACCCCCTCCTGTTTCCCCCCACGCTGAGATAGTGCGACAAAAGGGGGCCCCCTTCCCACCCCCTACCAGACACTGTCGGCGAGGCCCGCGGAGTTGAGGCACCACCGCCGCTCCGCGTCTCATCACCAGACGGGTAGGCCCGACACGGTCTCGGTCCCAGGCCCGCCTACCCCCTCATCCTGGAGGGTGGTTCTCTTTTCTTTTGCAATTGAATTCTTTGAAGTAAAATTGTATAAGTGTTGCCGTGTGCTCGCGTGGTCGGTATTAGATCTGCATTGTCGCATTTGCTTTTTGTCTTCTTCTTTTCTATGTGCTTTTGGTGGAATTGTATATGTGTGCTTTCCGTTCATCGCGAATAAATGTGCTTTATGTTGAACTGTTTTCCCGCTTCGCTTCGTCATTTCTTTCATTGAATCCTCATCTTGCTTCACGTAAAGGGTTGGTAGTGGGCTGAATACGCCCGATAATTAATCGAACCGTCGAGGCCGACGATAACACCGCTCGGTTATCCCGATAGTACGGAATGGGTCGCTTAAGTGGCCCGTGTCCGAAGTCGACCTGCGGCGAGGTGCGATCGCCCGGTCTACCCTCCGTGTGGGTACTTAGGTAGGTCGAATTTGGCGAGCAACCCTATCCCACGCGGGGGCCGATTGGCTCGATCGCGGTGAGACCGAAAGGTCCACCCGTGACTGGTTCCCGGCGTTAGTCCGAGAGGGTCACGACTGGATTGTCCGTCCGGTGGGCGACGTGCCGCGATTCGAGTTACGTGGCCGTCAGCACGCCGGCGGGCGCGAATCCGTAACACCGGTGTCAGGTCGTGCGATACAAATCCATCGCCCTCCTCGCGGCACTGGTATCGGAGAACAGGAAAACGGGCTCTCCTGTCTCCAGATAAATTCACGGGAATCGGTCCAGGGGTGAGAGAAGTGACCCCCGATTCCCTCCAAATTACGAGCGAGCGAAATTAACCCTTCACGAGAAGCATGATGGCGTCTCAAGGCGAGCGGGAGCCGGGGGTATTAGAAATGGATGTAGAATGTGTAGGATCCATGGCTCAGGATGAAATCCCCGTGCAAGAAATGTTAATTGTACAGGAAAACGAACTCGCCCAACTGAACCCAGAGGCCGAAATGGGTGCGGCAGCGGCCGCGGTGTATGACACCTCCCCTCCCCCTCTCCACCAAAACCTCCCGACCCCTGCCGAAACGGCTCACTCAAGCGCACCCGACATGGCCCAGCTATGCGCCATGCTGGCGGCAATGACAAACGAAGTGAAAAACGAAATAAAAGGAATGAACGAAAAGATGGATACAAATACAAATGAAGTGAAAACGACGATGGATGCGAATACACAGCAAATGAGGGAAGAAATGAAAAAGCTCCGGGGTGAGACGCAGAACATGGGCCGATGCCTGCAGGCGGGCATGAAGGCCGTGAGCAGGGAGCTCAAAATGGCGACTCCACGTGTGGGAGCAAACGAGCTGGAAGGGGGTGCAACGGCTGTCGAGCCCGCGGTGGAGGCGGGTAAGGAAAAAGTAATTCGGGAGACAAGAGACGAGGTGAAAGTAATTGGGAGGGAGAGAAAAGAACAATTAATACGGAAAGCAAGGATGAGGTATGTGGAGATCGTGAAAGAGCAAGGAGTGAAAAACAGGGAAGGACGGGAGCGACTTAAAGAGAAAGCAAGGTTGACCTACATAAAGATAAGGGAAAGACGCCAGAAAGAAGCGGAGACTAATAGACAGGAGGGGACAACAGAAACTTATAAATGTATAGAGACACTGGAGACAAAAAAAATAGAGGAGAGACTGCATGAATTAGACGGGGTAAGTGACGCACACACACACACGGAGGTAGTGGAGGATAATGGGGGTGAGCTGGTGGACTGGGTGGAGGCCCGGTGCGAGCAGCTGGATGGCCTCCTCCAGGAACGAGGGGAGGGAGTATTCCCCCTTGAGGCGAGGCACGACCAGGTGAGTTCGGTCGTGCTTTGCGAGGTTGAGAGGACGGGTGCTGTGGACAGGTGCACGGAGAGCTTGGGGGGTATAGAGGCCCCGGAGACCCTTGTGGGGACGCGGATCCCCGGTGTGGTTGTCTCTGTGTGTGTGGTGCAAGGTGTGAGTGCGTCCCCGTGTGTGGAAGCGACCCCGTGTGTGAGTGGTGTGGTGGCGATGGTGCCAGGGTACGTGCTTCCCAGCACGCCGTGTGTGGGTGAGGCACCGTGTGTGAGTGAGGCCGTGTGTGTGGATGAAACGGCCAGTATGAGTGAGGCACCGCGGGTGAGTGCCCCCGCGTGTGTGAGTGAGGCACGGAGTGTGGATGAGGCACCGCGGGTGAGTTCCCCCGCGTGTGTAAGTAGTATGGTTTGTGTGAGTAGTGAGGCACGCGGGAGTGAACGGCCGAGTGCAAGGGAGACCGTGTGTGTGAGAGAGCGGTATGTAAGGGAGATGTCGGTTGGCATGCGGGAGCACGCAGCCGCGTCTCCCGGTGTGAATGTAATGGAATGGAGTGTGAGCGTCGTTACACGCAGGTGTGCGTGGGTGGAAAGGAGGCGACGACGGCAACATGTGAGAAAAGAAAGCCGAGTAGCGGCTGTAGTTGTTTCGGGGACCGTGCCGGGTTCACCCAGCCGCGAGCACGAGGTCCGTGCTGTGCAACGCACGAGGCCACCACGTGCTCGCTTTCGAGAGTGAAGTCCCGGTCCGGAAACGCACGCGGTGGATTTGCCGATCCCGCGGACGGACAAAGTTTAGGCAGGATTTCGGATTTGGACCGGACGGGTTCTCCACGCGATCGTGTGTGTTAAGCTCCAACGGGCAAAGCACATGTGTTCGCGTGGGGAACCCCTCGAGACGTGGGGCTTGTTTTTTTATGCGCACGGTGACGTCATGGCTGCACGCGGGGTTGGAATCCGGCAGGAGGGGTATCCCTGCCGGATGGTACCGTCCAAGAAGGGACGAGGAACACGTGCAGCTGCATGACGTCACGGGCAGGTGCAAAGTGCGCGAGCTCTGAGTTGCCGCGCTGGTGCTGCGCATAAAAAAAAAAAAAAAGCAAGCCTCACTTTCGGGTGCACAGGATTCCTGGGCAAGGGGTGGGAGACCCCCTTGACCAGGGGCACAGGATGGAAAATAGTTAGGGGGAAGGGTTAGCTTAGCTAGACCGACTTCATGGGGTAGGGGTAAGTCCTCATGGAGTCCGTGGAATGGATTAGTTAGAGGGATTATAGCGAGATTTAGGTTGGGTAAATAATTTTTGGGACATTCGAGAACAGTGACAGACAGTGAATGTGTAGTGGGGACGTAGCTTAGCTACGTAGGTTAAATGGAACGTGCTATAGTTTAAGGGACGACGTGGGAGCACGAGTTAGTTAGGGGATGTAGATAGAAGGATGGCTGAGTTCAGCGGTGTGTGTGTTGGAGAGTTGTGAGGTGAGTACATGGTGAGTGAGTGAGGCCAGCGGGTCTGTGTGTATGGAGTGAATGGGGAATGCATGGTGCGATGAGTGATTGGGGGGAGGAGTGACTCCCGCCCAAGGGACCCCGGGGTCAGAGGAAAGTGAGTTAGGGGGTTAGTCAAATTGAAAAATGGAGGTTGTTTTGTTGTTGGTGGGGAAGTAGGCTCGAAACCCATTTCGAGGGGTGCAGGAGCCCTGTTGACGGGCTGGGAGCGTGGCTGCGAAAAGTGAGTATCGCTGAGTGGGTACCCCGGGCACCAGGCTAGTCGGCCGTGGTAGGCCAAGGGCCCATGGGGGGCCGGGATAGCGGAGTGGGCACAGGTGCGTCTGCTTGGTGCGGAGGCCCGGGGCGCCATTAGCCGCGTGGGCAGTGCTGTGGGCAAGGGTGACCCTCGGAAAGGGGCCTGGGAAGCCAGCCTGCCAGGTGTGCGTTTCAGGGGAGGTGCCATGGGGGGCACTCCCCGGTGTTAGGGAGCTGGTAGGCTCGGAGGCAGTGTAGTGCCCGGGGGTGCCATAGCGGGAGAATCGGCAGAGGGTCGTGCCTGCCAAAGGGAGCCACGTGTCCCAGCCAGGAGACCGTGTGAGGGCACGGAGAGAAAATTGGGGGGCGAGGCCCGAAATTGTGAGGACACCAACACAGGCGACGGGAATCTGGGTTGTTAGAACCAATAGTTTAAGCGAGAGGCGCTTGTTGAAAGCCCCGGGGTAGTTTAGCAGTTAAATGGATAGGGTAGATTAGGAAGTGTACCCCTCCGCACCATCCATCCCCTCGCTCTCGTTGTGGGCCGCTGGACCCACTTTGGTTATAGATCGCTGAACTCTGGGGAGGCCATTCTGAGGCTTCGTTGGGCCTCGGCACAGGACGTTAGCTCTCCCTTGTTCCCCTCCGGGAAGGGAACGTAGGGGTTGGGAGTAGGCGAGGTGACAGGATAGGTAAGCCGAACAAAGACGATAAAGGGGGTTAGGGGACGATTTATAGTGGGGAAGTAAATAAATAAATAAATAAATAAATAAGTTGGGGCTAAATTGGGGTTTGACAAATTAAGGGAGTGGGTATGTACAGTGACAGGCAAAGGCGATAGGTGGGAGGGAGACAGGTAGGTAGGTCCGAGCCCGCCTTCCAAGTGGCCAGCACCACCGCACTCCTTCCACCAACCTCCACTGAACGGCAAAGGCTGGCCAGCTTCATCTGTTGGCTGCGTTGCTGCAAGGCAAAGGCCGGCCCACTTCATCTGCAGCTGCTGTGCTGCAAGGCCTGTGCCGGCTGGATCGTCTGCAGCTGCTGTGCTGCAAGGCCTGTGCCGGCCAGTTCATCTGCTGGCTGTTTTTCTTCAAGGCCCGTGCCGGCCAGTTCGTCTGCCGGCTGTGTTTGCCTGCAGCGGCCTTCTTCTGCGGGCTGTGTTGCCTGCACCTCTGCCATGCCATGCCCACTGCCCACGTTCACCAGCCCCGTTCAATTTTTGCTTTGCCCCCCCCACCCTGTTCATTGCCATGTGCGCCAGGATCAAGGCAACAGTTTGCAAGCTGCAAGAACTGCCCTGTTGGCAGCTACAACACGGGCCTGCAGTGGCGGCCCGTGCACCATGTTGTGTTCATCCATCCATTCGTTGTGTTTATTGCCTGTGCCACTTGAGCTGGCACGGAGACTGCGTTTGTGCAGCCCATGCACCGTTGTGGTTCACTGCGTTCAGTTCAAAAGGGAAGGCCTTGGACTGCGTGTGAGCAGCCAGCCACGTTCCCTGTCACCTGCATTGTTTTGAGCCAGAGACTGCATGCGAGCAGCCTGGCTCCTTGCTAACTGCTTTCTTTTTGCAGAGTTCAGTGATCCTGGGCCATGGTTTAGTGTAAAATTTGTAAGTTAAGGTTAAGATGTACTGTAAATATGAGTGCGCCCCCGGCATGTCTGTCCTAGCGCCGGCAATTTTATTTAAGTCGTCCGTGTGAGTGAGTTTGTTTAGGTAGTTACGCAGCCCTCAGGTTATTTATTTTGGGGACACGAATACCATGAATGTCGCACTCAGGGATCCGTAGGTAAAATGTACTAGGGGAAAACTACACATGATGGCACACGAGAATTTGACGACTCGGGACGAGTCTGTAAAAAGGGGAGGGGGTAGTGTTGTGGTTACCAAATTCGCAAACCACCATTCAGGTCCCTTAGGTGAGATATCTCGGTAAGTATATGTGTAGTTAGGCCCAAACCCGTTGTCTAGAGGGAATAAATGTCATTCATGCGTGCTGCGACTCTTCAGGATAGCCGTTTTTCTTTTACTATCTTTATTTTGGACCAACCGCCATGATTACCACCGCCAACCGCGTCTCAACAGTCATCACAACATCAACCACCCACCGCGGCGCCGCTTCACCACAGCAGCCACGACCTTTGCCGTCACACCTCGCAACCGTCGCATCGCCACCGTTCTTGCGCCGCTTGTGGGTACCGGTATTGGACTCGTGCAGGGCGTGCGCCGAACAGCGTGTACAAAACCACGGACTTTCCGCTCCAAAAACGGATCAAAAACGACTCACGCCCACTTTTGTTCCGTCCAATCGGTGAGCGAGGGGCGATTTGGCCCCGCCTCCAGGGCGTTGGAGGGCGGTCGCTATATGCAAATTCATGGATCAAAAAGCATTCACGCCCACTTTTTCTCGGGCCAATGGGGAGCGAGGTGAGAGGTCGAAGGCAGGGGGTCAAAGGCGAAGCCACGGGGCTTATATAAGCGGCTGCGTTCGTCAGAAAAGGATCGTCGTGTGCGTTGGAGTTGAGTGCAGTTGGGAAGTTCGCAGGAGGAAGAGTTCGGAGTTGGAGTCGGAGCGAAGAGGACGGAGCTGTGGAGAGGCGGCGGCGGC
The DNA here is from genome assembly GCF_056783735.1 of Eptatretus burgeri. Lineage (NCBI taxonomy): Eukaryota > Metazoa > Chordata > Myxini > Myxiniformes > Myxinidae > Eptatretus > Eptatretus burgeri. The sequence continues at coordinate 46,542,520 of NC_140968.1, forward strand.
GAAGGCAGACGAGGGGGTGCTCGCGTCGGTGCCGGGAGCTGCACACCAGAGAGGCCAGCAACGCGACCGAGGTGGAGGAGGAGACGCTCGCCGCGGGACCCGAGACAGGGTTAAATCCTCCTTTCCCCGAGCATCAGCAACCCCCTCCTGTTTCCCCCCGCGCTGAGATAGTGCGACAAAAGGGGGCCCCCTTCCCACCCCCTACCAGACACTGTCCGCGAGGCCCGCGGAGTTGAGGCACCACCGCCGCTCCGCGTCTCATCACCAGACGGGTAGGCCCGACACGGTCTCGGTCCCAGGCCCGCCTACCCCCTCATCCTGGAGGGTGGTTCTCTTTTCTTTTGCTTTGGGAATGTGTGTTGTCGGCGCCGTCTGTGAAGTAAAATTGTATAAGTGTTGCCGTGTGCTCGCGTGGTCGGTATTAGATCTGCATTGTCGCATTTGCTTTTTGTCTTCTTCTTTTCTAGGTGCTTTTGGTGGAATTGTATATGTGTGCTTTCCGTTCATCGCGAATAAATGTGCTTTATGTTGAACTGTTTTCCCGCTTCGCTTCGTCATTTCTTTCA
>NC_140968.1:46558085-46563085 GCF_056783735.1 Eptatretus burgeri
AATGAGCACAACGAATGGATGCATGAACACAAACACGGTGCACGGGCCGCCACTGCAGGCCCGTGTTGTAGCTGCCAACAGGGCAGTTCTTGCAGCTTGCAAACTGTTGCTTTCAGATCCTGGCGCACATGGAAACGAACAGGGGGGGGGGCAAAGCAAAAATTGAACGGGGGCTGGTGAACAGGGGCAGTGGGCATGGCATGGCAAAGGCAGCAGGCAAACACAGCCCGCAGAAGAAGGCCGCTGCAGGCAAACACAGCCGGCAGAACCAGGCCGGCACAGGCCTCGAAGAAAAACAGCCAGCAGATGAACTGGCCGGCACAGGCCTTGCAGCACACAGCTGCCGATGAAGTTGGCCGGCCTCCGCTTTGAAGCAAAACACGGCCAGCTGATGAAGTTGGCCAGCCTTTGCCGTTCAGTGGAGGTTGGTGGAGGGAGTGCGGTGGTGCTGGCCACTCGGAAGGCGGGCTCGGACCTACCTACCTGTCTCCCTCCCACCTATCGCCTTTGCCTGTCACTGTACATACCCACTCCCTTAATTTGTCAAACCCCAATTTAGCCCCAACTTAATTTTTTTCTGTTGTTTTTATTTTTACTTCCCCACTATAAATCGTCCCCTAACCCCCTTTATCGTCCTTGTTCGGCTAACCTATTCTGTCACCTAGCCTACTCCCAACCCCTACGTTCCCTTCCCGGAGGGGAATAAGGGAGAGCTAACGTCCTGTGTCGAGGCCCAACGAAGCCTCAGAATGGCCTCCCCAGAGTTCAGCGATCTATAACCAAAGTGGGTCCAGCGGCCCACAACGACAGCGAGGGGATGGATGGTGCGGAGGGGTACATCTAATCTACCCTAACCATTTAACTGTTAAACTACCCCGGGGCTTTCAACAAGCGCCTCTCGCTTAAACTATTGGTTCTAACAACCCAGATTCCCGTCGCCTGTGTTGGTGTCCTCACAATTTCGGGCCTCGCCCCCCAATTTTCTCTCCGTGCCCTCACACGGTCTCCTGGCTGGGACACGTGGCTCCCTTTGGCAGGCACGACCCTCTGCCGATTCTCCCGCTATGGCACCCCCGGGCACTACACTGCCTCCGAGCCTACCAGCTCCCTAACACCGGGGAGTGCCCCCCATGGCACCTCCCCTGAAACGCACACGTGGCAGGCCGGCCTCCCGGGCCCCTTTCCGAGGGTCACCCGTGCCCACAACACTGCCCACGCGGCTAATGGCGCCCCGGGCCCCCGCACCAAGCAGGCGCACCCGTGCCCACTACTCTATCCCGGCCCCCCATGGGCCCATGGCCTACCGCGGCCGACTAGCCTGGTGCCCGGGGTACCCTCTCAGCGATTCTCACCTTTCGCAGCCACGCTCCCAAGCCCGTCAACAGGGCTCCTGCACCCCTCCAAATGGGTTTCGAGCCTACCTTCCCACCAACAACAAAACGACCTCCATTTTGTAAATTTGACTAACCCCCTAACTCACTTTACTCTGACCCCGGGGTCCCTTGGGCGGGAGTCACTCCTCCCCCCAATCACTCATCGCACCATGCATTCCCCATTCGCTCCACACACACAGACCCGCTGGCCTCACTCACTCAACATGTACACGTACTCACCTCACAACTCACCAACACACACACCGCTGAACTCTGCCATCCTTCTAACTACATCCCCTAACTAACTCGTGCTCCCACGTCGTCCCTTAAACTACAGCACGTTCCTTTTAACACTACGTAGCTAAACTACGTCCCCTCTTCACATTCACAAGTCTGTCCATGTCCCCAAATAAATCATTTTATTTCCCATTTTCCCATCCTAAATCTGGCTACAATCCCTCTAACTAATCCATTCCACGGACTCCATGAGGACTTACCCCTGCCCCATGAAGTCGGTCTAACTAAGCTAACCCTTCCCCCTAACTAGTTTCCATCCTGTGCCCAGGTAAGGGGGTCTTCCACCCCTTGCCCAGGAATCCTGTACACCCGAAAGTGAGGCTTGCTTTTTCCTTTTCCATGCGCAGCACCTGCGCGGCAACTCAGAGCTCGCGCACTTTGCACCTGGCCGTGACGTCATGCAGCTGCACGTGTTCCTCGTCCCTCCTTGGACGGTGCCATCCGGCAGAGATACCCCTCCTGCCGGATTCCAACCACACGTGCAGCCATGACGTCACCGTGCGCAAAAAAAAACACAAGCCCCACGTCTCGAGGGGTTTCCCACGCGAACACATGTGCTTTGCCCGTTGGAGCTGAACACACACGATCGCGTGGAGAACCCGTCCGGTCCAAATCCATTTACCTGCCTAAACTTTGTCCGTCCGCGGGATCGGCAAATCCACCGCGTGCGTTTCCGGACCGGGACTTCACTCTCGCAAGCGAGCACGTGGTGGTCTCGTGCGTTGCACAGCACGAACCGCGTGCTCACTGCTGGGTGAACCCGGCACGGTCCGCGAAACAACTACAGCCGCTACTCGGCTTTCTCTCCTCTCATGTCGCCTTCGTCGTCGCCATTCCACACACGCATACCTGCGTGTTACGACGCACACAGTCCACACCATCACATTCACACCGGGAGATGCGGCTGCGTGCTCCCGCATGCCAACCGACATCTCCCTCACATACCGCTCTCTCACACACACGGTCTCCCTTGCATACGGCCGTTCACTCACGCGTGCCTCACTCGCACACGTGGCTCCACGCACTCGCGGCCTTCCACTCACTCGTGCCTCACTCATACACGCGGGGGCACTCAACCGTGGTGCCTCATCCACACACCGTGCCTCACCCACACACGCGGGGGCACTAACCCGCGGTGCCTTACTCACACACACGGCGACACTCACACACGGTGCCTCATCCACACATGGCGTGCTGGGAAGCACGTATTCCGGCACCATCGCCACCACACCACTCACACGTGGTGCCTCACTCATACTGGCCGTTTCACTCACACACACGGCCTCACTCACACACGGTGCCTCTTCCACACACGGCGTGCTGGGAAGCACGCACTCCGGCACCATCGCCACCACACCACTCACACACGGGGTCGCTTCCACACACGGGGACGCACTCACGCCTTGCACCACACACACAGGGACAACTACACTGGGGATTCGTGTCCCCACAAGGGTCTCCGGGGCCTCTATACCCCCCAAGCTCTCCGTGCACCTGTCCACAGCACTCGTCCCCTCAACCTCGCAAAGCACGACCGAACTCACCTGGTTGTGACTCGCCTCAAGGGGGCATACTCCCTCCCCTCGTTCCTGGAGGAGGCCATCCAGGTGCTCGCACTGGGTCTCTTCCCAGTCCGCCAGCTCACCCCCATTATCCTCCACTACCTCCGTGTGTGTGTGTACGTCACTTACCCCGTCCTCACCGTGCAGTCTCTCCTCTATTTTTTCTATCTCCCGTGTCTCTGCCAACTCTTTACCCTTTACCTCCCTTGTCTCAACTATTATTTCCTTTGTCGTCACCTCGTGTCTCGTCTCACACGTTTTGGTCTCCCCATTTAATTTTTCCCTTTCGGTCATCGTCACGACCCTCGCCCAACACGTTCCACGAATTATTTTTTCACCCGCCTCCACCGCGGGCCTGTCAGCCGTTGCACCCCCACCCAGCTCGTTCGTTCCCACACGTGGAGTCGCCATTTTTATCTCCCCGGTCACGGCCTTCATGCCCGCCTGCAGGCTTCGGCCCATGTTCTGCGTCTCACCCCGCAGCTTTTTCATTTCCTCCTTCATGTTTGTTTCCATTCCGTTCATTTTTGTATCCATCTTTTCATTTATTTGTTGTGTATTCGCATCCATCGTCGTTTTCACTTCATTTGTATTTGTATCCATCTTTTCGTTCATGCCTTTCATTTCGTTTTTCATTTCATTTGTATTTGTATCCATCGTCGTTTTCACTTCATTCATTTGTTTGTTCATTGCCGCCAGCATGGCGCATAGCTGGGCCATGTTGGATGCACTCAGCTGAGCCGTTTCGGCAAGGGTTGGGGAAGGGTCTTGGTGGAGAGGGGGGGAGGTGTCATACACCGCGGCCGCTGCCGCACCCACCTCGGGCCCTGGGTTCAGTTGGGCGAGTCCGTGTTCCTGCACAATCAACATTTCCTGCTCGGGGATTCCATCCTGGACCATGGACTCTACATTATTACACATATACATTTCTAATACCCCCGGCTCCCGCTCGCCTTGAGACGCCATCTTGCTTCTCGTGAAGGGTTAATTTCGCTCGCTCGTAATTTGGAGGGAATCGGGGGTCGCTTCTCTCACCCCTGGACCGATTCCCGTAAATTTAGCCGGAGACAGGAGAGCCCGTTTTCCTGTTCTCCGATACCAGTGCCGCGAGGAGGGCGATGAATTTGTATCCCACGACCTGACACCAGTGTTGCGGATTCCGCGCCCGCCGGCGTGCGAACGGCCACGTAACTCGAATCGCGGCACGTCGCCCACCGGACGGACAATCCAGTCGTGACCCTCTCGGACTAACGCCGGGAACCAGTCACGGGTGGACCTTTCGGTCTCACCGCGATCGAGCCAATCAGCCCCCGCGTGGGATAGGGTTGCTCGCCAAATTCGAACTACCTAAGTACCCACGCGGAGGGTAGACCGGGCGATCGCACCTCGCCGCAGGTCGACTTCGGACACGGGCCACTTAAGCGACCCGTTCCGTACTATCAGAATAACCGAGCGGTGTTATCGTCGACCTCGACGGTTCGATTAATTATCGGGCGTATTCAGCCCACTACCAACCCTTTACGTGAAGCAAGATGAGGGTTCAATGGGGGAAAAGACGAAGCGAGGCGGGAGAACAGTTCAACAATAAAGCACATTTATTCGCGGCACACGGGAAGCACACAAATACAATTCCACCAAATGCACACAAAAAAAAGAAAACACACTTCCATTTACACAAAAAGCAAATATAAAAGCGAAAACAATGCAGAGCTAATACCGACTACCGAGCACACGGCAACACTTATACAATTCTACTTCACAGACGGCG
>NC_140968.1:46565585-46598085 GCF_056783735.1 Eptatretus burgeri
GGCGACCCCTAACGGGAGCAGCCGAAAGAAAAAGAAGATATATATATATATATATATATATATATATATATATATATGTATATATGTATGTATATGTATATATGTATGTATATGTATATATGTATGTATATGTATATATGTATATATATGTATATGTATATATGTATATATATGTATATATATATATATATATGTATATATATATATATGTATGTATATATGTATATATATACATGTATGTATATATATATACACATGTTTGTATATATGTATATATAATAAGGGTGCTTCTAAAAAATGAAAGTTTTTTTTTTTAATGCGCAGAACCCGCCATTCAGTGAGGTTCCTACTAGAAATCATTGTGTTAAAATATTTTTTTCTTGAGTCATGTTCTTGAACTTGCACAAGCGATGCAAAGTTGCACAAAGGGCATCAAAAACTGCCAAAAATGATTTTTTTTCCTCTTTTCACAGATCAATTAAAAGTTTATTTTGATATCATCTGAATTTACTGTTTTGAGGGTTTAATTAATATATTCATATAATTAAATGCATTAAAATGATATTAAATATTGATGTGAAGAAATGAAAATCAGCTCATAAATTGCTAAATCGAAAAATAATGAAGTCCCAACTCAGTCCAAAATTCGGAAACGGAAAGTTTTCTTGTTGAAAGTTGCGCAATTGCACAGCAGTGAGCAGAGCCTTTCTTCATGTGTGCATGAATTAACGCGCAAGCTTGGCAAAAACTTGTAACTTTTCAATGTGTACTTACCACTCTGTAACATTTCCCACTTAACCATGATGTTTTTATCTTTTTTTCAGACCAGAAATTTCTGCATATTTTGGGGGTAATGGCCTCCAGAACTAGATCGAAAAAGGCCATTTGGCTGATTGGATCCCCTAATCCAACACTTCCTGGCCAGAAGCTTCCTTCTAAGGCTGAAGTTCTCCGCTTTTTGATGTTCCTTCATGTGGAAATGAATGAGACCCTAACTGCAAGTGTGAATCAAACATCACTAGAGCTAATGAACATCTGGTCCACAGAGGGGATTCCTACTAAGCACCTTCCTGATGTGGTAGTCCATGTGCGAAAATTACACACAACGTGGCAGGGTTTAAAGAAAAGCATCAATCGGAAGACTGCTACCAACATAGAGAAACAAGACAATTTCAAGGCCGACCTGGATGAGCTGTTTGACATAGCTCACGCTGATGCTATGAATCTTATAAAAATCGATGAGGACAAGGAGTTTCTTGCTTCTCAGCATGAAAAGGGGCGTCCAGGAAAGATCGGGAGTCTTGACTACAAGACTGCCAGGACTTCAGAGAAAATTATGAAACGTAAGGATGAAGAGAAAAAGAGGAAACAGAAGGCGCTTTTGGAGATGGCCGCAACTTCTGAAACAGCCAACCTCCAGTCTTCCTCCTCCTCCAGCTCTACTGAATCTAGTCCAAGTCGACAACCATCTTCTTCCATCCATCCAACCACCTGTGATTCCCAGCCCCCGAAGAGAAAACGTGGGACAACTGGATTAACATCTGAAGTAACTGAGGCCCTGGATAGAACTCTCCTTAGCGATCGTTCTGCAAGTCGGGTTCTAATTCCATTTGCCAAGCAATTGGGACAAGACATCAATAAACTTTCTCTCAGTCCAAGTGCCATTCGTGCCGCTCATGTTAAGTATAGGAAGCAACGCGCTGAAGAGATAAAGCAGAGCTTTAAGGTTGACACACCCCTGGTAGTCCACTGGGATTCCAAGCTGATGCCAGACCTAACTGGAAGAGACAAAGTTGACAGGCTGCCAATTCTGGTCACTGGGAATGGTGTGTCAAAAATCCTGGCAATTCCGATGCTGAAAGACTCCAAGGCGGAAGAAACAGCCGTGGTCATCTTTTCAACAGTTAAGGAGTGGAACCTGATTGGACGTGTCAAAGGGATGTGTTTTGACACGACAGCTGTTAATACTGGAATCCGGGGTGGGGTCTGTGTTCGTATTGAAAACATCCTTGATCATCAACTTCTTTATTTTGCGTGTCGGCACCATGTCTTAGAACTTGTTTTGGAAGCAATTTACTCTTCTTCGGTCGATGAAGCATCCCGAGGGCCAGACATCACCTTATTCCAAACCTTCCAGGACTGCTGGCTCCATTTTAATTTCACGCAGTACTTGACTGCTGCTGATGATGCAAGCACAGCCACCGATATCCATCCATGGGCCAATTCTGTCATTCAGCATGCCCAAGAGCTTCTGAAGCAGAAGCATCCCCGAGACGACCACAAAAAACTTCTCTAACTGACGATCATTTTCTTTGGAGGCGTCCCTTCTGGACATCAGGTTCTAACATTCAGGGCACCTGGCGCCGTTCACCGAGCGCGTTGGATGGCTCATGCAATTTACTGCTTCAAGATCTGGATGTTTCAAGGGCAGTTCTCGGATTTTCTCACTAAACGCGCGTCATCATCCCGCAGTACATGTCGCACAGAACGCCTGTTTAGCGGGATCAAGCAGGTCTGTCTTTTTGTTGCTAAGCACTATATCAGGGCCTGGTTCGACGCTCGAAATGCTGCTTCCGCGCCAAAGAATGACCTCCAGCTCCTTCAAGCCCTCCATTCCTTGAATCATGCTGCATACAAAACAATGAGCCGCCATCTGTGGTACCTGAGCGAAGTTAACGTCGGCCTTGCACTCTTTGATGACAACTTAGATTCGTCAGAAAAGATCGCCATGGTAATAAAGATGAAGGACGTGGAGGGTTCAGAGGATCCATCTCGACGAGTCTGGCTTCCCAATCCAGAGGGAAAGAAGCTGTCTGACCTCTGCTCCTCCCAAACTAAAAATCTCTTTACGCTCCTCGAGCTGCCAGAAGACTTTCTCGAGGAAAAGGATCCATCAAACTGGAAGAGCTTTGAATCCTACGTCAAAGCAAAGCAGAGGGTTGACTCTTTGAACATCGTGAATGATGCGGCCGAAAGAGGCGTCGCCCTCATCCAAGATTTCACGAAAGCTGGTCGAACAAGAGATGAAGCTCAAGTGCAGTACCTTGTTCAAGTGATGGAGGATGACCGACGGAAATACCCAAAGGCCTCAAAGGAAACTTTGATTTTATAAAGGCATATTATTTACTTTTCAGGATAATTTTTTTTAATTGTTTTCATCAAAAGAGATTTTCATTTTAATTTAGCCATGTTGTACTAATGGAGAAGGATGTCAAGTGCCTGCGCAAGTCCTAAATATTATTTAATATTAATAAAACTTGGAAGATTTTAGTTTTTCATGAAACCTCACCATTTGGAAGGTTCTGCAAACTTCTATTGCAAATTTGAATTTTTACCATAGTAGCTAAAAGCGCCCTTTATTATATATATACATATATATATATATATATATATATATATATATATATATATATGTACAGTATATGTATATATATATATATATATATATATATATATATATATATATATATATATATATATGTACAGTATATGTATATATGTATATATATATGTACAGTATATGTATATATGTATATATATATATATATATATATATATATATATATATATGTATATATATGTGTATATATTTGTATATATATATATATATATATATATATATATATATATATATATATACATATATACATATATATACATATATATATATATATAATGTGTATATATATATATATATATATATATATATATATATATATATATATATGTATATATATATATATATATATATATATATATATATATATATATATATATATATATATATATATATATATATATATATATATATATATATATATATGGACCAATGGGTGTGTGTGTGTGTGTGTGTGTGTGTGTGTGTGTGTGTGTGTGTGTGTGTACAATGAGGTGCAAAAGTATGATTCCAGTAGGAAGTTTATTCATTTAGTCGTGAAAACAAAATAAACTAAAAGGGCACTCGGTGGAACACATACCTCAGCCCGTATCTGGATGTTCACCAAAATTGAATAATTTCCTCCTCATCAGAAACCCAACATGTCCACCTTGTTTCGTTCGAATCCGTCCATAAGTTTTTGAGATATTGTGCAATATATCATTTTTGTCCCTATCTCTGAATGGTGAAGAATCACCAAAAACATTCAAGGATCCGGATCTTCATCAAAACCTCATCAATTTGTCCTTGTCACACACCAATCATGTCCAACAAATTTCGTCCAAATGCATCCATAACTTTTTGAGATGTCCGGTTTACAGACAGCCAAGGAGATCACAGACAAACAGAAAGATAGGGTAGGGGTGAAAACATGGTGAAGGTTATAAATTTGGGCAATTTCGCACGAAACTTGCAAGAATAGGAAGAGCAGTTGTTAAAATGTCTTCAAACGAATGTGCCGGTATTAAAAAGAGGCGGCGTGAGTGAGATTAAATAACAGTTTGAATCCGTTTTTTGTCAATCGGCTTCACAGCCTTTAATCTGGCCTACGATTCCACACAGCTGGCTGTTGTTAAAACTTGGCTATTAATTTCATTATTCACATCATGGCGCCGTCTCCAGCTCCATCTCTTGACTTTAACCTCTCCACGTCCAAGTGTTGGTTTTCGTTATCACTGCATGTACAGTGAAAAATAAAGGGTTAATTAAACCAGATAGTGTTGTTACATTGATTAGTCAGTGATTCCTTGATTGCATTGTTTTGTGGAATAACAATAAAGCGAAGTACAGTACTGTTTATATTGTTATGTTCATGGCAGGGAGTTGGAGGGGGGAGGGTAGGGGGTTAGAGACAGAAATGAGGTCTTAGCTCGTTTTGCAACTGCAGTAACGAAATGGCTTTCTTTTCCTGTATTAAGATCAATGTTTGGTGCTTTGTTATGTCCTTCGTACCACCACTGGGGGGGACGGTTTGTCCAATTTAGTGGTGAGACAGGATAAGGATGTCCCGAGGTGTTCCTCCTCATCTGAAAGCAGTTCAGGTTCTGGCCAGGTAACTGTGCCTTGTCGGTGTCTCCAAGACTCGATGACCAGGCTGCAGTATGGTGCTCGCTATTGGCTGTGCTGCATCCTCTTCAGACATCAGGGCCTCACTGAGTGGGTTGGAGTGTGGTCATTGGCACCTGGTCATTGGCTTGCAGATGATGCACAATGCAAGCCATACCAGAGACGAATGGGAACTGGGCGGGGTGAGGAGAATGAATAAAAACCAAAGAAGAATATGTAAGATGTCAATATGGGTCTCGGTGTCCATCTCTCTGTCTCTGTCTCTGTTCCACCCACCCACTCACTCCCCCCTTCCCACCTTCTATCCTTTCATATCTCTCTCTCTCTCTCTCTCTCTCTCTCTCTCTCTCTCTCTCTCTCTCTCTCTCTCTCTCTCTCTCTCTCTCTCTCTCCTCTCTCTCGCCCTCCACCTCCTCCACCTCTTACTCCTGGTTGCACCATCTCCACTTGCTGTGCCTCAGCCTTACTGATGGTGGAGGAAGAGGACACCCAATTGTACACCAAACCGCGACTGGTCCACAATTAAACACATGGTATCTGCCAAACCCGGCCTGGTTTCCTGTGAATAATCAACGAGTGTGCATGTGTGTCTCTCTCTCTCTCTTTCTCCCTCTCCCTTCTTTGTCCTACCTTTAAAAAGGATGAGGTCCAATCATGCTCAGATTATGCCCTGCCATGACCATGATACCCCTCCACTTCCCCCTGTCCTCAGCCAACTCTCCCCACTCTCCAACCACCCCACCTGATTGGCATCCTTCCTCACACAATCTTCCCATTTCAGCCATGGCCTACTTATTTTCCTTCTACCTTGCTCCCTCAACCTATCCACTCTCTTTGCCATTCTCTCTTCCTCCAACAGCACCAAGTGTCCAACCATCTTCAGCCGGTGTTTTGCCAATCTCCCCGTCAAGCAAATCTGCACACCAATCTCCTCCCTCAGTTCATCCAGCCTCCTTCTATCCACCCTATTCACTCCCGCAATTCTCCTGACCCAGTTATCTCGCAGACTTGCAACCTCTGTTGTTGTCTCTGTCACTGTTTCAAAACCATAAAGGTAGGCCGGCATCACACAAGAACCAAAACTTTCCCGATCAATTATCTTGATATATTTCTGTCTGCCATTACTCCCTTCATCCTTTTCCACACCTCTGCCTCTGACTTACGATCCCCAGTCACTGTTCCCCCCCAGATACCCAAACCTATTTCCCTACCTGATCTCCTTCCGCTCTAACCTGATTTTCATTAATTTTCTCTGCTGCCTGACCCACATCACCTCAGTCTTCTTCATGCTCGTTTTCAGCCCATGTTTCGCAAATGTCTTCTTTAACTCCCTCAGTACTTCCTACATCTCTCATCTACTCTCCGCCACAACAGCCAAATTGTCTGTATATAACATCCTCCCCAGAATACCTTTCATATTTTCCCTCCTGCTTACCAGCTCCATTATCATCATAAACATGAGTGGCCTGAGAGAGCTTCCCTGCCCCAAACTGATGTTCACGCTGAACTCCGTTGACATCCTAGGACCATCTAAGACTCTTCCCATTGTTTGCTTGTTTATACTGTACCTAACTTCTGCTTCCGGCACTCCCACCCATCCCAGTATCACTGTCACCATCTCTCTCGTGACAGTGTCAGAGGCCTTCTCCAGGTCAACAAATCCCAATGCCATCTCACCTTGCACCTCCAACATCTTCTCCACCAGCTGTCTCAGCATGGACATCCCATCCTTCATCCCCCTATTCCTTCTGAACCCCTGTTGCTCTTTGCCGATCTACATCTCCACACACTTCCTTATCTTTCCTTCCAGAATCCTCTTCAGTACCATCATAATACGACTTTAATGCGTAATGCCACTGTACTTCCCTGGTTCTTGGACATCGCCCTTCCTCTTCCATATCAGCACAAATAGCCCTGTCCTCCAATTCTCCGAAATTGAACCCTATTTCATACATACATTCAACAGCCTCTTCGTCTCTGACATCTACAACAACAACTATCATCTATGTATGCACCTCATCAATGACTGGAGCTCTTCCCTTTTTCATCCTCTTTAATGCTGTCTGCACCTCCTCCTTCATGATTTACACCATTTTCCCCTCGACATAACATGGAAGCTCCAGCTCTACATTGCTTCCTCCTCAGTTCAACAGCTCCTTGAAATATCCTTCCCATACCTTCAATACTTCCCCCCTCTCTGTCAATAGTCTCCCAGCACTATTCTTAATCACTGCCCCCCACCCCTTCATGTCCTCCGTATCCTCATCCCACTCATGAGCCAATTTATAGATCATCTTCTTCCAACTTGTTATACACCTCCTCTTCCATATCATTCCTCACCTTCTCCACTGCTGTCCTTGCTGCTTTCTTATTTTGCCCATACAGGTGACAGCAACCCTGCATCTGGTTGTCGCCCGATATCCTTGATCTTCTCTATTCTATTCCAAACCTCCTTCTTTTCACAAACAGCCTCTGCCACTTCCTCCATCCACCATACCCGATTTCTCTCCCTTGGCGATGTACCCTTTAAAGATGTCCTTCCACACAAAACTTCTGCAATTCCCCTAAATGCCTCTCCATGCTTTTTCTACTCCTCCAAACCTTTGGCTTCTTTGCAAAGTTCCTCATACCTGGCCCTCATCCTCTCCAGTACTCCACGGTGACATGGTCTCTGCACATCCTCCACCTAATCATCTTCTGACCCCTGCTCTTAACTTCTGTCCTTTTCTTCTATGCGTAACGAAAACCACTGGCTTGTGCTGGGTGGTGACATGCTCTCCCCCTCAATGCATTACAATCCTTGATCCTCCACAACTGTCGCTTCCTCACGACCAACAAATCCAGTTCTGTTCTATGTTGTCCACCCCTAAGAGTAATTTTGTGGATAGTCCCACTTCTCAAAGAACGAACCAGCTATGGCCATCCTATTCCTTGCCACCAGCTCATGACCCTCTGTATTCCTTGTTCCTCAACCAAATTAACCAAACATTCCTCTTCACCGGGTTCAGCTACTCCTACATGCGTATTGAAGTCTCCCGCAATGCACGTCATCACCTCCAGTTTAACCGTTCCCATCATGCTCTCCAGAGTGCCTCAACTGCTTTTCCGCCTCAGTCCTTCCCATTTGCGGCCCTGATCTAACATGTCATAATGTCATGCACAGTCTGATCCTTTCAATCACCTGATCTAACATGTTATCATGTCATACACAGTCTGATCCTTTCAATGACCTGATCAAACATGATCTAACATGTTCTAATGTCAGGCACAATCTATTCCTTTCAATGACCTTATCTAACATGTTTTCTGTCCTGTACGGTCTGATACTTCCAATGACCTGATCTAACATGTTATTATGTTGTGCACAGTTTGATACTTTCCATGATCTGATCTAACATGTTATAATGTTGTGCATGGTCTGGTCCTCTCAATGACCTGTTCGAACATGTTGTAATGTCATACACAGTCTGATCCTTTCATTGACCTGATCTAACATGTTATAATGTCATACACGGTCTGATTCTTTCAATGACCTGATGTAACATGTTATAATGTCATAAACGGTCTGATCCTTCCAATGACCTGATGTAACATGTTATAATGTCATACACGGTCTGATCCTTCCAATGACCTGATGTAACATGTTATAATGTCATTCACGGTCTGATTCTTTCAATGACCTGATGTAACATGTTATGATGTCATTCACGGTCTGATTCTTTCAATGACCTAATGTAACATGTTATAATGTCATACACGGTCTGATCCATCCAATGACCTGATCAAACATGTTATAATGTCATGAACAGTTTGATACTTTCCATGACCTGATCTAAGATGTTATAATGTCATGCACAGTCTGATACTTCCAATGACCCGATCTAGCATGTTATAATGTCATGCATTGGCTGATCCTTTCAATGACCTGTTTGAACATGTTATGTCATACATGGTCTGATTCATTCAATGACCTGATCTAGCATGTTATAATGTCATACATGGTCTGATCCTTCCAATGACCTGATGGAACATGTTATGTCATGCACAGTCTGATTCTTTCAATGACCTGATGTAACATGTTATGATGTCATACATAGTCTGATCCTTTCAATGACCTGATCTAACATGTTATAATGTCATGCACAGTCTGATACTTCCAATGACCTGATCTAACATGTTATGTCATGCATGGTCTGGTCCTTTCAATGACCTGTTCGAACATGTTGTAATGTCATACATGGTCTGATCCTTTCAATGGCCTGATCTAACATGTTATAATGTCATTCACGGTCTGATCCTTTCAATGACCTGATAGAACATGTTATAATGTCATGCACAGTCTGATTCTTTCAATGACCTGATGTAACATGTTATATATATAATGTCATACATGGTCTGATTCTTTCAATGACCTGATCTAACATGTTATTATGTTATGCACAGTTTGATATTTTCTGTGACATGATCTAACATATTGCAATGTCATGCACAGTCTGATCCATCCAATGACCAGATCTAATATTTTATAATGTTATGTACGGTCTGATACTTCCAATGACCTGATCTAACATGTTATAATGTCATGCACAGTCTGATCCTTTCAAAGACCTGACCTAACATGTTATATCATGCACACTCTGATCCTTTCAAAGACCTGACCCAACATGTTATAATGTCATGCACAGTCTGATCCTTTCAATGACCTGATTGATCTAACATGTTATAATGTCATGCATGGTCTGATCCTTTCAATGACCTGATCGAACATGTTACAATGTCATGCACGGTCTGATCCTTCCAATGACCTGATCTAACATGTTATGCCATGTACGGTCTGATACTTTCAATGACCTGATCCAACATGTTATAATGTCCTGCACAGTCTGATACTTCCAATGACCTGATCTAACATGTTATAATGTCAAGCATGATCTGATGCTTCCAATGACCTGATCTAGCATGTTATAATGTCATGTACGGTCTGATCCTTTCGATGACCTGATCTCACATGTTTTAATGTCATGTACGGTCTGATACTTTCAATTACCTGATTCAACATGGTATAATGTCCTGCACAGTCTGATATTTCCAATGACCTGATCTAACATGTTATAATGTCATGCTCGATCTGATGCTTTCAATGACCTGATCTAACATGTTATAATGTCATGTACAGTTTGATCCTTTCAAAGACCTGATCTAACATATTATGTCATGCATGGTCTGGTCCTTTCAATGACCTGTTCGAACATGTTATAATGTCATACACGGTCTGATTCATTCAATGACCTGATCTAGCATGTTATAATGTCATACATGGTCTGATCCTTCCAATGACCTGATAGAACATGTTATGTCATGCACAGTCTGATTCTTTCAATGACCTGATGTAACATGTTATGATGTCATACATAGTCTGATCCTTTCAATGACCTGATCTAACATGTTATAATGTCATGCACAGTCTGATACTTCCAATGACCTGATCTAACATGTTATGTCATGCATGGTCTGGTCCTTTCAATGACCTGTTCGAACATGTTGTAATGTCATACATGATCTGATACTTTCAATGGCCTGATCTAACATGTTATAATGTCATTCACGGTCTGATCCTTCCAATGACCTGATAGAACATGTTATAATGTCATGCACAGTCTGATTCTTTCAATGACCTGATCTAACATGTTATATATAATGTCATACATGGTCTGATTCTTTCAATGACCTGATCTAACATGTTATTATGTTATGCACAGTTTGATATTTTCCGTGACATGATCTAACATATTGCAATGTCATGCACAGTCTGATCCATCCAATGACCAGATCTAACATGTTATAATGTCAAGCATGATCTGATGCTTCCAATGACCTGATCTAACATGTTATAATGTCATGTACGGTCTGATCCTTCCAATGACCTGATCTAACATGTTTTAATGTCATGTACGGTCTGATACTTTCAATTACCTGATCCAACATGTTATAATGTCCTGCACAGTCTGATACTTCCAATGACCTGATCTAACATGCTATAATGTCATGCTCGATCTGATGCTTTCAATGACCTGATCTAACATGTTATAATGTCATGTACAGTCTGATCCTTTCAATGACCTGATCCAACATGTTATAATGTCCTGCACAGTCTGATACTTCCAATGACCTGATCTAACATGCTATAATGTCATGCTCGATCTGATGCTTTCAATGACCTGATCTAACATGTTATAATGTCATGTACAGTCTGATCCTTTCAATGACTTGATCTAACATGTTATTAAATATTCAAGCGAGCCACTTGGCGAGTACTCTACAAGGTGATTGGTCATGAACACACCCCTTCTGAACTCGTCGATCTTCTCAGTTGACAAGATTTTGATATTTTTGAGGTTGAAATAAAGTCCAGCCTTTTCACTTTCCTTCTTCACTGACTGCAGCAGTTTCTGCAAAGAGATTGGTATAATCAGCATACCTTAGGTTGTTGATACATCTTCCTCTTATCCTGACTCCAGCCTCTATGTCATCCAAGTTATATTTTTTGTCAAAATTATTCTAACCACAAATTAATCGTTTAATTCCGTTCAATGATAATGGCATAATGATAATAATATTAACACATGGGCTGGCAGGATGGCTTCGAAGTTTGCACACTCTCCTCTAAGTTGTCTAGCCTGGGTTTGAATCGTGACGCAGTTGTCATCGTGGTGTTTCACATGCAGGGTGATTCATCAATGTGCGCCATTTCTCGGATGAATGTTAAGCTGGCGTCCCGTCTGCCGACATTAGTCGGTGGACTTGAAAGATCCCACAGTGTCCTTTACATTCTGTAGGTGAGCTGTCGGTGGCACCCAAAACAAATTCCTGCCTTAACCTTAGTCGTACAGCAGGCCTGGCCACCCGGTTCATGAAAGAGTTATGCCAAGCTTCATCCACCTCACCCCACAATAACGTGGGAATAATTGTGGCCATTAAACAATAAGGATATAAACAATCCGCCATCCGCATGGTGCACAACACAACGTACCCACAACTTCGGTCCATCGATAGCAAGCACCAGCTCGGCTTCCGCTATGATCCCTAAAA
Source organism: Eptatretus burgeri (assembly GCF_056783735.1). Lineage (NCBI taxonomy): Eukaryota > Metazoa > Chordata > Myxini > Myxiniformes > Myxinidae > Eptatretus > Eptatretus burgeri. The sequence continues at coordinate 46,577,677 of NC_140968.1, forward strand.
TTGGTGATCCCATAGGTGTGCCTTTTATTTGTTCATAAACTTTCCCGCTGAACGTAAAATACGTTTTCAGGCAGAAGATAAGCAGCTCCGTGAGTTGTGTAATCTTTAGGCCCTTGTTTGTTTCAACGTAACGAGAAATCAATAAACTTTCCATTGTTTCCTTCGCCAATTGTCGTGGGATTGAGATAAACAATGAAGTTACTTCGAGTGATGCCACCACCTCGTCAAGTTGAAGCTGGACATCTTTCAGCATCTGGAGAAATTGTTCAGCAGACTTCAGTGTTGTTTGAGCTCCATCAACAAGGTGCTTCAATTTCCGGGATAACCGCTTCACCAAGACATAGGTTCGAGTCCCTCGTAGTGAAACAATAGACCTGAGTGGGACATTTGGCTGATTAATTTTTGGTAGACCGTTGAGTCGTGCTATTGCTGCATCGGTTGGTTTCATCTGCTGCCAATCATCAAGGGTTATTACGAAGTTAGAATTTGATGAGGTTTGTGTGAAGTAAGAAGAGAAGATGCACGTTGCCGGATGGTGTGCTTCGTATCCATCCATTATTTGCATTTGTGAAAGGACACTTTCGAGGAACAATACAAAATTGTTACGGCATATGTTATGACCTAGCCCTTGGAGAGAGGGCTCGGGGAACCGCCTATTACTCCGGAGGTCTTGATCGACGTGCTCAGGAGACCAATACGTACCCCGTGTGCGGTCTCGCTGTATCAGCAGTCAGATGTGACCGAGCGACGTGAACATCCTCATGCTGAGCCAATTCACACACGCCACTCTTTAACATACAGTATCGTATGCAAATCTAATAATGCAACACAAAATTCAAAACAGAGGAATAGGGGCAAATGTTTTACTCAGGACAAAGAAACACAGGGTATACCACCAAGCAATGAATAAACCATGTTACAAAAAAACCAGAGAATCTAATAAAATACATGCAGTGGTAATAATTTAAAAAACATAAAGGACAGACAGGCACCAAGACAAAATAGACAAGACAAGTCTGGAGACGGCGAAGGTTCACGAGCAATGTACACGGTTCGCCTTTTTTATTTTTTGACCTTCGAGGGGACGCCACGGGCAAACTGGAGGGAATTGTGAAAAATGTAAATGATGAAAGTTGTAGTACTCGAAGAGCACTACTTGCATACCAACTTTCATTCGAAACAGTTGAAAACCCGAGGAGCTCGATGCCCAATTTATTGATTTTTTTGACATTTTCTAAGTTCGTGACCTTGTGACCTTGACCTTGGGACGAAAATGAAAAATCGAGCTCCGTGGGGCTATGCAGGTGCCATTGGGCTAACCAAATACCGAAACCCCTGCCAGATTCGACAAACCGGTCAGAGAAGATGTAACTTGAAATCGGCTACCCCCTAAAAACACGTTTTTTGGGCGTGGCTCCGCCCATAATGGGCGCAGCACGCCCATTCTCAGGAAAACACAACTAGATCATGATATATACCTCCCACCCAAATTTTATCAGGATCGGATCAAAATCCACGGAGCTATGCTCGGGACAGACAGACAGACAGACACACACCCATAACGAATATAGTGGTCAATTACTGACTCGTGAACCAAAAGTTGTAGTACTCGAAGAGCACTTTGTAGTACTTTAAGAGTACTACTTGCATACCAATTTTCATTCGAAACAGTTGAAAACCCGAGGAGCTCGATGCCCAATTTATTGATTTTTTTTGACATTTTCTAAGTTCATGACCTTGTGACCTTGACCTTGGGACGAAAATGAAAAATCGAGCTCCATGGGGCTATGCAGGTGTCATTGGGCTAACCAAATACCGAAACCCCTGCCAGATTCGACAAACCCCCTCGGAGAAGATGTAACTTGAAATCGGCTACCCCCTAAAAACAAATGTTTTTTGGGCGTGGCTCCGCCCATAATAGGCGCAGCACGCCCATTCTCAGGAAAACACAACTAGATCATGAAATAGACCTTCCACCAAAATTTGATCAGGATCGGATCAAAACCCACGGAGCTATGCTCCGGACAGACAGACAGACAGACAGACAAACAGACAGACACACACCCACAACGAATATAGTGGCCACTTACTGACTCGTGAACCAACAATTCAATGGCCCACCAGGTATCCCTAGCAAATTCCAAGGGGGGAAGCCGAACAACAAAATAATATTTGCCAAGATGTAAAGAAAATAATGTAGATGTAAAGATGTTTTCCATTGTTTCCTTCGCCAATTGTCGTGGGATTGAGATAAACAATGAAGTTACTTTGAGTGATGCCACCACCTCGTCAAGTTGAAGCTGGACATCTTTCATCATCTGGAGAATTCACCAAAAATTCATCTACCGAGAGAAAATAATAAACAAGATGTAAAGCAAAGGAAAAAGGTGGGGGAAGAAGAAGAATAATTCAGGCTTGTTTGAGTTGACGTTGCAGGGGCCTCACCCCAGCCACAGGCCACAAGGATGACCCCTCACCTCCACCCTCCCTCTCTCTGGAAGAGTTCTCAAACTTCGCCAAGGGACGAACCGGAGCAATTTCTGCAACACCTTGAAGCCACATGTTGCTCCAGGTCGGCTCAGGTGACACTCAGGAGGAGGAAACGCTTCTGCTCCCTCCTCCGATCAACGTGCCCAAGTGAGGCTCTCCTCTGCTTCAATGTCTTCAACACAGACAGTGCCTCCAACAGGCCGTTCTCGGAGGGATCACTCCAATCCCCAAAGAGGTCTTACAGGCCAGGTCTCTTGTCACAAGCCAGACCACGTGTCCTGCGTTTGTTCCCGCCTTTTTCTCTCACCCTCCCGCCAGCCTTACTCCTATCGCGCCTGCTCACGCTTTCGTTTCTTCACCACCACCCTTGTTATTGTTACTTTTATTATACAAAAAATCCACACAGTTTTTTTCGCACGAGACCACGTGAGACCTCAAAAGGGGAATACAAGGCAGAAGGAAGGTCCCGTAGCAGAAGAATCGAAAACAAAACAAACCCCCCCTCCAGGGAATGTAACACACAGCACCCACTGTGTTGAAACACGCTTCATATCTCAGCACATTGTTGCTTCGCTGCAACGATTGGAATCGCTGGTGTTTGCTATCTATCCACCGAAGTTGTGGGGACGTTATTATTGTATCGGAAAGTACTCCAAGAATGAGGAATCCAATATTCTCCAACGGTTTCATTCAATCGAACATCAGAACGTAACGAGCTTTGCACTGCACACCACCTGACCTCTCACCCCGAACTCCTTCTCCCTCATCGCACCCTCTTGCGTCCAGTCTATGTACAACACCACACACCCCCTTTCTTTAACCACATGCATACTGTATCTCAGAGGACAACAATAACATCAATTAACTAGAAGTTGAAATGCAGTAATTGCCACAGCATGGAATAACCGTTAACAAGTAGTAATAAACATGGCAAGAGTTTAAATTAGCTTCCTTTTCTTATTCTCAATGGACTTTACATAACTTCATCACATAATCTTGAGTCCAGAATGGAGGTCTGCGAATTCTGGCATCCCAGCACAGATTCTGTGTGTCTTGCACTGATGGTGTGGTCAGGAAGGAGTGGTATGTCCAGTCAGGTATGGGAGCATGTGCCAGAGCAGCGCGTCACTGCGTCCACTTTCCACCGGTACTCCAGGGGCCTCTGATTGGCCATCCCCCAGGCAGATGCCTGGCCCGTCCACATCTCTGAGATGCTGAACAACCTGCTGCAACCACGAGGGACGTGGTCAGCCCATTGGCCTCCTCCACTCACGAAGCTCCCTCGCTAGGAAAATCTGGTGAGCAGGATCAGCGTCAGGAAAATGAGCCACATGTCCATACAGCCGCAGCTGACGCTCACGGACTATGCAGGTAACAAATCTCATTTCAGTCACTCTCAGCATCTGCTCGTTGGACAAAAAGCCCAACCAGCGATAGCCAAGGATTCTCTGAAGAGACCTGGTACCAAAGGAATTATGCTTCCATCTCAGATCCCTGGTTAGAGTCCAAGTCTCACATCCACAGAGCAAGACTGGAAACACCAAGGACCTGAAGACTTGGACTTTCGTCCTCCCGCACAGGTACCGGCAGTACCACACTCCATGATCCAGTGAATCCAAAACTCCCCAGACCCGACCCAGACGTCTGTTGATCTCTGGCTCACAGCCAGCAGAGACATGAATATCACTGCCAAGGTAAGTGAATCTCTCCATTACCTCAACATGGCCCTGCAACTCTGGACAATTGTATCCAGTGTCCCTTGAGAGACAAAATGCTTCTTTGCCCTCCGGTAAGTTCAAAGACATCTACCGGCAACATCAAGGACGGTGGTCTTGAAGGCTCTCCAAAACTCTTCAGGATCCCCCAAAGTACACAGACCCCACAAATATCCACTCAGCCTGTTCACAAAGTCCTCAACTACCCTCTCATCCTTGAGCTTGCCAACATCCAACCTAGGCTGGGATGGTACCACTCTCCTGGATTTAAGGTGCAATTACAGAGTTCCTACAACAAGCCGGTGGTCAGTATTGAAGAAATGAGCACTCCGATAGACCCTGCAGTTCTGGATCATCCTCCAGCTACCATCAACGAGCACATGGTCAATCTCTTTTGCCACTCCGCCAGCGTTAGAATAGCAAGTCCAGCGATGAGCCTGTGTCTGCTGAAACCATGAACCAGCCACCCTAAGTCCATGACTTCTTGCAAAGTCAAGGAACTTATTGCTATTCATGTTCACAGTTCTAGACCCATGGGGACCAACACACATCTCATAACCATCCCGATCAGTTCCAGTCGATGCATTGAAATCCCCCAAGACTCGAAGAGTATCTCGCCTGGGGCACTGATCAACCACAGACTTGAACTTGGCATAGAGTGCGTACTTCACGGTGAGATTACTCGCCTTAGAGCATCTACCGAGACCAACCGGGTGTAGTGGCGTGCACCTGTAATCAGGCTACCCGGAGACTTGGGTTTGAGGATCGCTTGAGGATGGGAGCTCTGCACTGGGCCACGCAATGAGAGGGTGTAGGGCAGCCCAGAATCATGGCGAAACCCAATCCTTATCCCTGTGTCGTAAGAGGCGACCAGGGTTGCGTCAGGAAGGGCATCCGGCGTAAAACCTGTGCCAAATCAGTATGCGGATCATAACGGATGATCCGCTGTGGCGACCCCTAACGGGAGCAGCCGAAAGACGAACAACAACAACACAGCATCTACCGAGACCAAGGAAGCGACACCTAAGGAGTGACGAATTATTTGTCTCATCATACAGTCGTTGACCGGCGTTACCTCAATTATCATTGGAGTCAGCTTATTGGACACAGCTACAGCAATCCTTGGGCATGGTAACCATCAGAGCGACCAGACCAACAGTAGGTGTAACCACCCACCATGATATAACCACTACTCGGTCTCCAAACCTCAGAGAGTGCTGCAATACTGATGTTCAAACGCTTGAGCTCAGATGATAACAGAGACAGGTGATCATCCTCTTTTTGGGATAGGACATTCCAGGCACCCACCCGAAGGGACCGCCTCAGGTTAACCCAAGGAGACTGCAGTCTGTTGGATGACACCTCAGCACCACCCCAACACACACTACTGCAACAAAACTCGGGAAGGTTACCCCGTGGTTTCACTCCTATCATCAAAGATTGGGGGTTCCGAAGGCTTTGCTCCAATCCCTGTGAGCTGCCCAAAAAGGGCAGCTGCACAGGAGGTCCGTGCAGTTTTCTTTGCTTTTTTTGTGTTTTGCGGAATGAAGTGTTTCATGGTGGCCGGAGTGCAAATTCTGCCACCATCCTCCTCGAAAAGTTCACACAACTGCAGAAGGATGTCCGCATACGCAATTGGGCACCAGATATGGATGGCCGTTGACTCACAAGGGTCTCCTCAGCCCTTTGACAGGGGTGTCCTTATCCATGCACCCTCCTCACCAGGGAGATGGTTTAGTCACCGACAACCCGACCATGAAACAGGTTAGTATAGGTGTACATGGTACCTGGAATTAGTCACATCTGTTCTGGTCTGACTGACAATAACCTTCACTCTTTAGACTTTTAGACCCCTTCGATCTTAACACAGTTTAGACCCCTTACAACCATCAGACATGTTAGACAGCTGGGATGCTTGACCACTTTTACCATTTTACACCCTTTTTAGTCACTTTAGATCCCTTTCGATGTCTTTTGACCCCTTCGATATTAACATGCTTTCGAGATCAGACCCTTCAACCCCTTAGACCCTTGAGACACTAGACACTACAGTAACTACTATTGGAACGTACTCTTTCGACCATTTAGACCATCTGCAACCTTTTAGACTCACACCACACAAACATTTATAATCGTCCAACAAAACACAGACTATACTCTTTTCAGCAAGTAATATGAAACTCCCACCCACCCAGAGGGTGGGTACTCTGCTGGTATGGGATGAATATAAAAGCCCTGTGTTTTTCAGTTTCATAAATTTCACATGCAATTTCAGCGTTAGCGTCATTCACCATTTGGTCTCCACTCAAGAAAGGTGTTTTTATGACGTCAAAACTTTCACAACACGTATCTGAATTTGGGGTGATTGCATGACCACTCCGGTTGTTTTCACAACATCCAACGCAAGATAGTCCAGTCGCTGAGATTAAAAACTTTTACTGACTGGACAAAAGCACCAAACTTGGTACAGGGCTTCTATATGATGTACTAAACAATTCTGGAAGGGGAGCCAAGCACAAAAATTGCATTGGCAGCTTTCATAGCTGGATAAAATCACAAACTGGTCCAACACATGGAACATGTCTTTCAATCCAGACAAATCTCACACTCTCACTATGTCTCTTCGAAAGGACCGTTTACAAAACCCCCCCATCCACTTTCTCAACAATCCTCTGGAAGAAGTCTTTTCTTTCAAGCTTCTAGGTCTCACTATCTGCCATGACCTTTCCTGGGAATGTCACATTTCCAACCTCGCCTCAAAAGCCAGTCGCCGACTGGGAATCCTCCGTCGTGCTAAGTCCTTCCTCGGCCCTCTTGAGCTCCTGACCACTTACAAAGCTTTTGTCCACAGCCTGATGGAGTACTGCTCTCCCCTCTGGGCTGGTGCTCCTGCCTCCCACCTTTCTCGGCTTCACGCTGTCGAAACCAGGGCATTTAAGATCATCGGCATCTCCCGCAATGAAGCTGAGTCTTTGGGCCTCTCACTCAATCACCGCAGGTTGGTCGGTGGTCTTTCTGTCTTCTACCGACTCCTCTCCAGCCTTGCCCCCCCTGCTCTCTCTGCGATTTGTCCCCACCACATTTCCACAGGGCGCTCAAGGTCCGCCAACAACCCCCTTCTGGTAAAACTACCAAAATCATGAATCACTGCTCATCTTCACTCTTTCATTCCTCTTTTTCCCGCCTTTGGAATAAACTTCCTCACTCTATTCTTTCCCATTCTTCCCTCCAGGCTTTCAAAACAGCTGTTCACCACCACCTCTTATCTTCCCCCATCCAAATCCTCGATCTTTTCTACCCCCGATAATCCACCCAAGCCCACTTCCTTCATTTCTCCTGCTTTCCTTCCTGAAAGTCCCTGAAATGTCCATCTTCTCTTCGCCATGTTCCCCGTCCCATCCCCATCCCTCTCCCTTCCACAGTTCACCTAATGTGTCTGTTCCCCACTGTTTTGTCCCTTCCACTCCCGCCCCTCTTGTCTCATGCCTCCTTGCTGTGAGTTGTGTGTTAGCTCTCATACGAGCCTCAACCAAGGTATACAAAAAAAAAAATAGGCCTTCGAATTTTCGTGTTTCGCCACGGCCAAAAATGCTCATATTGTTGTGGAGGAACCGCTGGAATGCGGAGAAAATGGCGGCACTGGCGGCAGTAAGTGTGTTGTTAATTTGTAATCTGCTCGGAAATTTGTGTTTTCAGTCATTTGTTCTCATTGATATGACAAAGAAAGCATACTACTAATTAAATGAGAGATCATCGGCCTCATGTGTGATATTGTGGTGTGAATTTTGACATGATTGGAGAATAAAATTGATCGTCAATTGCTGATCCGGTTTGACCTTGGAGGAAGACGATCGATCAATCGTCATCGATGATGATGATGATAAGGCCAGGAGGAGGGCTGGGTAGGCTTGCCTTCATTTTTGTGTTCAATCAGATGAGAGAGAACATAAGCCTTTTTATGTCGTTGAACATTTTATGATGGGGATAATTCTCAGCAGGAGGGGAGGGGTGTAGTAAAGAAGGGCAAGAAGCCAAAAGAAGGGGAGTGACCCCCACGGCACAGAGAGTGTGCCAGTGCAGAGACCTTTTTTGAAGTCTTTTTCTAATTACCTGGCCTATAAATATGCCACAGAGTTGAAACTTCCATCAAATAAAGGTTATCCTAGACCTTTATTTAGCTGTAAAACAGCTTTTTATGATCGCCTATTTATTCCTGAGAGGGAACAGCAGTCCTATTGTCATGCCCTGAGGGCCCAATCAAAACAGAAAATGTACCAGTGCTGAGACTTTTAATTTGACATGATTTCACCTTATCCATTTGCTGATTTTACCACTTTTGACCATTTTGTGAATGATTATTATCGAATCTAATGGCTAAGCAATGTTTTATGAAAAGTCAGTTCTGCGCATATACAAATAGGATCAATCATAATAATAACAAGCATGGTGATTTCAAATAGTGTGTAAATTTTATGCTCTAATTTTTAAACTAACTTTTGATTTTTTTCAATTCTACTTGAAAGTGTGACTTTAAATAATTTCAGGTAGGTTATTAATACTATAATTTCAATTGTACCAAGTTAATTCCTATATTTTTTCAAAAATTCCTACATTTTTGTGTCGGGGAGTCCAACCTGATGACGAAATCAGCTTGTTGGCATAATTAGGGCTTGCTGGATGTATATTTTGACAATATCCTGATTTAGTCCTGATAGGTACAGATACAGACGACTCCTTTTTTATAATTTCTTATTTCCAGGTCACGCGCCGGGTTGATTGGGACCTTTGTGTCGTGTGCCAGTCGCTATCTGCAGAGGAATTACGTTGTGCCCTCGATTCCAACTCATGGGATGGAAATGGTGCAGTATACACCGTTTTCCTTCTGAACGTTGGGCTGTTCCAGGAAATGAATGCACTTCCCGTCAATGTGGGGTGTGATAGTTCTGGGACAGCAGAGTGTTTCATCCGAAACACGGCTCGTTGGCACAAACCTTGCCATGACAAATTCGATTTGGCGAATGATCCGATTTGTGGTTTCCCATATGCGTCTCATGAGGGGAACTGGAAGAGGAACCTACTGTCGCCGAGATTCGACTACTCATCCCGATCTCAGGGGTCGTACCTTGTCACTTACGTTGATCACTTGCGTTGATCTTTACCCAATGTCACTTACGTTGATCAGGTCCCGGCCCGTTTAACTTGAGAGAATTGATCCAGGACATGGTACTAAAGTGGGAAAACTGGGGGTTTATGCAGGTTTGTAATGTGATTTGAAGATATTTTGCCATTTCAGTTGTATATAAAACATAGATGAAACATATTGCATAATTTGTGACAGCGTATTTCGATACAGCGATGCATCTTCTCCGAAAATAGTCATTTTTGACATTGTTGACCTTGACCTTGACCTTCATGGGTGACCTCGACTTGGGCTCCCATTCTGAAAATGCAGGTTATGGTCCAAGTATGCTGTGTAGCAAGTTTGTTGCTGGTATCTAGTCGGTTAAGGTTTTGGCGAGAGTTTTACGGTCCTGACCATTCCCATGGTACTAACGTGGGAAAACTAGTTTTTTATGCCACTTAGTAATACGATTTGAATATATTTCAACATTCGTCATGCGTATAGAATGCAAATGAGGGCGACTAACTGATTTGTAACAGAGTATTTTGATAGAGCTAGACGTGCTCTCTGGAAATACAGAAAATGTCATTTTTGACCTTTTTACCTTGACATTGACCTTCATAGGTGACCTTGACCTTGGCTCCCCTTCCAAAATTAGATCTTATTGGCCAAGGAAGTTGTGTACCAAATTTGATGCTTTTGTCCAGTCAGTAAATGTTTTGTCGAATTTCTACCTGAAGCGACCAGACGAAGAGGTGAGACGTCAATAATTTTCCTTTGCAGTTAAATAAGTTAAAATATATACGGGTGAGTAATTTTACTCAGTCATTTGAAATTCCATTATCGTTTCAACCCAGAAGCCTGTGAGTTGTATTCTCACACGTCATGTCATGTCACTCACTGCTCAGCCTGTCTGGGAATAGCACAATCCGGCACATGCCAGGTCATGTAAACGGCATGTCATGTCACGGAATGCCACAGTCCGGCACACGCCATGTCACGGAACGGCTCGGTATGATGTCACGGAACTCGGCACGATCCGACACAGTTCGTGATGTCATGGAACAGTCCGGTACACGGCATGGCTCGGCACGATATGGTGCGGCTCGGACGCTTCGTCACAGCTCACGACACAGAACAGTTCGTCATCTCTCAATCCGGATGGTCTGGCACGGCTCGGACGGCCCCTTACTGCACGGAACAGTTCATCACAGCTCAGAACGGTCTGGCAAGGCACAGCTCTGACAGTCCGTCACATCGTGTCGTGGCTTGGCTTGGCTCAGAACGGTCCAAAACGGCACGACTCGGCTCATTTTTCCGCAATCAACATCCCTTATCTAATGGAACTTCTGCGATAGATAGTTTTTTTTCCAACATCATCATTTTTCAAGCAACTGATCGAATCCAATAATACATGACTTGCGAACGTAGAAATGTTTTATTTGTCACTTGAAATTCCATCATCACTTTGATAATGAATTTATTTCTAAAATAATACGACTTTTCTCCATGAAACGAAAGTAAGTCTACAAGCCTGTGAGTTATATTCGTGAACAACTGTGCTGTGATGGTGGTGATGGGGTGTGTGCTTTTGGTCCCATCATTTTGGACTTGGTTTCCCCTCGTGTGTATAGGTGTGTGTGTGTGTGTGTGTGTGTGTGTGTGTGTGTGTGTGTGTGTGTGTGTGTGTGTGTGTGTGTGTATATACATATACATATATATATATATATATACATATATATATATATATATATATATATATATATATATATATATATATATATATATATATATATACATATACATATATATATATACATATACATATACATATGTATATATACATACATATGTATATATACATACATATATATATACATATACATATGTATATATACATACATATATATATATACATATACATATGTATATATACATACATATATATATATATATATATATATATATATATATATATATATATATATATATATTAGCCTGGTGTTGGCGTAGTGGTGAGGGTAGCGGCTTGGGATCCAAAAGGTCCTGAGTTCAAGCCCCGTTGGCCGCTTGAATTAATACACACCAGGAGGTTGACTCAGCCTGTCATCCTTCCGAGGTCGGCGAAGTGAGTACCAGTATACTGGGCCGGTGTATACCCCGGTTAAATTAGGTGTACCATAGCCCACCCACCGAAGGTGGCAATCCAGTCGTGACTTTCCGGACTGACCCCGAAATCCAGTCACGGATGCCTTAACGCATCATAAACTAGCCAATTATTCTGCCCACGCACTACAGGGTGGATCGCCGAATTATCGATGTACCTAATTATTCGCGCGGACAGAAATACCAGGAGTTTATACCTCGACGGGACCTGCACGAAAACGAGCCGCTTCAGCGGCTCATTCCGTATGCGAAGCCGAGGGGTTATAAATCGCCAAATTCCGTCGGACCAAATGATCACTTTTATCGGCCTTAATAGCCAATTAATTCCCGATATGTGCCATGGCAATCAATACAGGAAAGGAACACAACGAGCAGGTTCACGTTCAACAATGGGGGCATTTCTTTTCACACTCGGCACATAAGCAATCAATGGGGGGATGGGGACAAGACACGAGCAAAAGCCTACAGCCGAGTACTATTCGGAATGTACAACACGTACTCACTCACAATTCTACTTAGAGACAAGGCGCCACAGCCTTTCATACAAAAACCCAAGAAAGAAAAGACACGGGCTCGTAAGCCTTTAATATTCCTCAGAGCAGGGATGACCAAAAGGCTGCGAGAGGCCGGGCAGGTTACCTCGCCGCCCTAGTGGCGACTCGATGGTCATCGGATCGGCAACCCCTGGTGTATCCGTCTCGCTGGCTCGTTGCCAACGCGGCAGCGGCTTTGAATGGCGGCTTGGTGGGTCAAGGGCCTTGCGACGCGCCAGACTCTCCACTGCCGTCTGGCTGCTCTCCAAGGCTTCTCCCACGAGCTACTGCTCCAGCGATCTCGACCCACCAACGACTCGACCTCTCCCACCAACTCCACGACGACACTCAACTTCCTCCAACTCAACTGCTTTATCGGCGTCCCAACGCGGCTTTTTATCGGGTCCGGGCGTTCGCCCTCTCTTCCCAGCACACGGGGAAAAAATCCTTGGGAGGGAGATGGGTATGTGCTTACGCCTTTTTGAGGGCCCCACCCCAACCGTCAAATCTGTTTTCTTATTCGGATGGCTTCTTAGGAGTGGTGTTCTTGTTTGTAGAGGAGGGTCGTTCTGGTGTTTGTCGAGGGGTCGACGCGTTGTGGAGATGACGTGGTTGTAGTGTTGTTGAAGAGATGTTGTTCAAAATAAAAGATCTCTTCTTCCTTCGGCTGCTCCCGTTAGGGGTTGCCACAGCGGATCATCCGTATGATCCGCATAGTGACTTGGCACATGTTTTACGCCGGATGCCCTTCCTGACGCAACCCTGGTCGCCTCTTACGACACAGGGATATGGAATACCTATTTTAACCGGGGTATACACTGGCCCAGTATACTGGTACTCATTTCGCCGACCTCGGAAGGATGACAGGCTGAGTCAACCTCCTGGTGTGTATTAATTCAAGCGGCCAACGGGGCTTGAACTCAGGACCTTTGGATCCCAAGCCGCTGCCCAAACCACTGCGCCAACACCAGGCTTGTTGTTCAAAATAAAAGATAGCAAAGTATAATGGCTAACTCAAAGATTCACAGCCCGGCACACAAATAATCCCTTTCCACATCGGTGGGGGATTCTAACCAAGAACACACACTTACCGAAATAACTGATCTCTGGGGAACCTGAATGGTGTTCTGTGAATTTCCACCACCGTATAAAAATATATACGTTTTTTTTATATATATATATATATATATATATATATATATATATATATATATATATATATGTATATGTATATATATATATGTATATATATATATATATATATATATATATATATATATATATATATATATATATATATATATATATATATATATATATATTGTTGTGGTTGACCAAATTCGCAAACCACCATTCAGGTCCCTTAGGTGAGATATCTCGGTAAGTATATGTGTAGTTAGGCCCAAACCAGTTGTCTAGAGGGAATAAATGTCATTCATGAGGGCTGCGACTCTTCAGGATAGCCGTTTTTCTTTTACTATCTTTATTTTGGACCAACCGCCATTATTACCACCACCAACCACGTCTCAACAGCCATCACAACAACCACCAACCACAACGCCGCTTCACCACAACCGCCACGACCTTTACCGTCACAACTCGCCACCATCGCATCACCGTCATCTCGCGCCACTCGTGGGCACCGATGCTGGACTCGTGTAGAGCGCGCACCGAGCAGCGTGTTCAAAAGCATCGCGGACTTTCCGCAGAAAAACGGATCAAAAACGATTCACGCCCACTTTTGTTCCGTCCAATCGGTGAGCAAGGGGAGATTTGGCCCCGCCTCCAGGGCGTTGGAGGGCGGTCACTATATGCAAATTCATGGATCAAAAAGCATTCACGCCCACTTTTCCTCGGGCCAATGGGGAGCCAGCAAGAGAGGTGAAAGGTCGGAGGCAGAGGGTCAAAGATGAAGGAGCGAGGCCACGGGGGATATGAGGGGCCGCGTTCGTCAGTCGAGGCAGTTCAGTTTGCAGGAGGAAGAGTTGAGTTGGAAGCGGAGTCGGAGTGAAGAGGACGGAGCTGTGGAGAGGCGAAGGCGGTTGAGGGGGTGCTCGCGTCGGATTCGGGGAACAGAGGAGAGAGAAAGGCCGGCGGCGCGACCGAGGTCGTGGTGGAGACGCTCGTCGCGGGACCCGCGATTTTGTGAAATCCTCCTTTCCCCGAGCATCAGCAACCCCCTCCTGTTTCCCCCCGCGCTGAGACAGTGCGACAAAAGGGGGCCCCCTTCCCACCCCCTACCAGACACTGTCCGCGAGGCCCGCGGAGTTGAGGCACCACCGCCGCTCCGCGTCTCATCATCAGACGGGTAGGCCCGACACGGTCTCGGCCCCAGGCCCGCCTACCCCCTCATCCTGGAGGGTGGTTCTCTTTTCTTTTGCTTTGGGAATATGTGTTGTCGGCGCCGTCTGTGAAGTAAAATTGTATAAGTGTTGCCGTGTGCTTGCGTAGTCGGATAGATCTGCATTGTCGCATTTGCTTTTTGTCTTCTTCTTTTCTATGTGCTTTTGGTGGAATTGTATATGTGTGCTTTCCGTTCATCGCGAAATAAATGTGCTTATTATTGAACTGTTTTCCCGCTTCGCTTCGTCATTTCTTTCATTGAATCCCCATCTTGCTTCACGTAAAGGGTTGGTCGAGGGCTAAGACGCCCGATAATTAATCGAACCGTCGAGGCCGACGAATAACACCGCTCGGTCATCCCGATAGTACGGAACGGGTCGCTAAAGTGGCCCGTGTCCGAAGTCGACCTGCGGCGAGGTGCGATCGCCCGGTCTACCCTCCGTGTGGGTACTTAGGTAGGTCGAATTTGGCGAGCAACCCTATCCCACGCGGGGGCTGATTGGCTCGATCGCGGTGAGACCGAAAGGTCCACCCGTGACTGGTTCCCGGCGTTAGTCCGAGAGGGTCACGACTGGATTGTCCGTCCGGTGGGCGACGTGCCGCGATTCGAGTTACGTGGCCGTTCGCATGCCGGCGGGCGCGAATCCGCTACATTGGTGTCAGGTCGTGCGATACAAACTCATCGCCCTCCTCGCGGCACTGGTATCGGAGAACGGGAAAACGGGCTCTCCTGTCTCCAATTAAATTCACGGGAATCGGTCCAGGGGTGAGAGAAGCGACCCCCGATTCCCTCCAAATTACGAGCGAGCTAAATTAACCCTTTACGAGAAGCAAGATGGCGTCTCAAGGCGAGCGGGAGCCGGGGGTATTAGAAATGGATGTAGAATGTGTAGAATCCATGGCTCAGGATGAAATCCCCGTGCAGGAAATGTTAATTGTACAGGAAAACGAACTCGCCCAACTGAACCCAGAGGCCGAAATGGGTGCGGCAGCGGCCGCGGTGTATGACACCTCCCCTCCCCCTCTCCACCAAAACCTCCCGATTCTTGCCGAATCGGCTCACCCAAGCGCACCCGACATGGCCCAGCTATTCGCCATGCTGGCGGCAATGACAGCGAGGATGGATGCGAATACACAAAAGATGGATGCGAATACACAACAAATAAACGAAAAGATGGATGCGAATACACAGCAAATGAACGGAATGGAAACAAACATGAAGGAAGAAATGAAAGAGCTGCGGGGTGAGACGCAGAACATGGGCCGATGCCTGCAGGCGGGCATGAAGGCCGTTAGCAGGGAACTCAAAATGGCGACTTCCCGTGTAGGAGCAAAGTGTGAGTGCGTCCCCGTGTGTGGAAGCGACCCCGTGTGTGAGTGGTGTGGTGGCGATGGTGCCGGAGTACGTGCTTCCCAGCACGCCGTGTGTGGATGAGGCACCGTGTGTGAGTGTCGCCGTGTGTGTGAGTGAGGCACCGCGGGTGAGTGCCCCCGCGTGTGTGAGTGAGGGACCGTGTGTGGATGAAACACCGCGGTTGAGTGCCCCCGCGTGTGTGAGTGAGGCACGGTGTATGAGTGAGGCACGGTGTGTGGATGAGGCACCACGGGTGAGTGCCCCCGCGTGTGTGAGTGGTGTGGTTTGTGTGAGTGAAAGGCCGCGAGTGCGTGGAGCCACGTGTGCGAGGGAGATGGCATGCGTGAGTGAACGGCCGAGTGCAAGGGAGACCGTGTGTGTGAGAGAGCGGTATGTGAGGGAGATGTCGGTGGGCATGCGGGAGCACGCAGCCGCGTCTCCCGGGGTGAATGGAATGGAGTGCGAGCGTCGTAACACGCAGGTGTGCGTGGGTCGAATGGCGACGACGGCGACAGAAGAAAGAAAGCCGAGTCGCGGCTGTAGTTGTTTCGGGGACCGTGCCGGGTTCACCCAGCAGTGAGCACGAGGTTCGTGCTGTGCAACGCACGAGACCACCACGTGCTCGCTTGCGAGAGTGAAGTCCCGGTCCAGAAACGCACGCGGTGGATTTGCCGATCCCGCGGACGGACAAAGTTTAGGCAGGATTATGGATTTGGACCGGACGGGTTCTCCACGCGATCGTGTGTGTTAAGCTCCAACGGGCAAAGCACATGTGTTCGCGTGGGGAACCCCTCGAGACGTGGGGCTTGTTTTTTTTATGCGCACGGTGACGCCATGGCTGCACGTGGGGTTGGAATCCGGCAGGAGGGGTATCCCTGCCGGATGGTGCCGTCCAAGGAGGGACGAGGAACACGTGCAGCTGCATGACGTCACGGGCAGGTGCAAAGTGCGCGAGTTGCCGCGCTGGTGCTGCGCATGAAAAAAAAAAAACAGCAAGCCTCACTTTCGGGTGCACAGGATACCTGGGCACAGGATGGAAACTAGTTAGGGGGAAGGGTTAGCTTAGTTAGACCGACTTCATGGGGCAGGGGTAAGTCCTCATGGAGTCCGTGGAATGGATTAGTTCGAGGGATGATAGCGAGATTTAGGTTGGGTAAATAATTTTTGGGACATTTGAGAACAGTGACAGACAGTGAATGTGTAGTGGGGACGTAGCTTAGCTACGTAGTGTTAAAAGGAACGTGCTTTAGTGTAAGGGACGACGTGGGAGCACGAGTTAGGTAGGGGATGCAGATAGGAGGATGGCAAGTTCAGCGGTGTGTGTGTTGAAGAGTTGGTGAGTTGTGAGGTGAGTACTTGGTGAGTGAGTGAGGCCAGCGGGTCTGTGTGTATGGAGCGAATGGGGAATGCATGGTGCGATGAGTGATTGGGGGGAGGAGTGACTCCCGCCCAAGGGACCCCGGGGTCAGTGTAGACTGAGTTAGGGGGTTAGTTAAGTTGAAAAATGGAAGTCGTTTTGTTGTTGGTGGGGAAGTAGGCTCGAAACCCGTTTGGAGGGGTGCAGGAGCCCTGTTGACGGGCTTGGGAGCGTGGCTGCGAAAGGTGAGTATCGCTGAGTGGGTACCCCGGGCACCAGGCTAGTGGGCCGTGGTAGGCCAAGGGCCCATGGGGGGCCGGGATAGCGTAGTGGGCACGGGTGCGCCTGCTTGGTGCGGGGGCCCGGGGCGCCATTAGCCGCGTGGGCAGTGTTGTGGGCAAGGGTGACCCTCGGAAAGGGGCCTGGGAAGCCAGCCTGCCACGTGTGCGTTTCAGGGGAGGTGCCATGGGGGGGCACTCCCCAGTGTTAGGGAGCTGGTAGGCTCGGAGGCAGTGTAGTGCCCGGGGGTGCCATAGCGGGAGAATCGGCAGAGGGTCGTGCCTGCCAAAGGGAGCCACGTGTCCCAGCCAGGAGACCGTGTGAGGGCACGGAGAGAAAATTGGGGGGCGAGGCCCGAAATTGTGAGGACACCAACACAGGCGACGGGAATCTGGGTTGTTAGAACCAATAGTTTAAGCGCGAGGCGCTTGTTGAAAGCCCCGGGGTAGTTTAACAGTTAAATGGATAGGGTAGATTAGGAAGTGTACCCCTCCGCACCATCCATCCCCTCGCTCTCGTTGTGGGCCGCTGGACCCACTTTGGTTATAGATCGCCGAACTCTGGGGAGGCCATTCTGAGGCTTCGTTGGGCCTCGACACGGGACGTTAGCTCTCCCTTATTCCCCTCCGGGAAGGGAACGTAGGGGTTGGGAGTAGGCTGGGTGACAGGATAGGTTAGCCGAACAAGGACGATAAAGGGGGTTAGGGGACGATTTATAGTGGGGAAGTAAAAATAAAAACAACAAAAAAAATAAGTTGGGGCTAAATTGGGGTTTGACAAATTAAGGGAGTGGGTATGTACAGTGACAGGCAAAGGCGATAGGTTGGGAGGGAGACAGGTAGGTAGGTCCGAGCCCGCCTTCCAAGTGGCCAGCACCACCGCACTCCCTCCACCAACCTCCACGGAACGGCAAAGGCTGGCCAACTTCATCGGCAGCTGTTGTTTTGCTGCGAGGCCTGTGCCGGCTGGATCGTCTGCAGCTGCTGTGCTGCGAGGCCTGTGCCGGCCCACTTCATCTGCCGGCTGGCTGTTTTTTCTTCAAGGCCTGTGCCGGCCAGTTCATCTGCCGGCTGTGCTTGCCTGTAGCGGCCTTCTTCTGCCGGCTGTGTTTGCCTGCAGCGGCCTTCTTCTGCGGGCTGTGTTTGCCTGCTCACCTTTGCCATGCCATGCCTACTGCCCACGTTCACCAGCCCCGTTCAATTTTGCTTTGCCCCCCCCCCCCTGTTCATTTACATGTGCGCCAGGATCCGCAAGGCAACAGTTTGCAAGCTGCAAGAACTGCCCTGTTGGCAACTACAACACGGGCCTGCAGTGGCGGCCCGTGCACCGTGTTTGTGTTCATCCATCCATTCGTTGTGTTCATTGCGTGTGCCACTTGAGCTGGCATGGAGACTGCGTTGTGCAGCGCATGCACCGTTGTGGTTCACTGCGTTCAGTTCAAACCATTCATCCATCCATTCATTGTGCTCATTGCGTGTGCCACTTGAGCTGGCACGGAGACTGCATTGTGCAGCCCATGCACCGTTGTGGTTCACTGCGTCCAGTTCAAAAGGGAAGGCCTTGGACTGCGTGTGAGCAGCCGGCCACGTTCCCTGTCACCTGCATTGTTTTGAGCCAGAGACTGCATGCGGGCAGCCTGGCTCCCTGCTAACTGCTTTTTTTTTGCAGAGTTCAGTGATCCTGGGCCATGGTTTAGTGTAAAATTTGTAAGTTAAGGTTAAGATGTACTGTAAATATGAGTGCGCCCCCGGCATGTTTGTCTTAGCGCCGGCAATTTTATTTAAGTCGTCCGTGTGAGTGAGTTTGTTTAGGTAGTTACGCAGCCCTCAGGTTATTTATTTTGGGGACACGAATACCATGAATGTCGCACTCAGGGATCCGTAGGTAAAATGTACTAGGGGAAAACTACACATGATGGCACACGAAAATTTGACGACTCGGGACGAGTCTGTAAAAAGGGGAGGGGGTAATGTTGTGGTTGACCAAATTCGCAAACCACCATTCAGGTCCCTTAGGTGAGATATCTCGGTAAGTATATGTGTAGTTAGGCCCAAACCCGTTGTCTAGAGGGAATAAATGTCATTCATGAGGGCTGCGACTCTTCAGGATAGCCGTTTTTCTTTTACTATCTTTATTTTGGACCAACGGCCATTATTACCACCACCAACCACGTCTCAACATCCATCACAACAACAACCACCAACCACAACGCCGCTTCACCACAACCGCCACGACCTTTACCGTCACAACTCGCCACCATCGCATCACCGTCATCTCGCGCCACTCGTGGGCACCGATGCTGGACTCGTGTAGAGCGCGCACCGAGCAGCGTGTTCAAAAGCATCGCGGACTTTCCGCAGAAAAACGGATCAAAAACGATTCACGCCCACTTTTGTTCCGTACAATCGGTGAGCGAGGGGCGATTTGGCCCCGCCTCCAGGGCGTTGGAGGGCGGTCGCTATATGCAAATTCATGGATCAAAAAGCATTCACGCCCACTTTTCCTCGGGCCAATGGGGAGCCAGCAAGAGAGGTGAAAGGTCGGAGGCAGAGGGTCAAAGATGAAGGAGCGAGGCCACGGGGGATATGAGGGGCCGCGTTCGTCAGTCGAGGCAGTTCAGTTTGCAGGAGGAAGAGTTGAGTTGGAAGCGGAGGAAGAGTTCAGTTCGCAGGAGGAAGAGTTCGCAGTTGGAAGTGAAGAAGCAGTTCAGTTTGCAGGAGGAGGAGTTCAGTTCGCAGGAGGAAGAGTGCAGTTGGGAGTTCGCGGAGTCGGAGTGAAGAGGACGGAGCTGTGGAGAGGCGGCGGCGGCGAAGGCGGTTGAGGGGGTGCTCGCATCGGATTCGGGGAACTGAGGAGAGAGAAAGGCCGGCGGCGCGACCGAGGTCGTGGTGGAGACGCTCGTCGCGGGACCCGCGATTTTGTGAAATCCTCCTTTCCCCGAGCATCAGCAACCCCCTCCTGTTTCCCCCCGCGCTGAGATAGTGCAACAAAAGGGGGCCCCCTTCCCACCCCTACCAGACACTGTCCGCGAGGCCCGCGGAGTTGAGGCA
>NC_140968.1:46605585-46655585 GCF_056783735.1 Eptatretus burgeri
CATTGCTGTTTAAGTTTAACAGCAGAAGGCAAAACCTTTGCTGCCTTTTTTAGGGGAAATAGTTGGCAAAAACTGTCCCCCACCTTCCCACAACATCCAGACTTTGTAAAGAAAATAATGAGTTCCTTCACAAAGAACTTCAACGCAAGAGGAAGCCATTGGGCCCATAAAGCCTGCACAATTGCTGCCATTATGGTTGCTTGTCCGTGTTCTATCATTTTAAGTGTTTGGCATCAAGGAAGGAAGTAGCACATACTATTTCAAGTCTTTGGTATGACTCGGCCAGGAATTGGATTTGAACCTCCAACCGTTCAGATTCAGAGTAGATTCTCTACATCACGCCACCAATTGTCTGGTCAAAATGCTGGTCAAAAATGTCTTTTTTTTTCAAAATTGGTGTTTACATGTACATGAAAACTGCCCGAGCAACCAGATTACTTGATAGCCAAATTTCATTATTGGGAAATGTTCCACGCGTATCCTGTGAGTGATAAAAACTGAATCTTTTATTACGATAAGTGCCAATATATTATTTTAGAGTGATAACTGTGTAACAGGTAATATTGCTTTTTGCATGTAACGTTTTCATAAAACACATATGGATGCATTTTTCTGGTGAGATTTTTACATATGCATGCTGCTCCTGCTTCAGTGTTTCTTGCAATGCTGCACTCGTCTCTGCATGCTATTTCACAGACTCTCCTTTTTGAGATTTGTCTCCATCTCGGAATATCCATTTTAAAATGACAATCACCTGCCAAGAGGCAGAAATTAGAGCCAATTCCTTCAGAAAAGAAGCACAAATTAGAGCCTCTCTGTCACCACCTACCCCATTGTAAGATGCGTGCAGCGAAAAACATAATAGAGTCCTTTGAACACTCACTCAACAATTTAACTCTTTCAGCTCGTGCAGCATGGGTTTATGGCAGATGACCTTCAATCAATCAGAACCGAGTGCATTGCTGTGCATGCACACATTTCCGGGGACTTCCAGAGTGTGCAAGCTCTTTTATGGCCGATGAATGACTTCTACAACCTTTTCCGATGCATTTAGTAGTTGGAGGGTAAAAACTGTCTCTCTCAATGCGACACCAGTGGGCAAAATATAAACACTTTATCCTCCAAGGTTCCGTTGGGCAGCAGCAACACATAGAGGAGCTGATCGGTTGTGGAACAGCAAGGAGTTATTTTTTTCCCCAACATCAAACGATTATTCATTTAAAATCGGCACAAGTACAATAAATGTCTTCCATACACATAAAGTCAGCAGTCATTTGCGATTTCAGTTTCAGTTTATTTGAAAGTCCAAAGGATCATGTTCGGCATTTGTTAAAAGCCATTTGCAGGTTAAGTCACCATCATTCATCTTCCAGACTTACAATAAATTGAGGGAAACCTCACCTGAGCTTGTTTGAGCAATACGCAAGAGAAAATATTGAGGTATCAGTGGTGGAGAAAAAGATGTGCATTTGAACACCTAAATGCCACATCTCAAATAATTAAAACTAACCATGCCAATGGGTCACTTCGCTGATGGGTTGAATAAAAGACAGCATGTTTCACTTCACAAACATATTGCATATCTGTCTGTGAATCTCATTGAGGATTTAAAATGAAGTGAAACATGCGAAAAAGGATCTTTTATAACAAACACATAGTTGGTGCTGCTGTTGTTGTCGTGGCTGTTGTTTTGTTATTGTATCGCCCCAGACTGTTCCCTTGAACAGGCCCACGGCATGAGAGGCTTCCGATCGATCTCCCAGGAGCGATTCAGAGACCCTCCCCACCACCCTTCTCCGCCCCCCCCACCCCCTCCACCACTGCCAAGATGATGTACCCTTGAACTTCGTCAGAGAAAGAGAGAGCGACAGCGAGAGAGAGGGAAGACGGAGACAAGAGAGAGTGGGTTGGTCCATGGTGATCGATTGGTGATTGGTGCTCTGACAAATCCAGGCAGCAGGGAAGAGTGGGTAAGATTTGCTCCCCAACTTGCATTGGGTTGTACAACCACCACAAAGAAGCATGCCTGGTTGTTGTTGTTTGTTTGCTTCTGCTGTGTACTGTAATATGCTAGCAGAGCCCACCCGTCGCTTTGCTGATGGACCAATTAGTCGTCCTGTTTGCCAAAAAATTTGGGTAAGGAGAAGGAAAGGAAGACAAATTTACCCATGCAGAGGGTGCTTTCACCCCAACTCCCCATCCCCCGTCCCCTTCCTCACCACTCCACCCCAACTTTTCCCCTCGTTCGTCCTGATGTCCCTTCCTACTAGAAATGCCTCACACATGATGACAGGCTTGGACAGGACCCTCTGTTTTGGGGGGGGGGAGTTTTTTTTGGGGGGGGGGGTAAGGGGAGGAGGGGGTATAAGGCAAGGATAACAAAATTAACCATGCGAAGAGTGCTTTAATCTCAGCATGGTCCAGGTAAAAGAAGGAAATTGTAATACCCTTTGCCACAACCACCAAGTGTGGCTATACGGTACAAATTTGTATCAATAATTTACGCCGTACGCCGTGGCCACATAGCCAATGTTAACCTCCACACAAAGTTGTATTTGTACCCCGGGTTTGGAGTTTGTAACTTAAAAGATGTGGCCGTGCATGAGAGGGAGAGAGAGAGAGAGAGAGAGAGAGAGAGAGAGAGAGAGAGAGAGAGAGAGAGAGAGAGAGAGAGAGAGAGAGAGAGAGAGAGAGAGAGAGAGACAGACAGACAGACAGACAGACAGACAGAAAAAGATCCAAGTGGTCTAAAGCTCTAAATGGTCAAGGGTCTAATCTGTCTGAAGGATATAAAGGGGTCTGAATGGTGTTAAGGTCTGAGGGGTCTGAAGGGAGTTAAGCGGTGTAAAGGTCTCAAGGTGTTTAAAGTGTTAAAAGGGTCTTAAAGGTAAACGACATCTTAAGGGTCTTAAAGGTAAAAGGGGTCTTAAAGTGTCTAATATATCTTGTGGATCTTATGGGTCTTTTGAGTCATTGAGGTATTAGGGGTCTTTTTGGTCGTCTGGGTGTTATGGTTCTTTTGGGTCCTCAAGGACTTTTAGGTCATTTGGGTCTTCAGGGTGTTTTTGGTCCTCTGGGTGTTTTGGATCCTCGGGGTCTTTTGGGGGTCTTAAGGGTATTCAATGGTCGAAGGGGTCTCAGAAATCTAAAGGGTTGAAAAGTAAATTCCAATAGTACGTAATTAATAGACATGTAGTCACACGGCTTCATGCACAGACTGACAATGTTTTTCATTTTTATACATCTATATTTATTTGTAATTGTGTGGGAAGAGAAATCTGAATAAGTAACACTATTTAGCCAAAGGAAATTTGGAAATTGTAACACCCTCTGCCACCACCATGCTGGGAAAACTTCCATTTCTGGAGCTCAGACAATTTTTCTGGATGTTTCTTCTCCTTGACAATGCATCCTCCAAGTGTTCCTCTGTTGTTTATCTCCACCATTCTGTTCATACGTTTCCCTCCTTTCTACTGTGTTCATGTAATATTTGAGATTGCTTATTTTTTGACAAAATCTGAGTTAACAACAATCTTTTTGATGTTTGTTAAAATATAGTTAACCCAATCTTGACCAGGTGGCTCGGGGTTCGGGACTCACCATGAGGGGAAGAACTTGAGTTTCTTCTGATCACCCCGTCCTGAGGCCACTGACCTCAGGATCAAACTCTGCGGTCAAACAGGCTGTAGTTCTTTCACAGCCATAGCCACTTGACTTAGACTACCAGCCGAGCAGGGTTATGCTTTGATGTTTCTGCAATACCTTTCTATTGGCACAGAAACCAAACTGGAGGATACACCCTCGGCGCCACACCTGGTGATCTTCTGCCGAGCAGAGTAGATAGGTGCAGCACCATAGAGCAAATTTGGTGGGATGCAACTTCCCATCTAACTGTACTTGCACACTGTGTCAGACCAATAAAGGAAAAGACAACCGAGACAGATTGGAAATAACAAAAATCAATTATTTATTTACACACACACAAGTCAGCAATCATTTAAAAGCAAGTATTGATAAGCAAGAAAGCAAAAGGCGCATAAGAGCAGATTTAACCATAATGCATATTCTTTATTACACAAGGGACGTGGCCATCATTCAAACAGGGGAGAATAAGACAATAAGAACTTGAAAAGAAAAGAAAAGTATGGAGAAAAAAATACTCGGGGTCTTTTCTTTTCTCCATCACCTCACACAGCCCGATGGATTGGCTCAAGCCCAAATGTACTGGAGAATGGGGATGATAGGATGGGCAAGATGGGCAGTGGCAATGTGGCATGAAGGGACACACAGCTGATAACTCCTGTTCCTGAGGTGCCCAGACCCAGTTGGCGAATCCTCCCCAGCATCCCAGAAACGCCATCTGCAAGGAACTCCATTTCTGCTGGGTTCCCGTGTCCAACAGCTCTCCAAGAACCAAACCACGTTCTGGCCTTTCCACAATGCTCTCCTCCACACTGAGCTTTCTGCTCCTCACAGGACAAGCTTTTAGGACAAGGACAAATTATTTGGCGACTCTGTCCTGCACTTTTGAGGCGTAGAGCAGAGAGAGATCCGTTTAGATACTCAGACCATTGCAGCCGATTTGGGAGACTAAAGTGGGCAGGTGATGTTATCCTGATATTTGATTTTGGAAGTGGAAGAAGAACAATGGCGGACATACCCCAATCTTTGAAGAAAAAAGTTGGTCTCAGTGCTCATGGGGGTTGTTCAAAAGCGTACCACAAGAGAATGAGATCGTCCAGGAGGTTTGCAATTTTATTTTACGATCTAAAAGTATTTGAATATATAACTTGTAAGGAAATCTTTTATTCTTACAACACTGTAGTGACATAGTAGTTAGAACGTCAGCTTTGAGTCTGGATGGTTCGCCGTTCAAACCCTGGTTGAGTCAGAGCAAAGACTAGAAATACGTGTTGCTGCTTCCTTGCTTCATATTCACTTTTTTTTAAAAGGATGGAACACAAACAAACAACCGTAGATTGGCAACCTATGTCTTGCTTCATATGCCTATTGTCCAGCTCCTCGTTTGCATTGAAGTTCCATGGAAGGGAACTCGTATCATACACAAGGCGTGCTGGGTAGCATAGACGTATGCACACTTGACATTGAGCTGTCTTGTCTGGGTTCGAATCTCGAGAAGTGATACCCAGTTATATCCCGTCACCTGGATGCTTTATATGTAGGATGAACAGATGATGCATCATCCACCAGAAGGACATTAATCCAGAGGACCACATCTTTGTTTACACCACATCTCCTGTCTGCCAGGATCTGCAGTCTGTCTGCCAGGATTTTTCTTTTTCCGGATCTAAGGCTTGTTGTGGAGCTGCCACACATACATCTTGATCTCACACACAAGACATCCTTATGATAATTCACGGACTGGTGTTTGTTATTTACAAAATCGAAGATTTTTCAAGTATATTGGTCAGTCGATTTTATTAGTCTGTCTGTCTGTCAATCACCGACAGGTCGCAATTTTAAACCGATCTTCACGAAACTTTTCCATGCTGTAGAGGTATTCTCAACTGTGAAGCCTATTGATTTTGAGGTCAAAGGTCAAAGGTCATCTTGAGGTCGAATTTCTAAAATCGTCATTTTTCATCCGATTGACTTGAAATTTGAACAAGATTTGTATATTGCATCACTGAATTGGGAAACTCACTATTTTTGGGGTCAAGAGGTCAAAGGTCAACTCAAGGTCAAACTTCTAAAATCATCAATTTTCAACTGAAAAATAATCAATTTTCATCCGATTGACCTGAGCTTTGATTAAGATTATAAATTTTAATCTTAACAAAATGGACAGTATGATGTATCCATGGCAACCTTTGAAGAGGGGGTGGATTTTGCAGGTATCGTGCTCTGCACGACATCTTTTTCTTGTTTGTTTGTTTGTTTGTCGTGCTACTCCTCCTACAATTCTCAACCAATTATGTCCAGACTTGCTCCAGAGGAGCACGACCCAAATTAATGTGTAAGTGTGTTTTTATCTTCGGTGGTGGTCTTGGGTGGGGGATGCAAATTTTCTATGTAAATGTGTATCATGTAGTGCCCCCTCCAGGTGGGGGAGGGAATTACAAGTCTCCACCATTTCCAGTCCCCACGTTTACCTGTGCAGTGAGGTGTTTTCAATTATAATTTTGAATTATACAGGAGGGGATGTTTTGGATTCCGCGGCGAGGTTTTCAATGACATGGCGGCGATGTTATGTTCACAATTTACACATTTGGAAAACGGCAGTGTTGTCATCGGGAACAGAAGTGGCGGTTGGTTTTGTCTGTGTGGGCAGTGCTTGGAGAGATGGCGTTTTAGGCAAAATGGCCATGCTGTGATGACTTGCAAATAAAAGCTGTGATTAAACCGTTGCCGTTTACAAGGACAATTATTATTGTATGCAGCAGATGCCTTTTGATTTACACAGCAGGAGGTGTTTCAAATTCCGATGTTTGCAGCATCCGCTCTAAGTCTGACCTCCTCCTATGTCAAAGTTCTGGGTAGCATAGGCGGGAAACGAGAGGCGGTAATGAATGAATCCTTGCAATAATTCACAGACCTATGTTTGTGGGTTTGTGTGTGTTTGTCGTGCCTACTTCTCCGATAGATCTGGGCCAATTACATCCACACTTGCTGCAAAGGATCAGCACAACACGAATTAATGTATCGGGGCATTTTTATCTTTGCTGGTGGTCTTGGGGAGTGGGGTTGGGGGGCAGAGGAGGGGGTGGGGTGGGAGAGGGTGCAAATTCTGTCAATGTGTATCGTGTAGCGCCGCCTCCAGGTGTAGGAAGGTATTACAAGTCTCCACCATTTACAGTCCTGTATTTCTGTCCTCGTGTTTTTCAGTGCAATGATATGTGTTTTGAATTATAAGCAGTAGGTAGGTTTTTGCTTCATGCACGTAGCCTGGGTTGTTGTTTTTTTTGACATATACAGAGCTGTCAGTTGACAATACATCGCCCAAATAAAGGTATGCGGCAGAAGAACGCGTTGCATGGTTGGAACAATATCGCCCATTGGGTGGTATTCTTCTCGTACAGATAGTTAGGGAATTTGAGCAAATTGTATTGACCATCTGTGAAAAAAATTGCTTACCAAAAAATTTCTTCACTAACGTATTCATCTAGGTGTCTGCTAACACCTATCAATTAGTGCAAACCCAAATCCTTGTGGAAAATTCTGGGGAGCCAATCAAAGTTCAGGTGCTCATATAGACCCGCAGCCAGGGGCATCGAACCCATGTGAACGAGGTACCAATGTTGCACCCCATGGGATGTTGGGACCCACATCACTAACTCTCAAACTGACCTTCTGCTGGGATCTGGTAGGTGGGTGTGGCCCCCAGGGCC
The DNA here is from genome assembly GCF_056783735.1 of Eptatretus burgeri. Taxonomy (NCBI): domain Eukaryota; kingdom Metazoa; phylum Chordata; class Myxini; order Myxiniformes; family Myxinidae; genus Eptatretus; species Eptatretus burgeri. The sequence continues at coordinate 46,612,935 of NC_140968.1, forward strand.
TTTATAGTGACCCCTGAAAAAGGGTCTAGATCATGTATTCTAGGTACCGGCTGAAACCAATTCAGAATCGTGCGTTATGATTCCACGAATATGAAGTGACACATGACAGACTTTTTGAGTGGTGGAAACCCCCCCCCCCGGCAGACGCCCTTAAAGGAACCACTTTTGTGACCCTTGAAAAGGGGTCTAGATCATGTATTCTCGGTACCTGCTGAAACCAATTCAGAATCATAGTCTGGGTTTCCCTGAGTAGGAAATGACCCAGGACAGACGTTTTGAGTGGTGGACACCCCCTGGCAAACACCCACCCCTGAGCAGGTGATCTAGTTCACGATATTGTGCCAATTGAGAATCATTGGGGTGACACGAAATGTCCCATGGCAGACGTTTTTGGTGGGAGAACCACTTGGGTAATCAAAATGCATAGCACATCATCTCTAGTCAACTATCAATACAGGATATAATCATATTGCAAATCGACTGCATTCTGTAACTGTCTGCTGCCAGTTAAAGGGGCACACCCGCGAAATAAAAAAATACTCAAACCACTGAAAAGCAATAACACCTCGTACCCTATCGAAGTAAATTAGCAGAAATATTCGACGAAATATCGTGGATTTTGAATGAATTCCCATATTAGTTTTTTGTAAAAAATTACAATTATCTGAGAATGTGTAACTTTATGGGTGTATGGGCTATTTATATCTTTGCTGTAACTGTTTATGACAACTCTCAAGTCATGCAAATACACGTAGCTTTGTCTAAACCGCTTTCTACTGCGCTGGTCTCATCACATATAACACGTTAGTCTCTCTGTCGTCAACACTCACTCACAGTACACTCTCACCTAATTACATAGCTCACTACTGTCTATATCAACTCTCACTTATAATACATAGCTCACTGCTGTCTGTCTATCAACTCTCACTTATAATACATAGCTCACTGCTGTCTATATCAACTCTCACTTATAATACATAGCTCACTGCTGTCGATATCAACTCTCACTTATAATACATAGCTCACTGCTGTATGTATCAACTTATAATACAGCACAGTGCTGTCTCTACTTTCACATAGGATACATAGCGCGCTGCTGTTTCTGTCAACTCTCACTTTTAATACATAGCACACTGCTATCTCTGTTAACTATGACTTATAATATGTAGCACACTGCTGTATCTGTTAACTCTCGCCGCACTGTCTCTGTAAATTCTCGGTTATTGCAAACTATCATCGAATCAATCTGTCTCGCTATCTTCCTTGCTCCATGGCTCAGTGTCGGTGTCGTCTTCCCAAACATCGTTATCTTCATTATCGGCAGTAGTGATGGAGTCGCTGACGTTGGTGTTGTCTCGAAAGAGATCGCCTGGCACTTCGGGTCCCGAAAACCATTCTGGAACGAGACATTCACCCTCTCGTCGCCTTCCGTAGTCCAGAGGATCCAGGCCCTGTGCCGGATTTGCAGTCGTGGCACGACCCCACAGCATGCTTACGTAGTTGGTGCATGCAATCTTCTTTGCCACACTTTTCTGGCAGGGTGGTAGGAGGGCGCAGTCGATCTGCTTCACGTTCACCAGCGGCGTATCCTGCAGAAAAAGAATGCATGAAAAGTGTCACTCCGATGAATCAGATACAGGGTCAGTTACAAAATACTTCTATGGGCAATAAAGTAAACCAGAGTAGAACAGTGCAAGCTTTACTGACCTGATTGATCTTGCCGGTCATTTGCAGTAATTTGGCATGTCTCACCTCATTGATGTCGACCTGACCACTCTGTCCGTACACTACGCAGGTGTACTCCTGTAGAGTAGGCTCATCTGGTTTGTCTGCGGTACTGATGTTTCGGAATGCCTTGATGAACCGGCTGGAACTGTCCTTCATGAGGATCTCCAATGGCCCAACCTTTCCCTTACGGTGGAATGCCATCGTGAAGTCTGTTCCAGTGAAGACGTGGATGGCAATGATTGCCAATGACAGTCCAGGTTGCATGGCTTCCAAAGCCTTTACGATTTGATTCAGATCGATGTATCGGCGATTGTTGGCAACGCCACAGTCCATGATCACTGTTGGTCCCTGCGTACCACTCTCAACATGTCTTCCCAGCATATGAATAAGGATGGCCATTACATCTGTATCTGATTCTCTGACCACAATACATCCAGCAACATTACTGGCATGAAATGCGATCAGAGTATCTGCTTCTTCGTGTTTCCCTTGAAGGTGGCTGGGACGATCGACAGCGATACACTCGTTCTGTGCATTGTAGATGTAGCGACAGCAGTTTCTACCATGCGACACAATCAATATCTTTCCCCCAAGAATCGGGCCATATTGATTCTTTCCCCATTCTTCGAGGATAAACGCAGCCAATTGGTCTTTGAAGTTACCATTCTTCAGCAATTGCTGGCCACTTTGTCGAGATACTTGTAAGGGGCCGCTGATGACGAACGGACGATCCTCTGCGCCCCGTAACCTCCGCTCAATTTCCTTGATAGACGATCTGTCGTATGTATCGAACAGGACGTGTATTTCGACACCCGGGTTGGAACATACTTTGATCAGAAGACTCCTTGCCATTGCACCGTACATTGTGCTGTTTGTAACTGAGAGGAATGTATGCAGAAGTAGACCGCCATCCACCAGTGTTACGTCAACGGGAGGGAGATCGGATTGGGTGCAACCATCTTGAAGCGTTTCCAATTTTTGCAGAAGTTTGGCCTTGCACGTTTTCAGCGGTGTGCCGTCAGAGTGTGCAATTGCAAGTGGGTACTGCGTTACGGGAAATGTCATAACGTGTCTCAAGTCGAATGCAGTTTGCTGGGATATGATCACGACCATGCGGATGAACATATCTCTAACCCCCTCTGTCGTTTGCTTTCCCGCTGCGGTCGATGTTCCTTTTCGTTTAGTGTTCTCAGCAGCAAAATTCTGGACTTTGCTCCTCGACACGCGCCTTAGGAGACGCCCGTCGTCTTCCTGACATTCTTTTTTGAATTTCTCATGAAGTTCCTTTCCTCGTGACATGGTTTCAAGCAGATACGTTTTCGTTTCCGGATCCGTAGCTTTCCCTGTTGCAATGTTTATGAGTGATTCTGACGTACATGCTGGGGTGCAGAATGTGTCACATGCTTCGGTCAATGCATCTGTCAGTGCATCCATACTTTCGTTGTCCTTCCGTATCCGAGCAGCAGTGAGTTGAGCCGCAGGTGACTCCGTCGTCTCCAAGCCAGGCAATCATTGCAATTCCGTTACGGCCATGCCTCGTTGTGTGGTTGTAATGCACCAGTGTCGGACTGCTTTCTCAGAATTCCTGAAGGCCACTATACCTCTCATTGGCGATGCAGCATCCCTGTTAACTGTCTGCTCAAGACATATGTCGATGGCCGTTCGTGAGAAATGTTTTTTAGTGCGACGGATGGAGAAAGCTCCGCGTTCAAGAATTGCACGGAACTGTGGTTCGGCGTTGTGCAGCTTGTCGAGGAAAAGCGTACCCCAGCAGGCATAATTCTGTCTGTTCAAAGCGAAGAATATGTCGACGAGTGTAGGCAAGACGGTGAGGTACCCACTGACATCGTTTGTTCGAACAGCGCGCTGCAAGTCCCGATACATTCGGATAACTATGAAGACATACGTGGTCCAGAATGTTGCCGTTTGACCAAGACGTCCATCCATCGTTTCATGGAAGAAGGTTTCATATTGCCTCATGTGATCCTGAATGATGGGATGCTCTCTAATATAGCGTTCGAGGTCGTCGCTCTCTGTAGGGCTACTGTCGAGGATGCTTCGGACTTCATTGATGCGTTCCTGACTCACTGTAGTGACGAATTGGTCGTACAGTTTTCTTTCCAATGCGTTTGCAAGGATTTCATGAACTCGTGTACATCGATTATAAAACTTTCCGCGGATGAATCCCATCAGCAAACCTTCGGCTAATACACCCGACTCTACCAACAAATATTCCGCTCCCGATTCCTTGATGTACGTGCCGAGAGCACCGAACATCGCGAATTCAACGTGGAAATTACCGAGAAGGATTAGCAGATTATCAAACAGTGGGGCGTCAACAGCTTGAATAGAATACGCCTTCAGGGTTACAGCAAGATCGTACATTACTATGCCGTATTCCTGATTTGTTTCAGACGCTACATTTAAACTCCTGACCATTGTCTCCCGGACGACATCGTTTTGTGTTGGTGGTTTGGCGATGGGATCCATGTAACAAATCTTGGGCAGTGGAAGTTTGTCTGTCACAAACTGAGAGTAGTAGCCATTGAAAAGAGGCATCGACTTAACGCGTGACTGTAGGAACCAGAACATGTCAATAGGTCGTAAACCATGAGCAAGTCCTTCGGTCAACTGCACGTCGGCTCGATGAGAGATACTGAACTTTGCTTTGTTCAGAGGCGTCCGGTACGGTGGAATCTCCCGTTCTTCTCCGACAAAACTTCGCCGGTTTCTTTCATCACCTATATTGGGCTGATGTTCTGTTTGCTGTTCTCAATCGGCGCTTGATTTTGGTCGCATATTCCAACCGTTGCATGCAGCGTGTTCTTCCCGTCCAATGTTTCGATATTGACGTCATAGTTGTCCCACGCGAGCCCTGTTCCAAGGTCAGCTCTCAATGACAGGCCGTCAGGAGTACCGCGGTTTTCTTCTGATGCGGAACACACCATCTCTGTTTCCAGTCGTTTCACCTCATCATAGCTTATTGAATGACCGTGATGATTTAGCATTTGAAGCGCCAGTTTTGATCCTGTTAGTGTTCCTCACCCGAGACTGAGGACGGTCTGTTTCCAAGGACGAATCGAGCCTTTGGAAGTATTATACACCGCATCAGAGGACATCGCTAACACTTTTCGTTCGATGTTTTCATTCTCGTTCTTCTCACGTAGCCCGCAGATCATGGTTTTGAAGAACAAAGGGATGGATTCCGGTATCTCCGCTGAACAGGTTTTCAATGTGTGTAGTGTTGTGGGTGTAGGCGTTTTACATGTTGGCATCGACAGGATTAGGGATCGTAGATATAGAGCGGTTGCGCGAATCCTGTCGTGATGTTCAAATTTCTCGCGATCTTCGTGGAAGCTGACTCGCGCATCATTGTCAGACATTTCCGAGTTGTACATAAAATTACCCTGACGCTTGTCGTAGAGAGAGATAGATAATCTCGCACCGAATCGGTCTTTGATTTTGCTCATTAACGTCTGAACTGAGTAATTCTCAATGCCTACATCACCGCCACAGCCAATGTATTCCGCGCGATATAGCTCGATTAACGTACTGGCCAACATTGCTCGACAATTTCCGATCACTTCCGTCTCGATCAACCTTCTCATAGTTTCGAACGTTTCCGCATGAAGCTTCCGACCAGTACGTGGGGAGGCAGATTGTTCAACAGATTGGTCCACTTCCTTGAAGAACAATCGACGACACGACTTGTGGTATTGCGCTTCCTTTGCTATAATATCTACCTCGCCACGAACCACCGATTTCACTCGTTCGTTGTTGCTTCGTGGAGCTGCAGCAAAGATTGCATCACGACCATCTGCTGTTAAACATTCGGACAGTTTCTCGTCTACACCGTTCCATTTCTTTCTCACTTTCCCACAGAATAAACATGTCCCCTTCAGTAATCCTTTTTCGTCAGTAGCAGGTAGGAAAGTTCGTTGTCGCGTCGTGGGTAATTTCGCCGTTGGCTCATGAACTGATGGACCAGAAGATGACCGACGCTTGACGGCAGTGAATGTTCTGTAACACTGTGTATGGTACACCGCTTCGCTTTCATCAACTCGTGTTAAAATTTCAGATGTAGCATCGCTGTAGCGGTCGGATGACATCTGCCTTCGAATTTCAGCCGCCTTTTTTATGGAACCCCATAACTTGGAATCGAATGGTTTTAACGGAACCGTTCCGCTGGTCTTACATATGATACACACACTGGGAGCTGGTATCACCATTTCGGCTTGATCCGTTTCTTCCATATCGATACTCTGGAAAATCATCACAATTTTCAATGTATTGGTAAATTCTCAAAAACAGTAAATTTATATCAAAGTCGAGACGGCGCGGAGGATTTCGCAAAGGTGTCATTTCTAACAAAGTATATATCATAATACTTTTATGTTCTGAATAGGCAATACAATAGTTTACAAATAAATCATTACAAAGCGTTAATCGCCTGGTGCGTGCTTTTCTAGGGTGCTCGTGCGATGACGTCATAATTCTGCTGTCTACTATCCATATGATTAAAATTATCCCTCACGACACAAAATGCAGACCGGCGTGTACATCGTGGATACATAATCATTATATCAAGATATGAATATAAATAAAACACGTTCATAATGAAAGGTTTTTCAGTATACATTGTATACACGCTGTATACAGAAACAACTCACACGTGTGTCTTATGTGGGATGCCAGTCCGTGACAGTACATGGTATCGTAAATTCATTAAATCGTCATTTATACACAATAATGGAAATTAAAATATTGACAAATAGGTAATACTTACTGAATCCGTATGATGCTTGAAATGATAAATTATATGGTGAAGTTCCGTATTGTTGGAAGAATTTCGTCCGAAAACAAGATTCAATGCGACTACTCATACTATATCAATGCGACGGAGGCCGCGTGGCCGCCAAAACTGAGAAAATACCGCGCTCTGACCTTCATTTTCAAGGCGTGGGCATGCTGTTTAAAGCCGGGTGGAGGCCAAGGTCACCGTCGTATTTTTAGAAGCGTGCCACTTTCAGTTGCCAAGCAACGACATGCAACGAGCACGGCGAGGTGTCCACAATCAAGGCCGAACTGCAGTCTCCGAAACCCGGTCTTTAATCAAAGACACACCAACTGGACTTTGCTTGTTTAAGCAAACATCTGTCGGCACTTTTAGGTGTAGGAAAGAGTTTTAGCAATATAGACTTGGTTTCACAGGAGCGATCCATGATTTAAGTGACGGGCTGCTGGCAAAAAAGGCACCTCAACTCCCCCATGACATCAGGGGTCACACTAAGTGGTTCCTTTAAGGGCGTCTGCCGGGGTTTTTTCCACCACTCAAAACGTCTGTCCTGGGTCATTTCGTACTCAGGGAAACCCAGACTATAATTCTGAATTGGTTTCAGCCGGTACCTAGAATACATGATCTCGACCCCTTTTCAGAGGTCACAAAAGTGGTTCCTTTAAGGGTGTCTGCCGGGGGGTTTCCACCACTCAAAACGTCTGTCATGGGTCATTTCGCACTCAGGGTAACCGAGACTATGATTCTGAATTGGTTTCAGCCGGTACCTAGAAAACATGATCTAGACCCTTTTTCAGGGTCCCTTTCAGGGCGTCTGCCGGGGGGGGGTTTCCACCACTCAAAACGTCTGTCACGTGTCACTTCATATTCGTGGAATCATAACGCACGATTCTGAATTGGTTTCAGCCGGTACCTAGAATACATGATCGAGACCCTTTTTCAGGGGTCACTATAAAGGCCCTGGGGGCCACACCCACCTACCAGATCCCAGCAGAAGGTCAGTTTGAGAGTTAGTGCTGTGGGTCCCAACATCCCATGGGGTGCAACATTGGTACCTCATTCACATGAGTTCAATGCCCCTGGCTCCCGGTATAATAGGGCCTGCGCGAAAAAATCGGAAAAATTAACTTTTGCCAATATTGACTTGTGGGATGTCTAACTAGGGGTTTTTTGGGGGTGTTGAATTGATTCCAACCATTATTTTTGAGAAAAAAACACTCCTTGATCACATAAAATGTATTTTATTGACATTTTTACAGAACTGTGCTCAATGGAAATGTTGCTTCGTCAGCTTTTACAACCTTATTCATCAAACTCCCCAGTATCTTCCTCACTCCTCTTGTAATCCAGCTGGTTTATGTTCAGGCAAGAGTTACCATGACAGATGCCGCAAGCAGAAATACACTTGACTCCTTGCTTTTTACAGCAGCACCGAAGTGAGCTGCAGTCCCCCGCACAGTTGTAGCTGGCAAACGTCAGGAGGTAGTCTGGTGCAATGGGGTCTGTAGAAGGGACTGGTGCATATCCTTGCTCAGTGATTTGCCATCCATAGTCCCGGGCATCCAACGATGGACTTTGCAGCATCAGCCAGTCTCTAGTCTGGAGGTAAGCTCGGAGAGAGTGCTGTGCTGCAGCTCCTGTTGTCGGGGGGAGTTTCTCAGGTTTTATGCTCCCAGTAGCAGCTCGCTTGCTGAAGATGTCGAATCTCAAGTCTTCCAAGTCTTTGGAGGATTTCCCATGGAACATAAGCATGAAAAGATCACAGCCTGCTTTAATGATATCACCTTTTTCAGCTCGGATGTCCATAAACACGTCCATTGCCCTCTCTGCTTCATCAGTCTTACAGAGCTTGCTTAGCAAAGTTGGTTTGCTAAACCCAAAAATTGCAGACACTGTATCGCAGCCAGAGAAGCTGTGCAAGAAGATGAGATACCTCCAGTATATCTCTGGGAGGGCCTCCCGGATCTTTCCGACATCGTAAGATGTTTCTTTGGCTGTCGTGAGGAAGATCGGATGGTCTGCAACATGATGAATCAGCATAACCAGGACGTCTGTGTCCTCAGCCCTCACCTCGACAGGGGACTCTCTTGCCTCATCTAGAGCTGCACGTACGATGGAGGTGTCGGCATCATCGGAGCATTGATGTACACTGATTCCATTCCTACTAAATGTCTCAGCAAGGAGCAGAACGAGCTGGGCTTTGTTGTTCTTGTTATCGAGGAACTTTTCTCTTGCAATGATGATTTTGAGATACAGATGAATCTGAATGTCACAGCATGCATTCTTTGTTCGTCTCAAGTGGTCATGGTCCTTAATGGAGCTGCCATATCCGTCAAAGACCACCGTTATCCGGAGGCGATGGCTCCCCATGGACTTCACAAACCGGAGGTAGCTCTCGGCAACATCTTTCCAAGTAAGGTTAGCCTCCCACTTGACATTGTGCAGGAGCCACCCACCATCAACCACAAGGCTTGTCCAGGGGGGTTGTTCGACAGGTGCCACACATGCCTTCAAGGACCTTGCTAGGGCAGGCTTGTCTGGCTTTCGCAACTTTTGATTTTTGTCAAACAGAGACATCGGTTTTGGCGTCAACTCAAAGTGCAGAGCTTCTTTGGTCTTGACTTCACTCTCACTGATGACAATGAGGCGGTTGAATAGCTTCAGTGAGTCAATGACCAGCTTCTCGCCATTGACTTTGGGTCCAGATCTGAGGCTTGCAAGTGATTTGACCTTGTGTTCGGTTACCATTGCATCCACAACAGTTTTCCCATCCATCTTAGCCTGCATGGCTCTGCCAACTTCTTCTGCTTGATCAGCGTTGACTTGGTCTTCGGGAGTGCTACTGAACCCAGTTGAGAAAGACACCAGAGTCTTCTTGTCCCGTGTGGCATCGAAAGGGTTGACTTCCTCCAACCACCCAACTATGGTGTTGACAGCATCGTAATCTCTCTTCATTTGGGCTCTTTTAACGTCGGTGTGGACAGTTACCCCACATTTGACCATGCTTCTTTCTAGCTCTTGGTGAATGAACGAGAAGTGGTTCAGAGTCTGAACCCAAGACTTATGAGAAGACTCATTCCAAAAGCGGCCTCTGTTTAGACCACTGGAGGATTTTTCCTCACGTATGAGTGTGGTTTCTATCGTGATGTCGGTCCATGTGCTTTAATAACATTAATAGGTCCACTCTACCTTGAATATATTCAGCTTCTATTGAGTCCGGTATACAATAATTTTATAGCTAAAAGCTCTTAGCTAACGTCAGCGAACACAGAGAATTCTACTGAGCATGAGCACAAGTATAACCAACAATATAGCAGTGGTTTCAAAAATGTTGTATGCTGGTTTCAGCACAATTTGAACAATCTGAATCAATTGAGCCAACTTACCGCAAAACACAGTCTGAGATATCTAAAAATGTATCATATCAATATTTTACGGCCAGGGATTCATTTTTCCTCAAATCGTATGGTTGGAATCAATTCACCACCCAAAAAACTCCTAGTTAGACATCCCGCAAGTCAATATTGGCAAAAGTTAATTTTTTCTATTTTTTCGCGCAGGCCCTCTGAGCACCCGAACTTTGATTGGCTCCCCAGAATTTTACACAAGGATTTGGGTTTGCACTAATTTATAGGTGTTAGTGGACACCTAGATGAATACGTTAGTGAAGAAATTTTTTGGTAAGCAATTTTTTCACAGATGGTCAATACAATTTGCTAAAATTCCCTAACTAAGATAAATACACGAGATACAACACAGGACTGTTCGACGAGAAAAACACAGCCACTCAGCTTGGGGGAAGTGCTGTCACTTCCTGGGGTACTCTGGTTATCAGCAATGTCACGACAATGACTGCATCTCTCACAGCACTCATCGAGGCATTTCCTAAGAATGACCTCCCCATGGATGCCAGCCAGATTATTGGGATTAGCCGTGCTCTTATCCTTTTAAATGCTGAAAGTCCAGTCTCTTTCACGATGAGTAGGTGAATTATCACCACCCCTGAACAAGTTATAAATTTCTGCCACCTGCAAGGGAGTGACAATCTGTCCAGTATTGATTTTAGCCTTCAAACGTCTATCGACTTGTTGTGAGTGCCCCGAAGCTCTGCCAAGAGTATGGGCTTCAATTATTCTTTATGATCTCTTCTGTGCTTAATACCTACATGTTAAAAAAAACATGAACGTTTCCCTTGCTTAAACTATTGAGAATAATCTCGTTCCAATAAATTTTTGAACCCCATGAGTGCTCAAATAAACCATAAATGGAGACATTGCATAATTAATCCATCTTTATCTTGTTCTTTATCATGAGGGACAAGCGGCCACACAATCAATTTGTTGTTGCTTCACTGATGGACAATCAGTGAACCAAGTGTTTTGCCTTCATGTTTTGACGTTATTTCTTTGAAACGAATTAATTTTGATGTTTTGAAATGTTAACAGGATGCAATCTGCCAAAACTGTCTGGCCAAATCACGAATAAACAACACGTCCTTGCGGTATGACAATGCCCCAGGTGCATTCTCTGCACCAGTCGATGACTAAACATCGCAAGGCGAGTGTTAGCGATCCACTATACTGGGGATTGTGCTCCATGCCAAATAATTATTCGTATTGTCAAAGCTGAGATCGAGTTTAAAAGGAGTTTCTAATAAGGTTTTGATGTCCACTAAACATTGAGCAATAATTTTTGAGATGGTTCAGAAGGAAGACTGTAAAAGATGCATCAACAATAAGTGAGAAACTGTGCAAAGTGTATTCATTAGTTTACCCAACTAAGAGGGTCATCCAGAAAGTTCTGGCACACCAATGGCAAATATTATTTATTCCACATTATTCGACACATTCTCTATCTCTTTAAATGCACTTAATCTCTTGGTCAAACAACTTCTTTATCTCAGCATAAATGCCTTACTTATGAAATGTCCTAAATGCAGTGGAGGAGGCTGTACAAGTGATACGTTAACCTCTTCAGTCTTGGGTCATTCCATGTGGAACTTTACAAAACGTCTTCCCCTTACTACTGCAACGACTACTTTAGTAACTAATAATTCCCACCTACTTCTGAGGTCAGTCCAGTATAGTTTTTGGCTCAAATCTCTCAAGAAACAGATGGCCAGGCCTGAACTTCTACTGAAGGTGATTTGGGCAGGAATTTATCATTTGTTCAGGGTGCCAGCAATAACTCCCCAACAGTTCACAAAACAATCTTCTTCTTTAAGGGCCACAATTATTCTCACGTTCTTGTGGGGTTGGCTGGGGGAATCTTGGCCCAAGTCCTTCACCAAGCAGCGAAGGTTAAGGCAGGAATTTGTTATTTGTACCATGGTGCCAGGCTGCCAGCAATAGCTCACCAAAGCTTCACGAAGGACACCGTGAGATCTTTAATGTCTACCAACTAATACCACAAGACAGGACACCCAGTTTAACATCCATCTGAGGGACGGTACACACATTGATGAATCATCCTGCCTCTTTAACATCAGGATTAAAGTTTATAGCAGGGTCGAGATTCAAACACAGGTGAGATGCTGAGATGCTGAGTGTACATACATCGGCCATTGCCAGCCAAGTTCACAAAGCAAAATGTGGAATTAAATCTGGAACGTCCACCAACGACCAATGCTGGCAGAGGATCCTCTGACTTGATGTGCTGCTGATTGATGGCGCACAGATTGATGCATCATTGCACTGCATGCAAAAACAAAAAATCAAGATAATTTATTTATAGTTGAGTCGAGAATTGAACACAAACTATAGAGCGAAGTCAATGGCTCGCCATCACAAATCCCCATGCTTCCCACCTAAAGCAAAGTAAAATGTTACAAAAACTTCCACCAGGAATGACCCATTATCAAATTTTGAGTTAAAAAAAATATATTCTGTTTTGACCCCATGACACGAAGTCCACACTCCCTGGTGCATGAACCGGGGGTCAAATCCAGAAAATCGTAACATATTTCACGCACCCCTCAATGTTGATTGCATCGACAAGGTTTCATTAAAAATGTGTCTGCAATTGCATTTTATATCTCCATGCTTTAAAAAAAAACAAAAACGGGGATATTGTAATTGGTTCTCTGTGTGTCTGTCTGTCCGTTCGTCACGCTCCGATCAACACATGGCACGAAGGTGTGAAAGCTGTCATTTTGGGGTGGGTCCAAAACGTCGTACACTGAGAAATGCTATTACGGCCACATTTTAAAACATTTTAAAATTAAACTTTGTATATGCAATTAACATTGTGGGACACATAAAATATGTAACGATTTTTTGATTTGACCCCTGGTTCATGCTCCAAGGGGTGTGGAATTATGGTCACATGGGTCAAAACAGAAAAAAAATTTGACTCAAAATTTGATGTTGGGTCATTCCTGGTGGAACTTTTTGCCATCTTTCAACTGCTTCTGGAGGGAAGCATGGGGATTTGTGATGGTACGCCATCGACTTCGCTCTCCTCTTTATTTGACCTTTTGACCCCCACCCCAGGTTCCGAGGGAGCGGGGCCGAAAATTATACTACTTGCACACCCTCTTGCAACGTGGTGATAATAAGTACCAAGTTTGGAGAATTTCTTCACAACCGTTTAGGAGGAGATATCATAATGGACGGACAGACAGAGTTGATTGCAATACCCCCCCCACCCCCTCTTTTTAGATCCTCGTGGAGGATCTCTAAGTCTTACTCACGTTGTTGTTCTTGTGGACTTTTTTGTTTCACAGCCTACAGTTTTCATTGAAACTTCCTGAAACTTGGCATATATATGTAAAAATACCCTGCGCAGATAGTAACCATCTCCGATTTTGAAAATTCCTAGAAAAAAAGTTAACGTCATAATATCTCCGCTCATGGAAATCGCCTAAAAAATTATCTCCGAAACTAGGCAAGCTTTTAGAATTCTGTTTGTGGTCATCGAACAGGGCATTAGCAGAGATGAATTACCGCGCATATGATACATCACTATGATGTCATATCAATTTTTATGACGTCATTCCTATTTTTTGTTTCACAACCCAGAGTTTTCATCGGATCTTCGTGAAACTTGCCGTGTGTATGGGCTGTTTCACAGTCATTGTCATTTCTGGTATTTTGTACCCTTGCATGCCAAATAGCTAAATGAGAGGCTTTAGTATCTCTGTCATTAGGAGCAGTAGTTGATACTAGTGATGGCACAACTTGGACCACTTTTTATTTGATAAAAAATGTCAATTTTTGCCAGAATGGCATAAAAATTGCCATTTTTTTTGACAAATAGCTGTCTCATTTTCTCCAGGTCCACTGCATTCACAGTGTATAAACAAATACAAGCAGAAATTGGGACTTTTATTTGTTGTTGCATCAATTTAATACCTCTTCTGTACTTTGTCAACATATTATTCATTTCAGACTATAAATATTTATTTCACCCTCAATAAATATGTCCCACCGTTCGTCCGTCAAAAAATGTCCTCTCCGGAAATGCATATTGTAGAATAATTTTTTTTAATATAAATAAAGGGTCTTTTTAAAACTTTATTGTGTGTTTTACCAAGTGTGTATATACCTGCACTGATATTATGCTACAAAGTTTGAGTGTAACCAATAACCTTCTATTTGCATGGCCTGCACTGATTGCCTTACATGTGTCCATCAAAAATGTGTCCTCTCCGGAAGAAATATGTGATTTTCATCATGTTTTTCATTGTGGTGGTAAACTTTTATTTTCAGAGATAAATTAGTAATTTTTTTCAGATTATGGAGAAAAGTACATGTAGTTTTAAAATTTTGTGCTAAATTCCATCATATGCAGTGCTATTAGTGACAGTGGTAATTAAAACATCTTTTTTCTGGATATTTGAAACTTAGTTCAGTCTTTTATTGATATTTCTACAAATATACTTCATTTGTATGCTGAATCATAATTCCAGTAATGGAACTAGAGGGGGAGCACTCAGTAGAGTGCAAAACCTCCGCCGCCAATACTGCTGGGTCACTCAAGTGAACCTTATATCTTATTCATTAAATATGATGTCAACAGTGCTGACAGAGTTATAGTTTTTCTCCAACATTTTTTTTTTTGGGGGGGGGGGTAGGTTGGAAATCACTTAAAATATGTAGAAATGCAAAAAAAATTTTTTTTTTCTCTAAATCTTTTTTGGGGGGTTGGAAATTACTTAAAACATGTAGAAATGCAAAAAAATTTTTTTTTTCTCTAACAATTTTTTTTTTGGGGGGGGGGGGTAACAATTTTTTGGGGAGGGTTGGAAATCACTTAAAACATGTAGAAATGCAAAGAAAATTTTTTTTTCGCTAAGAGGGGGTTGGAAATCACTTAAAACATGTAGAAATGCAAAAAAAAAATAATTTCTCGAACAACTTTTTTTTGGGGGGGGGGGGACCAAGTCCAAAATTTAATGGCATGATCCTTGGACCATACCTAACCCCCCCCCCCACCAAGTTTCGTCGAAATCCGTCGAGGAGTTTTTCCGTAATACTGTTCACAAACAAACAAACAAACAAACAGAAAGGGGTGAAAACAGTAACCTCCATCCATCTTCGAAGATGGCGGAGGTTAATAATACTTGTGGAACATATGGAAACCACTGAAGTTTGATAGTGTTGTTATTTTGTGGTTATGGTTGAATTGTATTAATGACTGTTGTAGTTTAAAAAATACTCTCCTAACATCCTTGGGGTATTATTTTTAATAAGAAATCTTCATTCAGATGCTCCAAAAATTTGGATTTAAGTATTGTAATTAACAATGTTGGACTTGGAGAAATAAAAATATGAAAATATTGAGTTTGAATTTTTAGTGGTTGTGAGACAAACTTGGTACCCTCATTGTGAAACAGCCCATGTGCAGAAAGCCCACGTGCAGGCAGTAACCATCTCCGATTTTGGAAATTCTCCCGAGAAAAAAAGTTGACGTCATAATATCGCCGCTAATGGAAATCGTCCATACCATTACAGTATCTCCGAAACTAGGCAAGCTGTTTGAATTTTGTTTGCGAGAATCAAGCCGGGCATTTGCACAGATTATAATTTATCGCAAACCTGATACATCACAATGATGTCATATTCGTTTTTATGACGTCATCATAAAGAGGATGAAGATCTTAGCTCATTCGAGCTTGTTTTCAAAAAGCATGGAGATAACGATGACAGACAAAAAAGACTTTGTCTAAGGTTGGCAGACTTCCTTCTATTTATTCCTAATCTGTCCTGTGGATATACCACATGCATTTTACATTCTGTATCACCATAAGGTTTGCAGTATTATTCACTGAAGCTTTCTGCAATGGCCACGTCCTTGGTACAAGATGGAAATATTTTAATTCCTGAAGCAAAATAAATTGTGAGAAACTTGATATTTACCACACACCTCAATAAATGATGAAACACAATGCATGTAATGTTATGATAACTTTTTTTGTTTTTTAAGTTTTTTTTGTAACCTTTTGTTTTTAAAGTTGCAAGTAGGGTGACAGAACTTTTGGGATGACCCTTATAGTGAATGCATATTTAATGATATTCGTTTGCAAATCCTGTTTCTTTGTTGTATTAAGGCATGCGTACACTTTCCGAGTACAGTTGTATTCTGCAACTTTTTAACCTCGAAAAAATGCACACCTTTGGTCAACTTTTAGCTGCGCCACTCTGTGCATATATGTAGAAACTTTTTTTAGTCCTTGTCCACGATTTCATCTTCCACGTGATACGAGTGAGTTCGTATCACTCAGTGGGTTGATTGACTGAGGCTATGAGCAGGCGCGGATCCAGGATTTTTGGTTAGTGGGGGAAAGAAATTTAAATTGCTATGAAAATATAATTTTGTCGTGTTGGGCGAGGGGAAAATTCTATTTGGGTGTTTCTTTTTGTAATAAATTGAAAAGCAGTTGATCTAAAGACTATGCTAAATATAGACAAAGAACACTCCAATTGCACTTGAAAAGAAGTACTCTTATGAAAATTTATTTGCAAAAAACTCAACATTTATTTTAATTGTATCATTAGCAAAATCCAATATTTTAATGAAAAGCAGAAATTGCATATAATGAAACAAATGACAAAATTATCAAAACAAGTAAATTGTTCCAATGTAAACTGCAACGATAATAACCATTCAGCCTCTAAAATTGATGTGCAACAGCATTGCAATTGTCTGATGAAATCTATTTATTCAGAGGATACATGAATAAGATATTTCATGGACGTTTTCTTGCATACTTGTCCATCACACTCGCAATGTCTATCTCAATATCTTTGTGCACATATATAACAACACCAAAGCATTGAATCGATACTCCCCCATGGTGCCCCTGGATGCATTCTTTATGAATTTCAGTGATGAGTTTGCCCTTTCAACGCCAATGGATGTCACAGATGTTCCAAGCATTACATTTAGGAGTTGTGTATGTGTGAAGCCCTTTCTTTGATTTTTATACAATTCCATTTCCCTGTGCCAATTGCACAGAAATTTGCTCTACCACATTATTGTAACATGCTGTAAGTGAAGGTCATGATAAAAAAATTCAATTGTTAATCAAATTGGTGTTAAAACAAAAAAATAATGCTGCTCTGGCAAATTGAGTCTCGTCGGCACTGAGATGATGGAGCTTGGCTTACGCCTCGGCACTTCCACGTCACGTTTGAATGTAAATTTTGTTGGGAATCGAACCAATTGCAATTAAGTATTCATATTTTGAATGCAGAATGGAAATTAATGCACAAAGGGTCAACATTTGGCACGAGACTATGCTGAGTGTAAGTCGTTGTCGTACAATCCTGTATGACCTCAAACAACAAAATAATGTCATTTGGCTCATCATTACCTACCATGGTACACTCCCGGGTTAATGTTTACCGCAGCTTCAAACATCAATCTTCTTGGTTTACTGAAGTCCAAATAACCCGATCTTGATCGGGTAACCCAACGTGTGTGTGTGTGTGTGTGTGTGTGTGTGTGTGTGTGTGTGTGTGTGTGTGTGTGTGTGTGTGTGTGTGTGTGTGTGTGTGTGTATTTATGTGTTGACCTCAGGGCACCACAAGGAGTGCACCAGGAGCCCGGAGGGCATCACGGCAGAAAAGAAATGACACTGATCGTCTGATGTGCTCTTGGTGCTGCTTTAAGAGTTAAACCAACAAACAACATGAGACAGAAGGGTAAAGGTATAGAAATGTTTTTTTTTAATAATCCATCATGTGTACCACAATAATCTATATATTTCTAAAACTCTCATCTTGTATGTATGTATGTATGTATGTATGTATATATGTTCCTGAAATACAGCCAAACAGTACATGATAGCGCAAAAATTTTAGGGCCACCTTACTCACAATTCACCTGCGGTGTGCAGTATCAAGTTTCGTTCAAATCGGGAAACGAAAAAAATATTTAAAAACCAATTCCCGATTCAGTTAAGTACTCTGTGGGAGTATTTGATCAATGCAAACAACCTCAGCGGTATAGTTCGCTGGAGCTATCTTTTTTTTTTCTTGAAATGATTTATTGTAAAATGTCAAACATTTAGTTTAGACAAAGAACGATTTATTTTTAAGCATAAAATAAACATTGCCATTTTGATCTAATACTTCCGTGTTCATTAATAAATAAAATTGTTTTTTGAAGATGATGCACAATAATTTTTTCGACTTTATTTTCTTTCTTTTTTTCACATTGACGCAAAATATCAAGTTTCATTCAAATCTGGCAACAACAAAAAAAATCAATTCCTGATTCAGTTAAGTACTCTTCGGGATTATTTGATCAATGCAAACAACCTTACCGGTATAGTTCACTGGAGCTATTTTTTTTTTTATGATTTTTTTTCATCAACCGCTGTCACAACGGGAACCGAACGGGTTCACGGGTCATCTAGTATTAATTAAATTTAGCAATACATGACTTTCCCAAGAATCCTTGAATTAAATAAGTACGAACGTGACATACAGCAATGCAATTTTACGTTAACTCACGACACTGGACGTGGCAACTCAGCTTAATCAAGCAGTTCGCACATTAAACCCAGAGTGTGATAAATGGGTGATAGGTCAATGGAAAACACCACTGGTCTTAACGAAGTCCAGAGGATGTGCACAAATGGTGAAGCCGACACAAGCGGTCACTTTCAATAAGTCCTCAGAAGGTGAATCCCCGAAACACTGAACCATAGAGGAGAACCCGATTCAGCCTTTACAGCTGTACCACAGATGATGAAGACAGGAAATCCAAGCTGAAAAGGACGATCTGGTTGAAGGACAGAGGTTTGAGCGACGATATGCTACGAAAGTTAGCAGAGGTCGACACACCATGCAATCACCTTCTCAAAATGCCACGTAAATCACCAAAATGGCGATGATGTAATATAAGGAGCTGAGATGACATCATCGTCGAGATAACAGGAGAAGTGCAGTGTGCGACAGGTGCAGATCCAACGAATATTCGAGGGAATTCAGTGGAGAAGAATACCTCAAAGGGATGGGTAGATATAACAACAAAGAAAATAAGATGAATCTCCTCCATGGATAAGCGCACAGCAGGTTAATGTTCAGCAGCTGTGACAAAACAATGGATAAGTCATTCCACCTTCACAGGCTCGCATACCGAAGACCATTTGACCTCCTTTTCGGTGTATGTCAGATGTAAATGATATACACCACTGGAAACGACGTGTGGCCACTGTCAAGAAGTCCTCCACAGTAACACAGCCTTACACCTACTTTTTATCCATCATCCTTCTACTCTCTCCTTCCGTTCCCAAAATTCCCAAAATTGTTTTTGTTCTTTCTTTCAACTCGTCATGTTGATGTTGGTGGTGTAACTCCTTTTATCACGAGTCCATAAACTTAGCAAATGTAGCATTACAGTCACAATTAGATCTGAGAAATAGACAAAAGACTAGTCCGTAACTTCCAAGCACGCATGCGCGCGTGCACACACACACACACACACACACACACACACACACACACACACACACACACACACACACACACACCCACACACACACGAGGTACCCATGCTATGCACAGGAGGAGGGTGTGGACAACTGCTGGACAGCCGGTTCGTGAAGGACTTTAGCAAAAAACTTGCTGCAGCTGACCTCAAGAGAAGGAACGTGGGTAATTTTCTGATGTCACAATTGCGAAACTAGAGATGCCGAATCCACGAATGTCACGGGTGGAAACTCTTACGTAATTTCCTGAATCTGCTTTAAACTCTATCTCTCTATTTGTTCACTCCAAATAGTATTTAATACGACACCATTAATATAACAAAATACAATATTACAAACACTTGTGAGGTAAACAAAGTATTTCAATGATGTCACGGCGAGTCTACAAATGGCGAAACCACGAATATAACCAGTGGAAACCCTCACATTATTTCTTTATTCTCCTTTAAACTCAACCTTCTTGATATTTTCATTCCAAACAGCATTCCAATCCAAAATTAATACGGTACCATTAATATAACAAAATACAATGTTACAAACACTCGTGAGGTAAACGAGGATAAAAATCGTTCTGACGTTACATTGGGATAGGGAGCGGCTTTGTACGGATCGAAACTCAAAATAATAATTGTATTGAGGAATTTATGAAACCTCCCACACACCTGAGGACACTGGCTGGGACCCCAAAAGGTTCCGCAGAAGGCTTGGCGAGGCGAGCCCCAAAACTGAGGGAGTAGTTTGGGGACAGACAAAAAGACACTCCTGCTTTATTATATACAAGCAGATATAACTTGTCGCTTCACTCATGAGAACATTAAGGGGGGAGAAAGAGGGAGGGAGAGAGAATGGAGGGAAGCAATAGAGGAGGGAGAGAGGAGATGTGGGAGAGAGGGGTTTAGTGAGGAGGGGAAGGGGGTGTTCTGGACATGCATTTGTGGGACTTGGGGACTTGTATGACACTTCCCCCTACCCGCATTCAAACGTGATAGGGGGACTTATGGGAAAGAGGGGGGAGGGGATGGTCCCGTTTTGCGGCATTGGTACAGGATTGAATGAAATTGGGTATATTAAAACAGCACATTCAAATGGATCAAACTAAACAAAGTCCGGACACCGCCCAGAGAAGTCTGTGAGAGGTGGAGGGGCTTTGGGAGGAAGTAAGCATGAGGGAAAGAGAAGGGAAAGTAGCCTGAGGGAATGGCAATGCAGCACGTCCGGCGTGAGGGGATGGCAATGCAACACATCTCGTGAACACAATTCAAATCAAATGGAAGACCAAATAAAATGGGTACTGCATTGGAGCTATCAGAAGGAATCCGAACAAGAAAAAAGCAAGGATGAAGGGATGGTAAGGCAGCACGAGGGGGTGGCAAGGCAGCGCGAGGGGAGGGTGAGTCAGCGTGATGGGAGGGGGTGAGTCAATGCAAGGGGGAGGGTGTCAGAATGAGGGGAGGGTGAGTCAGCATGAGAGGAGGATGAGTCAGGCATGAGAGGAGGGTGAGTCAGTGTGAGGGGAGGATGAGTTAGCACGAGGGGGAAGGTGAGTCCAAGCGAGGGGAGGATGAGCCAGCGTAACGGGGAGGGGGAGTCAGCGCAAGTGGGAGGGTGAGTCAGCGTGAGGTGGAGGGTGGGTTAACACGAGGGGAGGATGAGTCAGCGCGATGGGTACAGTGAGTCAGCGTGAGGGGTATGGTGAGTCAGCATGAGGTTAATGGTGAGTTAGCACGAAGGGTACGGTGAGTCAGCGTGAGGGGTACAGTGAGTCAGCGTGAGGGGTATGGTGAGTCAGTGCAAGGGGGAGGCAGCGTGACAGGTGGGGAGGCAGGCAAGGGGAGGGAATGGAAGGCAGCATGAGGGGAGGGAATGGGAAGGCAGCATAAGTGGAGGGAATGGGAAGGCAGCATAAGGGGAGGGAATGGGAAGGCAGCATAAGGGGAGGGAATGGGAAGGACTATGTTGACCTCAAAATTAGTAGGTGGTTGAACTCAGTGACCTAATGTGCAAATGTTCTTCAAATTTCAAGTTAATCGGGTGAAAATTGAGCATTTTAGAAATTTGGCATATGTTGACCTTTTAATAGCCTGGTGTTGGTGTAGTGGTTAGAGTAGCGGCTTGGGATCCAAAAGGTCCTGAGTTCAAGCCCCATTGAGCCACTGAATTAATACACCTGGGGGTTACTCAGCCTGTCATCCTTCCGAGGTCGGCGAAATGAGTACCAGTATACTGGGCCGGTGTATACCCCGGTTAAAATAGGTGTACCATATCCCTGTGTCGTAAGAGGCGACCAGGGTTGCGTCAGGAAGGGCATCCGGCGTAAAACATGTGCCAAATCACTATGCGGATCATATGGATGATCCGCTGTGGCGACCCCTAACGGGAGCAGCCGAAAGAAGAAGAAGAAGATCCCTGTGTCGTAAGAGGCGACCAGGGTTGCGTCAGGAAGGGCATCCAGCGTAAAACCTGTGCCAAATCATTATGCGGATCATACGGATGATCCGCTGTGGGATGCAATTAATGAGACATAACTAGAACTGCCAGTTAATAACTGCTGGCAGTGATGACAGGGTACCAAAACGTCCCGCTTTGATG
The DNA here is from genome assembly GCF_056783735.1 of Eptatretus burgeri. Taxonomy (NCBI): domain Eukaryota; kingdom Metazoa; phylum Chordata; class Myxini; order Myxiniformes; family Myxinidae; genus Eptatretus; species Eptatretus burgeri. The sequence goes on from NC_140968.1 coordinate 46,634,987, forward strand.
CAATCTCACTTTGATCGGACACTTTGACCCTTGACCCATGACGTTTATTATTATTCAATTGCATTTATAAAGGGATTAAAATAAATTCTCTTCAAATCAAATGGAAGACCAAATAGGTGCAATCCTGCATTGGAGTAATCAGAAGGAACCCGAACAAGCAAAAAGCAAAGATGAAGTAATCAGGAGGATTCTGGATAGTATTCACATTTCAGCTGCTACTCCTGCACCCTCAAGCCCATCCAGGCACAGCGAAGTGAGCCTTATTGAAAAAAAACCATAAAAAATCAGACACATCAAAAAAATTTAACTCTTTTGGCTGCCAGACCATGCGTCCAATCAGGTTGAAATTTAAAACATATATTCCCCATCACTACAAGATCATAATTTTCGAGTTTCACATCTTTTGATTTAGCAGTTCAAGAGAAATATATATATATATATATATATATATATATATATATATATATTTTTTTTTTTTTTTTTTTTAAAGATTTCCACTCAATCCAATATGACTGCCAAACAATGTGACCTATGACGTTAAATTTATCTATAAAACATTCTACATGAATAGTCGCTCCAATGGTGAAAATTCCGTCTCAATCCGACAAACGTTTTTTGAGAAAAACACTACAGTTCTGTGCAGACAAACAAACAAACAAGCATACAAACAGACCCAAATGCAATACCCTCTCCTTCAGCGAGGGTAACAACATAACACTTTTCTTCACTCTGGAAAAAAATAAAGAAAAACAACACCAACATTAGTGAAAATACAAATTATATCCCCCATGCTCAATTACAACTTCATTTTCTATCCCTTCTTCTTTTCAATATCCCCAAACTGATTCTTCACCACAAAAAAGCGTTTCTTTCTTTAAAAGCTCTTCATTACATTTTTTTTTTAAAAACTTCAAAAATGTATTTTAAAATGTTGTGCTCTGCTTATTATTCCGTTATGAACAACCCATTCTCTCTTTTTTCTTCTTCTTCATCAAAATATCTTCCATTTCTTTTTCACAAGGCTTATTTCCCAAAACCTCCTCACTCCGAAACACTTAGTTCATCCAGCCTCTTCTTTCACCTGTTACCGAATATTCCTCCAGACTTTCAACCAAAAATATTCCTCCCACCCCACCCATGAAGTGCGTCACAGGTTAACCGGTTTGGGAATCCAGAGACATCCACTTTGCAGAGGTTGTGACCACACGACAAAAAAATTCCCCTTCACATCCATTCATGATGTCAACCCTCCCCCCCCCATGCCAGCACCCTCCCTCCCCTCCCCCAACTACTTCCCCTCATCCCACCCCATCTCTACTTCCTCCATGTACTACCCCCTCTCAGCTCCTCTTCCATCCTGCCCCCTCTCTGCCCCCCCTTGCTCTTCATCCTCACGGTTTCTCCTTCGTATCTCCCCTTGAAGGGAGGGTGATTCTCAGAGAACAGCCTCAGTGCTGGCGAATCTGGCAGTTCACTCAGGAAATCTGGCTGGGACTGCGCAAGCAGTCATGACACTTCAGAACTTGTCTCCTATATCTTCCGCCCCTTCTCCCCACACCCTCTCAGGTTCCCCCTACCCTCCATCCTCTCCCCAAACCCTCCCAGCTTCCCCCCACCCTGCAAGCTCTCCTTGCTCCTTTCCACATTCCTATGGTCTACTCCTTCCTTGTCCCTAACTGTGTGGACTTCAAACATCCCAAGCCTCCACTCCAACCTGACAGATCTCTCAATCCAGGCTGCTGCCGATAAACTGGCCAACATCTGTTTACCAGAATCTATCCTTCAACAGGACCTCCCTGACTCCTAAGTTTCTCTCCCTGGCTATTGTCTCCTCATTTTGATCGATTGAACCCTGTCTTAGCAGCAGAGTTGCACTGAACACCAATAACTGCATTTCTCACTCTCTGTGTACTGCTCTGACACCTCCCAACCGCAGTACCTCTGGCTGCGAATTCCCTCCACTCCCACCTCATGTTTGTCTGTGTGTTGTGCTGTCCTCCCAACAGTGATGACTCTGTCTACATCTCTCTCCTCTCTCTCTCTCTCTCTCTCTCTCTCTCTCTCTCTCTCTCTCTCTCTCTCTCTCTCTCTCTCTCTCTCTCTCTCTCTCTCTCTCTCTCTCTCTCTCTCTCTCTCTCTCTCTCTCTCTCTCTCTCTCTCTCTCTCTCTCTCTCTCTCTCTCTCTCTCTCTCTCTCTCTCTCTCTCTCTCCAACATCCACTGACTTTTAACCACTCATCTAAACGTTCTCTTCCTCATATGTGGTGATTTCCAGTCACCATGAAACTTGACACTTCAGCAAAGGACTTCTGTGACTCCTTGGGACTGACTCAATCTGTAAACTTTCCAACCAAGATTTCTGTCAATGGTAAATCCTCCCTGCTGGATTTGGTAATGACCAACTTTGCCACCAATGCATCTTTCTCTTTCTCTGCACAAACTGGTTTATATGATCATGTGCTTGTGAAGGTTAACATCTCTCTAGCCATTCTCAGAGAACAGCCTCAGTGCTGGTGAATCTGGCAATTCATTCAAGAAATCTGGCAGGGACTGCGTAAGCAGTCATGACACTTCAGAACTCGTCTCCTATATCTTCTGCCCCTGATATTTAGTCATCCTGTGAATTCGTCGACAGAAACCTGCTCTCCCTTATGCACAGATTCATCCCATCTCGTCTTCAGTTATCATACCATTCCTCCTGCCCATGGTACACTGAATCCTGTGGCGAAGCAGTTGCCTTGAAACAACTTGCATTCTCATTCTGGAAGGCAAATCCGACCGCATCATTCCATGGGCAATTCAAAGGGAATTTTAACTCATTCCATGAAGCCTACAAGTGTGTTTCCACTCAGAAGAGCCAGAAAATAACATCTGTCCAAACTCAAGATTGAACTTTCAAACTTGTATCCCTCCTCTTAAACCTGGTGGCACCTTCTTAAGTCTGTCTCTGGTGTTTGCTCTCCCTCCATCCCTCACCCTCCTCAAATGGCACTACAGCCAATTCTGCTAATGAGGGGGCCAAATGTGTCAATTATGTATTTGCTTCCAGATCTTGTGTCTCAAACCCATCTCTTTGTAGCCACCCTTCCCAGTCACACTCAACTGCTCCTGGACTATGTCTTTTGCTCTTGAGAAGGTGGAGGAGTTTCTGACAATCCTCAACTCTGACTATGCAACTGGACTGGATGGCATCAGCTCACGTGTCCTAAAATCTTGCTCTGCTGTTCTTGCACTTCCTCTCTCTGCCCTTTTCACCTTGTCATTTTCCCAATGTCATCTTCCATCTTTTGTAAATCAGCGAGCATCACTGCATTACACAAAAATGTGCAAAAACGGATCCTCTTAATGCCAGACCGATGAGCTTACTTCCAATTATCAGCAAGGTCATGGAATCCATCATCACAGTTGATGTTAAATACTTCCTTTTCTCCACTGACCTCATCTCAGATCATCAATTGGGATTTGGACTAGGTCACCCATTCATGACAATTCATAGAGTCAATAGCCTGAAGTTGGCTGAACAGACAAGGTGGCTGGCTTAAGAACTTTGTGTCTCAAGTTTGAGCCCCTGTTGTGCCATTGAGGTCAGCAAAATGAGTACCAGCTTACTGCTAACAGGGTGCATTGCATCATTGGCACAGCCATGCCACCAGAAAATGATGCAGCCAAGCGACCGCAGGCTGCATAAATATATGCATACGAATAAATAAACAAATGATGTCACTCCTCCCTTGGACATGCTGATTCTACTCTACCAAGAATGGATGGAGGCCCTCAATATCAGAGATGAAATCAGTAATGCACAGTAACACACATCATTGTTATTGTGAATATTCCCTATTTAAAGATCCACATCATAAGAAAATTATCACAGGTGATCTCAGAATAGTGAAAGATAGAAAAATACATGCATTAATTACAAAAAAGACCAAATTATAGAGAAAATAAAAGGATTAACTGGAATAAAACAATGAAATGTACAATGATATGATTGACAGAATGGATGAGAGAACAAATTAATAAACACAAAGTACCAAACACACAAATGGCTTCATGGTTAGAGGAGGTAGAGAAACACATGAAAAAGAGAATTGTTGATTTGAAAAGAAAAGTTTGAATCAACAATCCGAAAGTAATTTTAAACAATCCGGAGACGCATGATTATTTAAAACAGCTTCAAACATAATTACTGTAACTGTCCTCATTAAAAAAAGCAAATAATAATATTGCATTTGCAAGCAAAACTTTCCACATTCAAACACTTTTGGAAGAATTGGACTTCCAGACTGGGCTATCAAAGACCTACAAAATATGTAACGATAATAAAATAGGCTTCAAACAACATCATATAAATCACTCAAAAGCGAGAACACTGTTAGTTACAGATAAACAACATAAATGACCATTCATTTACAGGATCCCCAAAATGCACAGAAACCCCTGTAAGATGAGGTTCATCATCGGAAGTAGAGAATGCAGTTTGAAACCATTGTCAGGTCATATTACATGGGTGATGAAGCTAATTTATAAATGCTTTAAAACTACCATGAAAAAGTGAGGTTTTATTCCAGTATTAAAAAATTCTGGATCATTGTTAATTCCAAACCTGTAATTGACACTATCCACGACATTAATAACAATGGTAAGGCTAAATGTCTATCAAGTTATGATATTTCTACATTATACACAAACAATCCACATGACAAGCTCGTATCCGCTTTGGACAGAGCGTTAAATAAAACATTTGCAGGAGGTTATACAAAAAACATTGCAGTCTATCAAAAAAGAACAAACTGGTCAATAAAGGGAAATCAATATTTATGTAGTTTTTCAAAAAATAAATTTAAAGAAAATCTTCGATTTCTTCTAAACAGCAGTTTATTTACATTTGGCAACAAGATACTCCAGCAGATTAACTATGTGAGGATCTCTTTGGGACTTCTCAAAACCAAATCAATATTTTTGGAATAGCACCAAAAAAAATTTTTTTGGAATAAAATGGAATTATTTTTGGAATAAATTTGTTTTTGGAATATTTTTTTTTTAAAATGGAATACTTTTGGAATAAATTTATATTATTTTTGGAATAAACCAAATCAATATTTTGTAATTTTTGGAATGATATTCAATTAGTAAAAACTGTCACGTGTGTGTGTGTGTGTGTGTGCGTGCGTGCGTGCGAAGGTTTGACAGGTGAGTGGTTGGAGGGGATGACACTTTCCTGTCATATTATGTGTAGTATCTTTGCTCAAAACCCTTCATTTATGTGGTGCCAGTGGTAGTAAGTTCTGTATGAAAGAAAAACAACTATTCTTAGCCAATGAAATTGAAGGGCCAATGAAGTTGGCAGTTAATTTCATTGGCCGAGAATAGCTGTTCGAGTGAATGTCACAATGGTCCCCAGTTCCCATAAAGTTGATTTTCATTATAATGAACAGATAAATTCTGCCACCTGGTTCAAAAAATCTGAAATTAATTTCGCCCAGGATTCCCCTGTCCAAAACATAAATTCTATAAATAATAAAGCGTGAATCCTCGGGTGCAGGGCTACCCGTAAATATAGTAGTAATTTATGCACAATATTTTACATTTCACCTTGTATGCTTCAACCTACAATTCCCATTTGGTCATAATAGCCATAAAAGTACCTCAATGGATTAAGATTTTTTGTATTTTTCTCATTCTAAGTTTCACTCAATAATAATGAATTGAAAATCGTTCATTAAAATGGGATAGTCTACCGATTGTATCACTTGTTACAACAAAATTTATTACGTTGAGAGTTCTAGTAGTCAGAGTAGGACTTCACTGTACTTGGCTTACTTCATACATTTGATTCAGGAAGTTCAGCTTCCATTGTGTGAATTAATATCTGAACGCTACCTTGTCATGTTGATGTCGTTTGCAGCTGCACCTGAATGCCAGCCTGTGTTCGAACACCCCCAACAAGTAGACACCTGTTTTTAACAAAATGGGTAAAACAAATAGCTCATTCATCGAGGTATGCTAATGAAAGTGGGAAGCAAGGAGAGGTTGAGGTTTCAGATGTTAACCCTTCCTTGGAGCAAAATACAGAATAGGGATAGCGGTGAGGGTTAATATCAGCTGGGGGTGCGTCAGCGGTGCGTGGGTCAGACTCAACTGAGGCTATATTAACCATCACCCCGACCTCTATTCTGTATTTTGCTCTGATGAAGGGTTAACACGTCAGCTTCTTCCCTCCCACGGCAGTTTAGTTAGCATACCTCGATCAACGTCCTGTTGATTTCATCCATTATTCTACCTGTCCGCCAATGCATCTCGACACCAGCTTCCCCAGCATCACTAGTTATTCATTATACATTCTGTCGATACAACATTCAGGTGTCTCATAAAGAAAAATATTGTTACGGTTGTGGAAATTCGCATTACACCATAAAGGGTCCTCAGGTGAGATATATTGGAAAGTTCATATGTAGTTAGCCCAAACCCATTGTATAGAGGGAATATATGTGATCCATTCGGGCTGTGACGCTTCAGTTAGCTGCTTTTCTTTGGCTATTGTTAATTTGGTGCAAGAACAACAACGAACATCACCACAACCAACATCTCACGATCACACCATTCACTACACGATGCCACCTTCCACAACTACGCTACCACATCTTCGCCACTCGCCATTCAACGAGCACCGTGTGGGCGCGTGCAAGAACAAAAACCACCAACGCCTGTTGGCTTTTCCCACCTAATTTCCCCGCCTGATGCTTCCGCCTGAATCCCCCCCACCACGCTTGGTGTGAAGGGGAGGGTGCGGCAGCTCGCTCCCGATTGGTGGATGCACGGCATGAGGCGGTCGGAGTGGGGGCACGCCCCCTTCGAGAGCTTTCTGGAAACGCCTCGAAGGGAGGTGGAGACAGAAATGGGGCGGGGCAACGGGGCGGAGCCGGCCCCTACAAAAGGGTGGGCGTGGAGAGGCTCGCGTGCGAGGAGGCTCTTGGTTCGTTCAAGCGATTGACAAAAGGCGTGGACGTGAAGGTCGACGAGAACGTCGCTCCCTTTCCTGTTCCCTTGTCCCTGAAGGGGAATTGTGGAGAGTTGTGGTGATCGTCCCTGGTCGGAGGTTCTGTTCGTTCGTCTGAGCTGCCGAGCGGACCACACGAGCGACGCGCGGCACGAGCTCGCGGACCACGCCGGAGGGACTCGGAGTTACGGTCGCCGAGGACTCGACGCGCTCAGGGAAGTCGCGACTTCCATTTCTTTTGGGTTTTGTGTAAATGTGTGTGTGTGGCGCCAGTCTTGAAAAGTAGAACTGTTTAAGTGTTGTAATAATTTTATTCGGTTGTAGCTCTGCATTGTGGCCTTGCTTTTATATGTGCATCACTGTATGGCTGTGGATACGTGCTTATCTGTGTGTGTGTGTGTGTGTGTGTGTGTGTGTGTGTGTGTGTGTGTGTGTGTGTGTGTGTGTGTGTGTGTGTGTGTGTGTGTGTGTGTGTGTGTGTGTGAGTGATAAAGTGTGCTTGTCCAATTGATCCCCGACTCGCTGCATCCTTTCCTTTGTTGAATCTCCATCTTGCATCACGTAAGGGATTCATAGTGGGTTTTAAAACACCTGGTAATTAATCGGAACCGTCAAGGCCGACGATAACTCCGCTCAGTTATCCCTGTAATACGGAACGAACCGCTTAAGCAGTTCATGTCCGGAGTCGGCCTGTGGCGTGGTCCCATCCCTAGGCAGATTACCCGCGCAAGTACTTAGGTATATCGACATTCGGCGATTCACCCTATTTCGCGCGGGTAGACTGCGGACTGGGTGGTGGTGGGGTTAAACCCCCACCCGTGACTGGTTTCTGGCAGTAGTCCCAGGAGGGTCACGACTGAATTGTCCGTCCGGTGGGCGACGCGGTCGCGATTCGAGTTACGCGGCTGATCGCACGCCGGGGGGCGCGAATTCATAACAATATCAACAGAAGTACAATGCACCTTTCATATTGCTGTCTCCATGCCTCTCATAGAAACACGCCACTCTTGAGCTTATTTTATTAGCAGGGAGAAGAACATGATAAACAAAGCAGTTCCTGGCAGATGTGAGCATATTGTGCAATGAACACACGGATATTATGGTGCATCTCATCTGTACTGTGAAAGAAAATGGCTCCTTGGGGGAAGTCACATCATGTGGCATGCATAGTGGCATCTGCAGACATACGAGAGCTGGGTTGAGAGGAATATTTCAAAAGGAAAATGAATATTAAGTTGTGCTGACAGAGATGAACCTTTCGCACTCTGTTCAGGATATTTAATTTATTGCACGGAATAAATCCTCCCAACAATTTATTTTTTAATTTACAAGCCAACTTCATTTTTGTATTTTCTTTTGCTTGCTGCAGAATTTTTTTCATGAGGCTAATACTAATGTGCCCTTCCTTGCTTTAATTCTTCATTCATTATGTTTCTCACACATGGTTGTTTCGGTTAAATCTCTGCTTTGATTTCGGAGTGCTGGACCAAACTTCAATGGCATTCTGTTGCTAACCTCTTCCACGATGGGTGAGTTGACTCGTGGCTGGGTGAAAGCAGTGATATATTCATCAAAGACACTTGTACAGCATCGTTTTATGTCCCAATTGCTCTGTCTATTGCGATCTATTCTGCACCACGTTTTACCTGACATTTCTCAATGTTAAACAGGGCAATAAAAAAATAACCCATGTCACCCCCAGGGTGACCAGTATCTTGCCAAAATGTGAACATGAGTGACTTATTTATTCGATTAAAGTTACTCAAAAAATAAGGGTTTCGACGACCTTGATGCTTGACCTTTTTGTGACCTTGACCTTTGACCTTTATATTTTCGTATGGTTAATGGTATTTCTCCAGGACCGTTGTACATGAAATATCAAGAGATATTGATGAGAACTGAGGAAATAAAATTTTCATGAAAAATCCGTTTTTGCGTCATGACGTCATCAAATGACGTCATAGCGTCAAACTTTTGACAGATCTGGAAAGCACTTATCAAGCGCTTTGATATGAGGTATTACTCGATATGGTATCTAAGATTTCAAAATTTGACCTTGGGGTCAAAAACTTTCGACCTCCAGCGCTAACCATGAAGGTAACCGATCGCCACCAAAAATTAATCAGCTGAGCGCCAGACCATGAACTATATTCCCATGAAGTTTGAAGACGATCTGATCAAAATTACTCAAAAAATAAGGGTTTCGTCGACTCCCCTGATTTGCGACAAAGTGACCTTGACTTTTGACCTTGACCTTGAAAATTTTATGCGCTGAAAGGGAGCTCTATAGGACTCTGATATGCAAAGTTACAAAAATTTCCAATGATAACTGTGCTCTGCAGAGTGATCGATACGTGATTACAGACAAACAAAAAAAAACACAAGCTGACTAACATATCTTGCAAAAACTTCGTTTTGGCAAGATAATGAAGCACCAGAAAGTTAAAAGATGCTTATTTTGAGGAGCAAGTCAAAAACTTCAATGCAAATATATATTTTTTTAAGTCAAGGGCAATGAGTACATTGACTTTCATTGGAAAATTGTTTAAAATTGAAAAAAAAAAAAATTCTACATGTCTGTCTGTCTGTCTCTATTACATTAAAAACAAGAAAAAGAGCAATCAGAGATTGCAGACCCTCACCAGGACTCTGTGTGGTGTTTATGTAGCTTTGTGTGGCATTTGTGTTGTGGTGTGTTACATAATTAATGAGACATAATTAGAACTGCCACTATATAACTGCTGGCCATGATGACCGGGTACCAAAACATCCCGCTTTGATGATTGGACACTTGACCCTGACCCTGACCCATGACATTTTTAAAATGATTATTGAATTGAATTTAGAGTGGGATTTAAATATATTCAATTCAAATCAAATGGAAGACCAAATCGGTACAGTCCTGCATCATCCATCCATCATCAGTCATCATCCATCCATCCATTGAGAACATACTTTGTGCAGAGCATTGGTGCTGCCTAAGGCCTAAGTCACATTTGCTCTACGGCGAGGATACGGCGGCCGTACGCCCTCTGAATTGACAGAAACGTGCGGCGGCCGCAGAGTTTCTGAGGTGGCCTCAGGGTGGCCCTACGCCGTTTGGCTATATTTTACAGGCCGTAGGGTCGCCGTGGAATTATAACACGGAGTTATAACTTTTTTTCATTTCTACGTTCGCCGTAGCAATTTGACAAGCCGAAACAAAAGAACTGGTAAAAAAAAAAACACTCGTTACCTCTGTCTTGCCGCACGTTCACCTTTGGGCCCCCCTGCGGTCTCCTTGCGGGCACCTTGCGTCTGCCTTGAAAATTCTATGGCCCCCGCAGGAACGCCCTAACGTCACCCTGTGACAAAAAAATCAAAGACCGTGCGGCACCCCCACGTTTTCGGTCTCCACTATTTATAAAATGCCATGCGGCTACCCAAAAAATAAAAAACATATGTGACTGCTACATTGTGTGACCGTAGAAATACTGCGGCCGCCGTATAATTGCTCGTGGCCGTAGATTTTGGAGACCCCACGGCCGCCGTGGCAAATGTGACTTCGGCCTAAGTCACATTTGCTCTACGGCGAGGATATGGCAGCCGTTCGCCCTCTGAATTGACAGAAACGTGCGGCGGCCGCAGAGTTTCTGCGGTAGCCTCAGGGTGGCCCTACACCGTTTGGCTATCTTTTACAGGCCGTAGGGGTCGCCGTGGAATTATAACCCGGAGTTATAACTTTTTTCATTTCTACATTCGCCGTAGCAATTCGACAAGCCCAAAAAAAAACTGGTAAAAAAAAATACTAAAAAAAATGAACCCACTCGTTACTGTCCGTCTGGCCGCACGTTAGCCTTAGGGCCCCCCTGCGGTCGCCTTGTGGGCACCTTGAGGCTACCTTGCGTCTGCCATGAAAATTATAAGGCAGCCGCAGGTCCCCCTTAAGGTCACCGTGTGACATCAAATCAAAGACCGTACAGCAACCCCACGTTTTCGGTCTCCACAATTTCTAAATACGCCATGCGGCTCCTCAAAAAACAAAAACATATGTGACTGCTACATTGTATGACCATGGAAATACTGCGGCCACCGTATAATAGCCAGTGGCCGTAGATTTTGGAGACCCCACGGCCGCCGTGGCAAATGTGACTTAGGCCTAAGCAGTCTCCTTCGCTATTTGGCACAATCTGGGACAGGTCACCACTCTGACACAGCATACCAGCAAGCTGGCACTCATTTTGCCAACCTCAGAAGGATGACAGGCAGTCAACCCCACCTGGTATTATTTAAACAACCAAGTGGGATTTAAACTCAGGATGCTAAGATCCCAAGCCCACCACCAAACGATGAAGCCAACACCAGGCATACATGCAATATGTCTTGCATAAAATGTGTGTAAAGGAACGCAAACAAGCAAAAAGCAAAGATGAAGTCATCAGGAGGACCATGGATAGGATTTGCATTTCACCTGCTACTCCTGTTCCCTCAAGCCCATTCAGGCACAGCCAAGTGAGCCTTATTCGAAAAAAACAACAACATAAAGAACCCAGATCAAAAAAAATAATAATTCTGGCTGCTAGACCATGCATCCGATCAAGTTGAAATTTGGAAGATATATTCCCTATCAATACTAGATCATAATTGTGAAGTTTTGCATTGATTGATTAAGCGGTTCAATAGAAAACATTATTTAATATTTTTCTTCAATCCAATATGGCTGCCAAACCATGTGATCAACCCGTAACAAACTTGTACGCCCAGGGCTTGGGGAACATTTGTGTGAAGTTTCCCCTCGATCTATCTAGCCATTCTGGAGGAGATTTTTTAAAGGTTTTAGTGTGAATCTAATATGGCTGCCAAACCATGTAACATATGACATCATATTTGTGAAACATTTGTTCCTCGTGGAGTGGGGGTCATACTTGTAAAGTTTCACCTCAATCTGTTCAGCCATTTCAGAGAAGAAGATTTTTGAAGGTAGAAAAAAAAAATGGCTGCCGAATCACGTGACCGATGGTGTGATCATGTATTTTTTCTTTCTGTGGACCATTTTATCCCTAGATGACCCTCAAAAATTCTCATACTAATCAGGTGTAGTGACATCATAACTAAGATCTACATATGCAATGACATCATCGGAAAATGACACTTATTCTCCGTGAGGAATACTTGCCGTGTGCCAAGTTTCTATTTTTTCATTGGTGTGGTTTCAGAGATACAGAGGTCAAAAGTTTTTCCGTTTTTCCAAAATAGCTGCCACACCATGTGACCAATGATGTCATAATTATCATTAAACCATTCTATATGAGTAGTCGCACCAATGTTGAAAATTTGGTCTCGATCTGACAAGCGGTTGCAGAGAAAAACACGGAAGTTCTGTACAGACAAACAAACAAAACAAGCAGTCATCAACTGGTACTTACGAAATCGTCAACTTGACCTCTGACCTTGTCTAATAAAAGCTGTCTCGAGAGAAGGTAGCGACGTAAACCAGAAGTTTCTACGATGATTCTGTATCAAACCATCAAAAATTGTAATGTCGACCGAAGCAAAAAATTGTAATGTCGACCGAAGCAAAAAATCTCCATTTCTCCACGCAATACCTTAACGTAACTCAACGACGCGTCTGCTCGAGCGCACTGCATCATGGGACGAGCCGTGATGCGTCGAGTGAAATATTTTTTATACAATCTTAAAACGTCTCCAAAACATCCAATTTTTACCAGAATTTCGACAACCGAGTTTTAAGCATCCTAAGCGATCGCAAAAACCGAAGACAAAATTAAAATCGAAGTTAAAACGAACTCGTAACGTCGAGCGGAGCAAAAATACTCCATTTCTCCACGTGAATTTACGGAATTATGTTTGACCTCACTGTGACCTTGACCTTTGACCGATTTTGAGCAAAATCTAATCAGCACTAGGCATCACCATCCTGAATCACGTGGTGTAATTTGACATTGGTAGCTTCTTCCGTTCTCGAGTTATCGTGCCTACAAACAAACAAACAAACAAACAAACAGAAATGGAAGGCATCAATATACTTACGAAATCTTCAGATTTCGTAAGTAACAAGCAGTCATAGACTGGTACTTACGAAATCGTCAACTTGACCTCTGACCCTGTCTGATAAAAGCTGTCTCAAGAGAAGGTAGTGACGCAAACCAGAAGCTTCTACGATGATTCTGTACCAAACCAGCAAAAATCGTAACGTCGACCGAAGCAAAAGTCTCCATTTCTCCACGCAATTATTTAATATTATTTTATCAAAGTCACAAAACTGTAATATTCGGCCATCCACCAACAATCTTTCCATAATCCGACGGCTTAGTGAGTTAGGCATGCGACGATAACCTTTATTGGGATAAAAAATGACTTTTAAACACCATCTTTATCGAAAACACCGTCAGCGCGCACACGCAAAACCTTTACGTGACTCAACGACACGTCTGCTCGAGCGCGCTGCACCACGTGACGAGCCGTGACGCGGCGAGTGAAATATTTTTTATACAATCTTAAAACATCTCCAAAACATCTGATTTTTACCAGAATTTCGACAACCGAGTGTTAAGCGTCCTAAGCCATCGCAAAACCCGAAGACAAAAGTAAAATCGAAGTTAAAACGAACTCGTAACGTCGACTGAAGCAAAAATACTCCATTTCTCCACATGAATTTACGGAATTATGTTTGACCTCACTGTGACCTTAACCTTTGACCGATTTTGACCAAAATCTAATCAGCGCTAGCCATCACCATCCTGAATCATGTGGTGCAATTTGACATTGGTAGCTTCTTCCGTTCTCGAGTTATCGTGCCTACAAACAAACACACAAACAAGCAGTCATAGACTGGTACTTACGAAATCGTCAACTTGACCTCTGACCTTGTCTCATAAAATCTGTCTCGAGAGAAGGTAGTGACGCAAACCAGAAGTTTCTACGATGATTCTGTATGAAATCATCAAAAATCGAATGTTTGACCTCACTGTGACCTTGACCTTTGACCGATTTTGAACAAAATCTAATCAGCGCTCGACATCACCCTCCTGAATCACGTGGTGTAATTTGACATTGGTAGCTTCTTCCGTTCTCGAGTTATAACTTTTTTTTGATGTTTGACCTCACTGTGACTTTGACCTTTGACCGATTTTGACCAAAATCTAATCAGCGTTAGCCACCACGCTCCTGAATCACGTGGTGTAATTTGACATTGGTAGCTTCTTCCGTTCTCGAGTTATCGTGCCTACAAACAAACACACAAACAGAGGACGGAAGTCATCAATATACTTACAAAATCTTTAGATTTCGTAAGTAAAAATAAAAATCGCTCATCGAGTGACACTTGGTGAAACAGAATGGCACTCCGTGGAGCGCATACCTCCGCCAGCCTGAACAGTTTAAATTTTGTATCCCACTGATAGGTCGAATTTGAATCCGGACCTGAACCAAAATCGAATCGGCTTGGTCTTGTCACCAAACCAACTCTTCCACCTCATTTTGTCACAAGTCGTTCACAACCTTGAGATGTCATGCTATACGTAGTTTTTGGCCCCGTCTCTCAATGGTGAAGAATCACATTAAAAAATTCAAGCAGCCGGATCCAGATTCGGATCTTCACCAAAATCGAATCAATTAGTCCTTGTCACACACCCAACCTGTCCACCAAGTTTCATCCAAATCCGTGCACAACTTTTTGAGATATCATGCAATATCGTTTTTAGCCCATTCTCTCAATGGTGAAGAATCAGTTAAAAATTAAATAATTCTCGTGTGTGGATCCAGATTCGGATCTTCACCAAAATTGAATCGATTCTTCCTTGTCACAAACCCAACCTGTCCACCAAGTTTCGTCCGAACCCATCCATAGCCTTTTGAGATATTGTGATATATATCGGTTTTTGGTCCCATCTCTCAATGGTGAAGAATCACTTAAGAAAAAAAAAATTCTCGTATTCGGATCCGGATCTTGAGCAAAATCGAATCAATTGGTCCTTGTGACACTCCCAACCCATCCACCAAGTTTTGTCCGAATCTGTCCCTAATGTATTGAGATATCCTGCTCACAGACAAACAAACACCATCTGTCCACATTAAAATATTTTTTATAAAAATTACCTCCATCCATATTCGGTGGCAGAGGTAAAAAATGAATTCTGCATGTCTGTCTTTCTCAAAAAACCCCACAATGTCTGTCTCCATTACAAAATACCTTGTTTTTAGCATCGTGATCGTGACTGTGTCATTAAACATGGCATCGTCTTTGTGCACTGGCTATCTTATGTTTTTATGACCATCCAATATAAACCTCTACCTATCTGATTAAAAGGACAAACCATTTCTGCTTTCTGTTTTATTCACAATCTGATTGGAATTAGTTCATGCATTGTTAGAGTGACTCACGCCACTTTAACTCTTATTTTTATTCAACAACTATATAACTGCTCCCATGACAATGAGTTGGTTGTTTGTTGTCCCTTGACTGCCAACAAGGTCATCCCCCATCCACATAGTTTTCTACCTGCATTAACCCTCCCCATGCCCACCTTAGTTTTTCCTTCCATTTCTGTGATTGGAAGTTTGCAGCTGTGTCCATTTTGTTCACTCCATGTGATGTGTCCTCCCATTGCCCCAATTATTCTCCATGTCCCTTATTTCTCCAAGTCTCCCTCTGTTTTGTACCTCAACCCTGCTGTTGGTGTGTTTCCCCCTTCCCTGTCGCTCTACTGTTCCTTTCGTTCTGTTATGTGTTGATCCATTCTGTGTTCTTGCTCCTCCACAAGCCTCGACTCTACATACAAAAAAATCTCATTGGCACATGACGATGACAACAATGGAGGGAAAGAAAGACAGGTTGTATGTTCATATCTCCAGTGTGAGTGCAGACCAAGTCTTGGAATGAAACCCCTTTCACAGCTTTCACAGGAGAACACAAGTGAATCAAGAGCGATTGTTTTCCCTTTGGCATCGCTGCCATTGATATCTGTCTCGATCAACTCTATGCTTTTCCTAATGGTGCCTTTCCACTGGTCGATTTTGAGCACACTTTTCATCTGGACTTGCTACTGGGCTGGACATATCGTTCAGATACCATTTGATAACATCTTTATATCCCACAAACCTTTTGGCCTTCCTGGCTGTGACTTCCTTGATGTAGTTTGCAGTAGAACACTACCTTTGGGAACCAATGAACACCCATTCACACTACATGTTTAGCCCATCGCAATTGTGATCAAGTGAGTAGGGCCTCAACGCGAGACCTATTTGCCTGCTGTAGTATTCCACATGTGGCATCCTGTCCTTCCATGTGATCCGGTGTATATGTATCGGATTCCGCAGTTGCAAGCTCCCTTGATGTGAGACCTGAGGATACATTTGAATGGCGGTGAGCAGTTTGGGTGTGTGACAAGGAAGAATCGGTGAGCAGTTTCATGCCTTGCTGAGACTAAACACACTTCCACAGGCTAACAAAAGTCATGGAGGCTGCCTGAATGCAGTTTTCCATTTCTGCATCCGGATGAATGTGCTCCAAAGTTATTTCAATTGTTTGACTGAATAAGGTGATCTGTTCGCAACAAAGAATTGTGGGTTGTTGTGGGGGTTTTCTGGGAAGTGACTCGTAGAGAATCTCTTTTATTCTGGCACTGTATTTTATTCTGGAATACTCTTTTATTCTGGTCAATTTGGGTTCCTCCTGATACTCCAATGCTGTATTGGGTCAATTACATGATTATATTTCTGCTAATCATGAGACCAAAGAGGGGACAGCTGAACACAAAATTGCTGAATGTTACCAAAAGAGTGGGTAACTTGGACTGCATCACCTGCATATAAAAACAGCACCTGCACACAGATTTCTCTAACCTTAGCTTTCACACAATATCTCAGCAAGTTGAAAAGCTTGCTATCTGTTCAAACATATATGCCTGGTGTTGGCATAATGGTTAGGATGGTGGGCTTGGGATTATAGGATCCTGAGTTCAAATCCCACTCAGCTGTTGAATTAATACCAGGTTGGGTTGACTCTGCCTATCATCCTTCTGAGGTCGGCAAAATGAGTATCTTGCTGGTATCTTGTGTCTGAGTGTTGACCCGTCCAGGATTGCATCCAATTGCCAAGGAGACTGCTTCGGCAGCACCAATGCTCTGCACAGAGTATGGTCCTGATGGATGGATGGATGGATGTTCTAATATGGTTGCAAACTCCTGTACTGAAACTTTCTGGTTTAGTCAGCCACACAGTGGTTAGTAATCTATATTAAAAAACAAAAACTGTTGGAGCCAAGATATAACCTTGTTTCACACCATGGTGCCTTCCTAGCCATGCCATCATGATATTCTTGGATAACCCTGACATAAGCTTCTCGAAATTTGAAATGCTTTCATCAGTTACATAGAGTTGGTCTGCTTGCTGTCAAAGGCTTTCGTGAAATCAATATGTGTAACACAGTGCCCTTTTAATTGTGTGATGTTCTTTTCTTGAAACTTCTACAAGGTGAAAATCAGATGTGCTGTAAAGTGTGAGGCTCTGAAACTGCAGTGGCTTTCTGGAAGTGCATTGCCCTGATTGTTATTTACAGTCCCTACAATGCCCTTTCTTTTTGAAAGTGGAAATTATAAGGGCATATTTTAATTATTTAGCCACTTGCTTCCCACTAGCTTCTATAAAATTATCGTAACCATTTGCATCGGTTGCAATAATTTTATCTACTGATAGTTATCACCACCATAATGATAGATTTCAGTTGGCATTCCATCAAGGCCAGGAGCTTTTCCACTCTTGGTTGACTTAATAGCAGACACAAGTTCTTCCCTTTCTTGAGTGGCTATCTCACATGAGTAAGATGACTGGTGATGCTCAATGCCACCAAGTGTTGATTGACTGGCCATTGATGGATGGTTTAGCAGTTCCGAGAAGTCGTTCCATCTCGTCACTATTGCACAGTTTTTCTCTGATCGGTTGTGCCTGCAATTATCTGTGATTAGTTGTGTTCCCTCTACATTTTTAACAGGTGTGACTGGAGATATTTGTGGTCTATATATTTGCATGAATACAGGTAACCTGGGAAGAGTCCACTATTGTGGGGCAACTTGTTAGACCCCCTGTTGTTGCACATTACAACTTCATTGGAACAGCCTTCTGGCTCAAGATAATGTCACTGTTTGGTGTGTGACAGCTTCAGCACTGTTAGAAAGACTGCAGCTTGATTGCCTGGAGGCCATCATCTTGAGCGCCACACATTGTTGACCTGGACATGAAGGTGTTGTACTGGTTGACAAATGGCAGCAGTGTGCAGCAGCATTTCACGTCACCTGGCAGCCTTTTTCAAGGAAACACTGCCTGCCCAAATCAATGAAGGTCCTTTTATAAAGGTGGGGTATAAAAGCTCATTCGTCCTTTCAGCTGATGAACAAGTCACAGCCTGTGAATGGATCTTCACAACAGCAACGCACATCATCACCACAAGCAAGTGACTATGACATGGAATGTGAGGACCTTACTGAACACAGAATATTAAATATAACTGGAAAGGCAAACAGCACTGGTTGCATGGCAGCGAGTTTGAAATTCTACGACCATCATGGTCAAATTCTCTGAAAGGTTCATCCTACTGCCAAGCTCCTTTTGATAGGTGATTTTAATGTCTGGATAGGATGTGCTAATAAGACATGGACTGTCATTTGCAACGTTTGAAAACAGACAGTTAAATGCAAATGGTAAGCTCTTGTTCTCCAATCAAGCAAAAAGTTAAATTTAGCCATCACAAACACTTTCTTCAGATCACCTGAAAAATGATGCTGCTCAGGGCAGCATCTATGCTTCAAACATTTCTCCCTGCTCGTCCATTTCAAAATATGTCGTTCAAATCTCATTGACATTTGAAGCCTATGAGTGCTACTTGACCACCACCTGATTCGCTTTGTGTGCAACACCTGCATCCAACTGATCATGAGGAATACACTCCAAGGCCTCCGAAGAAGTTAAATGTCAGTAAGTTGGCAATTAGAAACCTCAGAAATAAATTAGCAATTACCCTTTCAGCAGCATTGTCTGGGGTTGAATACGAAGGCAAAAATCTATGATCAGTGAGAGAGCCTTAGGCTTCTGTATATTTATGCTGCTCCCAGTTTCTTTTACTTGACAGTAGCTCGTCATTACGTTTATGTCAAATTGCATCAATTACATTATAATTTCAACGGTTTCTCGCTGTGTCTGGACATTTTTCCTTCATCCTCGTCTTTTTGCGTTCCAACTTGCTTATGCAAATACATTTCAGTCCTCTGTAAATCAGCTTCGTTCGTAAGCTGAGACTTCTTTAATAGATAAAAAGATTGAAAAAATTAACTTTTCTTTTGAATCTAAAGAACAGACAACTTCCAAAGCCAGTCGTTAATAAATATCTATTTTGCATGATGATTCACAATCATTGTGCAATGACTCTCACCTCCAGTGCAGGGACAGTGTTACAATCTTTTTCTGGCTCCTTGAAGCAATTATTCTCTTTGTATCAACGATACATCGCCTCAAACAGACAGCCCTCTCATTCAATTGCATAAGAATACTTTAAATGTCTGAGATTTCAGGTGACAGATCAACAGTTTCAGGTCTTCCATCTTTTTGTAAATACCACATGTGAAAATTAATTAGATTTTTTTCTCATTATTTTCTGACAGAAAGTCTTGCAATTTGAGCTATTCAATGTATGCAATGCATTATGTATTGAGCTGATTCCCACACTGATCATGTTAAATATTTCAATACCTTGTCATTTGCTAATAGCATACAAGACCTTTATTTTCAGGGTCGTGAACCTCTTTAAGCCCCACAACTATAAACGACTTTCGGCTTAATCATCTAATGCTTCTTAATGGTGGAGAATATTAGCCTTTATGGATCGTTATCATCTCTTGCCAGATGCAGAGCCAAAGAGCACGAGAAGGTTAGCAGCATAGTCTGTGTAGCCTTTTTGGCTATTCCTCCACTTGCTTTCTTCAATTCACTGTCCTTCACCATCTTCTCCATGAGGTCAAACATCTGCCCACCTCCACTTGTCTCTCTTTTATCATCTTGTGGAACAAACATGCTCACGTCATTCATCCCTGCCATTCTTTCAAGACAATGTTCTCTGTCGACTTCAATTGTCCATTTAGTAAAACTTAATAGAGTTAACGTTAAAATAAGATGTGTCAATTTCCTCTCGTTTTTTCTTGCATGTTGTTATGACAAGCTTCTCTTTAGTATGTTTGAGCTCTATCGTGAATCACATGAAGAAAACAAAATCTTCCCAAACCTGCTCCCACATTCCCAATCCTAGAAACTAGAACCCTCTATAAGATTCCAATAAAATTACTACAGTTGTTCAATTAACAAAGCAAATCACACAAAGGCTTTTAAAATTTTATTTTAACAGAAATCAGGGCTTGTGCAAGAACTGAAAGACTTACCTTAAAAGCTATGCCTTCTATTTTACTCAATTTTTTTTCTCCTATACAAAAATGTTTGGCCATGAAAATGAATCGTCCATTTATCTGCACTTGTATGCAGGACTGCCTTAACAGCATTGTAGGACCTGGGCAAAGCAATGTACTGGGGCCCCGACCCACCCACCCACTGAAATGA
>NC_140968.1:46658085-46818085 GCF_056783735.1 Eptatretus burgeri
GTCGCGCCTACCCGTCTGGTGATGAGACGCGGAGCGGCGATGGCGCCGCAACCCCGCGGGCCTCGCGGAGGGTGTCTGGTAGGGGGTGGGAAAGGGGGCCCCTTGGTCGCACTATCTCAGCGCGGGGGGGAAACAGGAGGGGGTTGCTGATGCTCGGGGTATAGAGGATCTTTATTATGTGCGACGAGCGTCTCCACCTCGGCCAGGTCGCGCTGTCGGCCTCCCTCGGGTGCAGCTCCCTGCACGACGCGAGCACCCCCTCGTCTGGTGTCGCCGCCTTTCCACAGCTCGTCCCCTCCGTTCCGACTCCAACGCACACGACGAGCAGCTCCACCGCCCGCGAAGTCTTGACCCTCTGCTTCCGACTCTCCTACTCTCCGCCTCTGGACTCTCCGACTCTCCTCTCTTCTGACTGACGAACACGGTCCTTTTATCCCCCCGTAGCTTCGCCTTTGACCCCCTCCCTTTGACCTTTCACCTCGCTCCCCATTGGCCCGAGAAAAAGTGGGCGTGAAGGCTTTTTGATCCACAAATTTGCATATATCGATCGTCCTGGAGGCGGGGCCAAATCGCCCCTCGCTCACCGATTGGACGGCAAAAAGTGGGCGTGTGTCGTTTTTGATCCGTTTTTGAAGCACAAAATCCGTGATTTTGTACACGCTGTTCGACGCGCGCCCTGCACGAGTCCAACACCGGTACCCACAGCGGGGCAAGAACGGTGGTGATGCTACGGTTGCGAGGTGTGACGGGAAGGTCGTGGCGGTTGTGGTGAAGCGGCGTTGTGGTTGGTGGTTGATGTTGTGGTTGTGGTGGTAATCATGGCGGTTGGTCCAAAATAAAGATAGTAAAAGAAAAACGGCTATCCTGAAGAGTCGCAGCACGCATGAATAACATTTATTCCCACTAGACAACGGGTTTGGGCCTAACTACACATGCACTTGCCGAGATACCTCACCTAAGGGGCCTGAATGGTGGTTTGCGAATTTGGTAACCACAACACTACCCCCTCCCCTTTTTACAGACTCGTCCCGAGTCGTCAAATTTTCGTGTGCCATCATGTGTAGTTTTCCCCTAGTACATTTTACCTACGGATCCCTGAGTGCGACATTCATGGTATTCGTGTCCCCAAAATAAATAACCTGAGGGCTGCGTAACTACCTAAACAAACTCACTCACACGGACGACTTAAATAAAATTGCCGGCGCTAGACAGACATGCCGGGGGCGCACTCATATTTACAGTACATCTTAACCTTAACTTACAAATTTTACACTAAACCATGGCCCAGGATCATTGAACTCTGCAAAAAGAAAGCAGTTAGCAGGGAGCCAGGCTGCCCGCATGCAGTCTTTGGCTCAAAACAATGCAGGTGACAGGGAACGTGGCTGGCTGCTCACACGCAGTCCAAGGCCTTCCCTTTTGAACTGAACGCAGTGAACCACAACGGTGCATGGGCTGCACAAACGCAGTCTCCGTGCCAGCTCAAGTGGCACACGCAATGAGCACAACGAATGGATGAATGGATGGATGAATGGATGGACGCAAACACGGTGCACGGGCCGCCACTGCAGGCCCGTGTTGTAGCTGCCAACAGGGCAGTTCTCGCAGCTTGCAAACTGTTGCCTTGATCCTGGCGCACATGGAAATGAACAGGGGGGGCAAAGCAAAAATTGAACGGGGCTGGTGAACGTGGGCAGTGGGCATGGCATGGCAAAGGTAGCAGGCAAACACAGCCCGCAGAAGAAGGCCACTGCAGGCAAACACAGCCGGCAGATGAACTGGCCGGCACAGGCCTTGAAGAAAAACAGCCAGCAGATGAACTGGCCGGCACAGGCCTTGAAGAAAAACAGCCAGCAGATGAACTGGCCGGCACAGGCCTTGAAGAAAAACAGCCAGCAGATGAACTGGCCGGCACAGGCCTTGAAGCAAACACGGCCAGCCGATGGCACAGGCCTTGCAGCAAAACAACAGCTGCCGATGAAGTTGGCCGGCCTCCGCCTTGAAGCAAAACACGGCCAGCCGATGAAGTTGGCCAGCTCTTGCCGTTCAGTGGAGGTTGGTGGAGGGAGTGCGGTGGTGCTGGCCACTTGGAGGGCGGGCTCGGACCTACCTACCTGTCTCCCTCCCAACCTATCGCCTTTGCCTGTCACTGTACATACCCACTCCCTTAATTTGTCAAACCCCAATTTAGCCCCAACTTAATTAATTTTTTTTTTGTTGTTGTTTTTATTTTTACTCCCCCACTATAAATCGTCCCCTAACCCCCTTTATCGTCTTTGTTCGGCTAACCTATCCTGTCACCTAGCCTACTCCCAACCCCTACGTTCCCTTCCCGGAGGGGAATAAGGGAGAGCTAACGTCCTGTGTCGAGGCCCACCGAAGCCTCAGAATGGCCTCCCCAGAGTTCGGCGATCTTAACACCAAGTGGGTCCAGCGGCCCACAACGACAGCGAGGGGATGGATGGTGCGGAGGGGTACATCTCCTAATCTACCCTAACCATTTAACTGTTAAACTACCCCGGGGCTTTCAACAAGCGCCTCTTGCTTAAACTATTGGTTCTAACAACCCAGATTCCCGTCGCCTGTGTTGGTGTCCTTACAATTTCGGGCCTCGCCCCCCAATTTTCTCTCCGTGCCCTCACACGGTCTCCTGGCTGGGACACGTGGCTCCCTTTGGCAGGCACGACCCTCTGCCGATTCTCCCGCTATGGCACCCCCGGGCACTACACTGCCTCCGAGCCTACCAGCTCCCTAACACCGGGGAGTGCCCCCCATGGCACCTCCCCTGAAACGCACACGTGGCAGGCCGGCCTCCCGGGCCCCTTTCCGAGGGTCACCCGTGCCCACAACACTGCCCACGCGGGTAATGGCGCCCCGGGCCCCCGCACCAAGCAGGCGCACCCGTGCCCACTACGCTATCCCGGCCCCCCATGGGCCCTTGGCCTACCGCGGCCGACTAGCCTGGTGCCCGGGGTACCCACTCAGCGATACTCACCTTTCGCAGCCACGCTCCCAAGCCCGTCAACAGGGCTCCTGCACCCCTCCAAATGGGTCTCGAGCCTACTTTCCCACCAACAACAAAACGACCTCCATTTTTCAATTTGACTAACCCAGCTAACTCACTCTACACTGACCCCGGGGTCCCTTGGGCGGGAGTCACTCCTCCCCCCAATCACTCATCGCACCATGCATTCCCCATTCGCTCCACTCACACAGACCCACTGGCCTCACTCACTCACCACCAAGCACATGCCTCCACCTCATAACTCACCAACAACTCTTCAACACACTCACCACTGAACTCTGCCATCCTTCTATCTACCTCCCCTAACTAACTCGTGCTCCCACGTCGTCCCTTAAACTATAGCACGTTCCTTTTAACACTATGTAGCTAAGCTACGTCCCCGCTACACATTCACAAGTCTGTCCATGTCCTCAAATCTCTAAAATCATTTTATTTCCCCACCTAAATCTGGCTACAATCCCTCTAACTAATCCATTCCACGGACTCCATGAGGACTTACCCCTGCCCCATGGAGTCGGTCTAACTAAGCTAACCCTTCCCCCTAACTAGTTTCCATCCTGTGCCCCGGGTCAAGGGGGTCTTCCACCCCTTGCCCAGGAATCCTGTGTACCCGAAAGTGAGGCTTGTTCTTTTTTTTTGTTTTTTTTTCTTTACATGCGCAGCGCCAGCGCGGCAACTCGCGCACTTTGCACCTGCCCGTGACGTCATGCAGCTGCACGTGTTCCTCGTCCCTCCTTGGACGGTGCCATCCGGCAGAGATACCCCTCCTGCCGGATTCCAACCACACGTGCAGCCATGACGTCACCGTGCGCATAAAAAAAAAAACACAAGCCCCACGTCTCGAGGGGTTCCCCACGTGAACACATGTGCTTTGCCCGTTTGAGCTTAACACACACGATCGCGTGGAGAACCCGTCCGGTCCAAATCCATTTACCTGCCTAAACTTTGTCCGTCCGCGGGATCGGCAAATCCACCGCGTGCGTTTCCGGACCGGGACTTCATTCTCGCAAGCGAGCACGTGGGGGCCTCGTGCGTTGCACAGCACGGACCGCGTGCTCACTGCTGGGTGAACCCGGCACGGTCCTCGAAACAGCTACAGCCGCTACTCGGCTTTCTCTCCTCTGTCGCCGTCTCCGTCTCCATTCCACCCACGCACACCTGCGTGTAACGACGCACACAGTCCACTCCATCAAACGCACACCGGGAGACGCGGCTGCGTGCTCCCGCATGCCAACCGACATCTCCCTCTCATACCGCTCTCTCACACACACGGTCTCCCTTGCATTCGGCCGTTCACTCACGCATGCTACCTCTCTCGCACACGTGGCTCCACGCACTCGCGGCCTTCCACTCACTCGTAGTGCCTCACTCATACACCGTGCCTCACTCACACACGCGGGGGCACTCACCCGCGGTACCTCACTCATACACACGGCGACACTCACACACGCGGTCTCTTCCACACACGGTGCCTCACCCACACACGCGGGGGCACTAACCCGCGGTGCCTCACTCACACTCCGTGCCTCATCCACACACGGCGTGCTGGGAAGCACGTACTCCGGCACCATCGCCACCACACCACTCACACACGGGGTCGCTTCCACACACGGGGACGCACTCACGCCTTGCACCACACACACAGGGACAACCACACTGGGGACTTGTGTCCCCACAAGGGTCTCCGGGGCCTCTATACCCCCCAAGCTCGCCGTGCACCCGTCCACAGCACCCGTCCTCTCAACCTCGCAAAGCACGACCGAACTCACCTGGTCGTGACTCGCCTCAAGGGGGCATACTCCCTCCCCTTGTTCCTGGAGGAGGCCATCCAGGTGCTCGCACTGGGTCTCTACCCAGTCCGCCAGCTCACCCCCATTATCCTCCACTACCTCTGTGTGTGTGTGTGCGTCACTTACCCCGTCTTCATCGTGCAGTCTCTCCTCTATTTTTTCTGTCTCCCGTGTCTCTGCCAACTCTGTCACCTCTTCACCCTTTACCTCCCTTGTCTCAACTATTATTATTTCCTTTGTCACGGCCTTCATGCCCGCCTGCTGGCATCGGCCCATGTTCTGCGTCTCACCCCGCAGCTTTTTCGTTTCTTCCTTCAATTGCTGTGTACTCGCATCGATCTTTTCGTTCATGCTTTTTATTTTCGCATTCATTTGTGCCAGCATGGTGAATAGCTGGGCCATGTCGGATGCACTCAAGTGAGCCGTTTCGGCAGGGGTTGGGGAAGGGTCTTGGTGGAGAGGGGGGGGGAGGTGTCATACACCGCGGCCGCTGCCGCACCCACCTCGGGCCCTGGGTTCAGTTGGGCGAGTCCGTGCTCCTGCACAATCAACATTTCCTGCTCGGGGATTCCATCCTGGACCATGGATTCTACATTACTACACATATACATTTCTAATACCCCCGGCTCCCGCTCGCCTTGAGACGCCATCTTGCTTCTCGTGAAGGGTTAATTTGCTCGCTCGTAATTTGGAGGGAATCGGGGGTCGCTTCTCTCACCCCTGGACCGATTCCCGTGAATTTCGCTGGAGACAGGAGAGCCTGTTGTCCCGCTCTCCAATACCAGTGCCGCGAGGAGGGCGATGAATTTGTATCGCACGACCTGACACCAGTGTTGCGGTTTTCGCGCCCGCCGGCGTGCTGACGGCCACGTAACTCGAATCGCGGCACGTCGCCCACCGGACGGACAATCCAGTCGTGACCCTCTCGGACTAACGCCGGGAACCAGTCACGGGTGGACCTTTCGGTCTCACCGCGATCGAGCCAATCAGCCCCCGCGTGGGATAGGGTTGCTCGCCAAATTCGACCTACCTAAGTACCCACGCGGAGGGTAGACCGGGCGATCGCACCTCGCCGCAGGTCGACTTCGGACACGGGCCACTTAAGCGACACGTTCCGTACTATCAGAATAACCGAGCGGTGTTATCGTCGACCTCGACGGTTCGATTAATTATCGGGCGTATTCAGCCCACTACCAACCCTTTACGTGAAGCAACATGAGGATTCAATGGGAGAAATGACGAAGCGAAGCGGGAAACAGTTCAACACAAAGCACATTTATTCGCGGCACATGGGAAGCACACATATACAATTCCACCAAAAGCACACAGAAAAAACACAATTCCATTTACACAAAAAGCAAATATAAAAGCGAAAACACAATGCAGAGCTAATACCGACTACCGAGTACACGGCAACACTTATACAATTCTACCTCACAGACGGCGCCGCCAACACATACCCAAAACCAAGGAAAAGAATACCCCCAAGAATGAGGCGGGCCTGAGGCCGAGACCGGGTCGCGCCTACCCGTCTGGTGATGAGACGCGGAGCGGCGATGGCGCCGCAACCCCGCGGGCCTCGCGGAGGGTGTCTGGTAGGGGGTGGGAAAGGGGCCCCCTTGGTCGCACTATCTCAGCGCGGGGGGAAACAGGAGGGGGTTGCTGATGCTCGGGGTATAGAGGATCTTTATTATGTGCGACGAGCGTCTCCACCTCGGCCAGGTCGCGCTGTCGGCCTCCCTCGGGTGCAGCTCCCTGCACGACGCGAGCACCCCCTCGTCTGGTGTCGCCGCCTTTCCACAGCTCGTCCCCTCCGTTCCGACTCCAACGCACACGACGAGCAGCTCCACCGCCCGCGAAGTCTTGACCCTCTGCTTCCGACTCTCCTACTCTCCGCCTCTGGACTCTCCGACTCTCCTCTCTTCTGACTGACGAACACGGTCCTTTTATCCCCCCGTAGCTTCGCCTTTGACCCCCTCCCTTTGACCTTTCACCTCGCTCCCCATTGGCCCGAGAAAAAGTGGGCGTGAAGGCTTTTTGATCCACAAATTTGCATATATCGATCGTCCTGGAGGCGGGGCCAAATCGCCCCTCGCTCACCGATTGGACGGCAAAAAGTGGGCGTGTGTCGTTTTTGATCCGTTTTTGAAGCACAAAATCCGTGATTTTGTACACGCTGTTCGACGCGCGCCCTGCACGAGTCCAACACCGGTACCCACAGCGGGGCAAGAACGGTGGCGATGCTACGGTTGCGAGGTGTGACGGGAAGGTCGTGGCGGTTGTGGTGAAGCGGCGTTGTGGTTGGTGGTTGATGTTGTGGTTGTGGTGGTAATCATGGCGGTTGGTCCAAAATAAAGATAGTAAAAGAAAAACGGCTATCCTGAAGAGTCGCAGCACGCATGAATAACATTTATTCCCACTAGACAACGGGTTTGGGCCTAACTACACATGCACTTGCCGAGATACCTCACCTAAGGGGCCTGAATGGTGGTTTGCGAATTTGGTAACCACAACAATATATATATATATATATATATATGTGTGGTGTGCTCTATTCACAGGGCCCCAAAAATCATGGGGCCCTGGGGAACTGCCCAGCATGCCCATGCGTTAAGACGGCTGAGCTTGTTTGGGGGTGAAGCAAGATTACATATGGCATCACTGGTGTGTGTGTGTGTGTGTGTGTGTGTGTGTGTGTGTGTGTGTGTGTGTGTGTGTGTGTGTGTGTGTGTGTGTGTGTGTGTGTGTGTGTGTGTGTGTGTGTATTAACTGAGTTTGCTTGCTTGATGCAAGCTCAGCTACACCCTTCTCAGCAAGAAAGCACAGAAAGCCCTTTCCTCGGCAAGTCGAGGGTGCTAGCAGGAGAAAATTTTGGGACAACTTGCATGCACAGTCCAAATTCCACCCCTCTTCTCAGTACATGGCAACATACGTGAAAATGGCCACTCCATTCCATGATCACCACATAGACTTCCGGTCCCGGTTTTTGAGGTGACGGTTGTTCTCTTCAAGGGGCTCTGTCTACTTTCTCAAAGATACATTTCCTGTCATTGTTTGTCGCGTTTTGACTTTATTTTATTGCCTCCATGTTTGCTGTGTGTTCCTCGTTCGGTTTTGTTTCAAAACTTGTGCTATTTGGTGAGTTTTCATCAGTCTTGTCATGTTCAGTTTCCCTGAGGCCCACCAGCCATCTTGCCATCTATGTGCACGATCGTGTTTAGTTGTATTTTATCCTTATTAAGGTCAGTTTTTATTTTCTCTACTTTTCCCTCCACCTTCCTTCTATCCATCCCGACTATACCTTCTGTTCCATGTCTTAAAATATAATTTTTAAAAAATACAACAACAATAAAAAAAAGCCTTTTCACTTCCCTTCTCACCTTATACCCCATGTAACCACGTGACTTCCTGTACCGACTATTCTTCTTCTGCCAATTCCACTCTGATCGTTAAGGTTTTTCACCACACACCTTCACGACCTTTTCGTCAAACTTTTCCTTCACTCTTCCCCCTCTTCCCTAATCTTCAAAAAATAAAAAGCATCTTACAATGCTTCAACTTCCCCTCCTCGCTCAGTTCTTTTTCTTATTCTTCAAAAACTTGTGTTCACTTTGACCTTTCTTTCATCCCGTGTCTAAAAATTCCATCTGATACAACGCTTCCTTTCTCCACTATCAATTCTTCTGCACTCCATTCATCTCCCAATGTATTTAAACAAATCTCTGATCTACATGTTTTTTTAAATCCCATTTTGCAATACTTGTTCATCTTCCATTAGTAATCGTTCTTTTTTCCCCCCAAATTCAGTGCAAATTTATCCCTTCTCCTTAAATCGACCTTCTCCCAACTCCTTCCTTGTTATACCCCCTCCTTACCTCTCCCATCCCAGCATCTCTCCACTGTCCTCTGCCATACTTACAGTTCCCCCTGTGATATCCCAAACTATATGGTTTTCAAATGTCTCACACTCATTCAGCACACTGCTTAATATCTCTATCATGTTCTCTCTCTTTCCTATCATCACATCTCCCCCCTATTCCCAGCCCCTCAATTCTTGTGTTCATCCCCATGCCCGCTCACACCTCTACCATAATCAATACCCAGTCTCATCCTCCCCCTTTCCCCACCGCTCCCTCCTCCTCCATGAGCGTGCCTGCTCTTATCGTCTCCCCTACCTCTCGTTTCAGCTGCCTCTGCAAAGCAACTTTCACTCTCTTCCCCCCAAGCTTCCCCTCACCCTTCTCAAAAGCTCCCCCCACACATTTCTCTCTCAATACTCCCCCCTCACCCTTCTCCCTCAATTTACCCCTCTCACCCTTCTCCCCCAAATGTTCCCCCTTGCCCCTCCCCTTCAAATCTCTCCCCTCACCCCTTGCCACCCCTTCAATTTTTGTTCCTCCCCCAACCCGCTCCCATCTCCACAATACCTCTAACCAGACTCATCCTTCGCCTCTCCCACACCTCCCTTCTCCCTCCTTCCCCATGGCCAAGCCTGCTCTCATTGTCTCCCCTCTCCCTAAAAGCTACCATCTCACCCCTCCCTCACAAATCAACCACCTCCTCCAACTTCAAAGCAAACTTCTCTCTCTTCCCCCTCAGCTCATTCCTCCACCTTTCCCATCTCCCACTTCCCTTTTCCCCTTCTCTTATTACTCCCCACTGTGACTCATCCCTTCACCACCTAGCCCTTTGTCCTCCTCCCCATCCAAACCTCTCCCATAGCTCTTTTACAGTCTATCATCAACTCTCACTACCTCCACCTCTCCACCCCCACACTACCCTCCCACCCCCCCGTCCCCTGCTCTCAAAGCCTCCTCCCCTCCCGCTCCCTTAACAGTGAGGACCTCAAACATCCGGGGCCTTCACTCTAACCTGACTGTTCTCTCCGTGCAGGTCACCACTGACAAGCCACACATAATCTGCTTAACCGAAACTTTCCTCCTGCAAGACATCTCTGACTCCCCTGGTTACTCCCTCCTCTGATATGATAGACCTGAGGCTCGCCTGGTGGCGGAGTTCCTCTCTTCATCAAAAACTCTATTCCTCACTCTCCATGCACTGCCCTCACTCCTCCACACCTCCAGGAATACCTCTGGCTTTGGCTTCCTCTCCGCTCTCACCTCTTTTTTATATGTGTGTTGTACTGTCCACCAAACAGCGACGTCTCCCTCTACATCTTATTCGCCAAAAACACGAACCAACTTCTATCCACTCATCCAAACTCTTTCTTCCTCATATGCAGTGACTTCAATTGGCATCATGTCAGTTAGCGGGGTGTGGGCACCTCTCTCACCTTCCATGGCACTTCAGCAAAGGACTTCTGCGACTCTTTGGAACTGACTCAATCTGTCAACTTCTCGACCCAGATCTCAGCCTATGGAACTCCATCCCTCCTGGATTTGATTTTGACAAATTTCCCAGAAAATGTCTGCTGTTCTTCTCTGCTCCAATCAGTTCATCTGACCATGTGCTTGTTGAAGTGGTCATCTCTCTGGCTGTTATTGGAGAACCACGTCAGTGCCAACGAGTCTGGCACTTCACTCAGGCCGACTGACAGGATCTTCAAGTATCCATCAAACTTCTCGACTGGTCCCCCATTTCTACTTTCTCCAATATCAACTCATCCTGGGAATTCTTTCAAAGAAAGTTGCTCTCTCTCATGCACACATTTATCCCCTCTCATCTTCAGGTGACCTACATAAGCCTGGTGTTGGCGCAGTGGTCAGGTCAGTGGCTTGGGACCCAAGAGGTCCTGAGTTCAAGCCCCGTTGGGCCACTGAATTAATACACCAGGGGGTTGACTCAGCCTGTCATCCTTCCGAGGTCGGCAAAATGAGTACCAGTATACTGGGCCGGTGTATATCCCGGTTAAATAGGTGTACCATATCCCTGTGTCGTAAGAGGCGACCAGGGTTGCATCAGGAAGGGCATCCGGCATAAAACATGTGCCAAATCACGATGCGGATCATACGGATGATCCGCTGTGGCGACCCCTAACGGGAGCAGCCGAAGGAAGAAGAAGAAGATGTATATGTATATATATATATATATATATATATGTATATATGTATATATGTATATATGTATATATATATATATATATATATATATATATATATATATATATGTATATATGTATATATATATATATATATATATATATATGTATATATGTATATATGTATATATGTATATATGTATATATATATATATATATATATATATATATATATATATATATATATATATATATATATATATATATATATATATAAACCAAGTCGAAAACACCAGGGGGTTGACTCAGCCTGCCATCCTTCCGAGGTCGGCGAAATGAGCACCAGTTGTACTGGGCCCGGTGTATGCCCCGGTTAGAATAGGTGTACCATATCCCTGTGTGTCGTAAGAGGCGACCAGGGTTGCGTCAGGAAGGGCATCCGGCGTAAAAACCTATGCCAAATCATTATGTGGACAACAAAACGAATTTCCATACCGGATCGGTCGAGGCCCGGGTTACCAACGACCGCCACCGGTACCGGTGGTCAGCAGGGTACCAGTGGAAATTGTGCTACTGCTGGGCGAAGGAGGAGAAGGAGACAGGGAAGGCGAGTCCGGAGGCAGTGGGAGAGGGGGAAGGGTAGAAGTGTGGAGGTGAGAGTTGGAACTCTGAATGTTGGGACGATGACTGGCAAAGGGCGAGAGTTGGCTGATATGATGGAGAGAAGAAAGGTGGACATACTGTGTGTACAAGAGACCAAGTGGATGGGGAGTAAGGCGAGGAGCATTGGAGGTGGTTTCAAACTGTTCTACCATGGTGTGGATGGGAGGAGAAATGGTGTCGGGATAATCCTGAAGGAAGATCATGTCAAGAGGGTATTGGAGGTGAGGAGGGTGTCTGACCAGGTGATGAGTGTGAAGTTGGAAATTGAAGGGGTGATGATGAATGTCATCAGTGCATATGCCCCACATATGGGGTGTGAGATGGAATATAAAGAAGATTTCTGGAGTGAGTTAGATGAAGTGGTGGAGAGTGTATCCAAGGATGAAAGAGTGGTGATTGGAGCAGATTTCAATGGACATGTTGGGGAAGGGAATAAAGAGGATGAGGAGGTGATGGGGAGGTACGGTCTCAACAAGAGAAATGTGGAAGGGCAAATGGTGGTAGAGTTTGCAAAAAGAATGGAAATGGCAGTGGTAAATACGTATTTCAAGAAGAAGGAGGAACACAGGGTAACATACAAGAGTGGAGGAAACGGCACACAGTTGGATTACATCTTAAGTAGGAGATGCAACCTGAAAGAGCTTAGTGACTGTAAGGTTGTGGCAGGGGAGAGTGTAGCTCGACAGCATCGATTGGTGGTCTGTAGGATGACTTTAGAGGTGAGGTTGAGGAAGAGAGTGAGGGCTGAACCAAGGACCAGATGGTGGAAGCTGAAGGAGGAAGACTGTTGCGTGAAATTTAGGGAGGAGGTGAGACAAGCGTTGGATGGTGGTAAAGATGGGTGGGATGATTGGGCAACGACAGCAGAAGTTGTGAGGGAGATAGCTAGGAAGGTACTTGGTGTGACATCTGGACAGAGGAAGGAAGATAAGGAGACTTGGTGGTGGAATGAGGAAGTACAGGAAAGTATAAGGAAGAAGGGGTTGGCGAAAAAGAAGTGGGATAGTCAGAGAGATGAAGAAAGTCGGCAGGAGTATAAGGAGTGGCGTCGAAAAGCAAAAAGAGAGGTGGCTAAGGCCAAGGAAAAGGCATATGACGAGCTGTATGAGAAGTTGGATACAAAAGAAGGGGAAAAGGATTTATACCGATTGGCAAGACAGAGTGACCGAGCTGGGAAGGATGTGCTGCAGGTTAGGGTGATAAAGGACGCAAATGGGAATGTGCTGACGAGCGAGGAGAGTGTGTTGAGAAGGTGGATGGAGTACTTTGAGGAGCTGATGAATGAAGAAAATGAGAGAGAGAGAAGGTTGGAAGAGGTGGAGATCGTGAATCTGGAAGTGGGGTGGATCAGTAAGGATGAAGTGAGGACTGCTATGAAGAAGATGAAAAGTGGAAAGGCGGTTGGCCCAGATGGTATACCAGTGGAGGGATGGAAGTGCTTAGGAGAGATGGCAGTGGGGTTGTTAACCAGATTGTTTAATAAAGTCTTGGAAAGTGAGAGGATGCCGGAGGAGTGGAGATTAAGTGTACTGGTCCCGATTTTCAAGAATAAGGGTGATGTGTAGAGCTGTGGAAATTACAGAGGGATAAAGTTGTTAAGCCACACCATGAAATTGTGGGAAAGAGTAGTGGAAGCTCGGTTGAGAGGAGAGGTGAAGATCTGTGAGCAGCAATATGGGTTTATGCCAGGAAAGCACCACTGATGCAATGTTTGCTTTGAGAATGTTGATGGAGAAGTATAGGGAAGGCCAGAAAGAGTTACATTGTGTGTTTGTGGATTTAGAGAAAGCTTATGATAGGGTGCCAAGAGAGGAGTTGTGGTATTGTATGAGGAAGTCGGGAGTGTTGGAGAAGTATGTGAGGATCGTGCAGGATATGTATGAGGACAGTGTGACAGCGGTGAGGTGTGCGGTAGGAATGACGGACCAGTTTAAGGTTAAAGTGGGATTGCACCAAGGATCGACTCTGAGCCCTTTCCTGTTTGCAATGGTGATGGACAGGTTGACGGACGAGATCAGATTGGAGTCTCCATGGACCATGATGTTCGCGGATGACATCATGATCTGTAGGGAGAGTAGGGAGCAGGCTGAATCGAGCCTTGAGAGGTGGAGGTACGCACTGGAGAGAAGGGGAATGTTAGTCAGTAGGAGTAAGACGGAGTACATGTGCGTAAATGAGAGGGAGGGTGGTGGTATGGTGCAGTTGCAAGGAGTTGAGGTGGGGAAGGTGGATTGGTTTAAATACTTGGGATCAACTGTCCAAAGTAACGGAGAGTGTGGGAGAGAAGTGAAAAAGAGAGTGCAGGCAGGATGGAGTGGGTGGAGAAGAGTTGCAGGAGTGATTTGTGACAGAAGGGTAGCTGCAAGAGTGAAGGGGAAAGTATACAAGACGGTAGTGAGACCAGCTATGTTGTATGGTTTGGAGGCGGTGGCGCTAACAAAAAGACAGGAAGCAGAGCTGGAGGTGGCAGAGTTAAAGATGCTGCGATTCTCGTTGGGAGTGACGAGGATGGATAGGATAAGAAATGAGTGTATTAGAGGGACAGCGCTGGTAGGACGGTTTGGAGACAAAGTGAGAGAGGCGAGATTGAGATGGTTTGGACATGTGCACAGGAGGGAAACAGAGTATATCGGGAGAAGGATGTTGAAGATGGAGCCGCCAGGCAGGAGGAGAAGAGGAAGGCCAAAGAAGAGGTTCATGGATGCGGTGAGGGCGGACATGCGGGTGGTTGGAGTGTCAATGGAAGATGTGGAGGATAGAGCGAAATGGAGACAGTTGGTCCGCTGTGGCGACCCCTAACGGGAGCAAGCCGAAAGAGGAAGAAGAAGATCTTCAGGTGACCTACCCTTCCTCTCGCTAATGGTACACTGAAGCTTGTGGTGAAGCAGTTGTCCTGAAATAACTTGCCTTCGCCTCGTTGAAGGCAATTCCTACTTAATTCTCAGTTCCTTCCACAAAGCTTGAAAGAAGTATGTCTACGCTCAGGAGAGCCAGGAAACAAGATCTTTCTCATCTCAAGTCTAAACTCTCAAAGCAGTCTCCCTCCTCCAAATCCTAGTGGTGTCCACTTAAGTCCATTTCTGGTGTATGTTCCCCCTCCATCCCTTCCCACATCTCAAATGGCTGCACAGCTTACACTGCACACAAAAAGGCTGAATGCCTAAACTCCAAATTTGCTTCTAAATCTTGTATCCCAAACCTATTGCTTTCCATACCCACCTTACCCAGTCACACCCAGCTGTTCCTTGACTCTGTGTCCTTTTCTCCTAACAAGGTGGAGAGTTTGCTGTCAAACCTCGACTCAGATTCTGCAACCAGTCCAGATTGCATCAGCCCACATGTCCTAAAAACCTGCTCTGCTGCTTTTGCTCACCCTCTCCTCTGTTCTATTCACCATCTCATTTTCTCAAGGTCATCTGCCATCTGCTTGGAAATCAGCAAACATTACCACTCTGCATAAAAAGGTGCAAAAACTTATCCCTGCAAATGCAGTCAAATCAGCCTGTTCCCAATCATCAGCAAGGTCATGGAGTCCATCATCGCTTCTGACATCAAATCCTTCCTCTTTGCCAATGGCTTGATTTCAGACCATAAATTTGGATTTTGACCATGCAACTTCATTCAATCCTGCACATGCTACTTTTACTTTCCCAACAATGGATGGAGATCCTAAAGGCCAAACACGAGATCAGAGCTATCTCCCTCGACATATCCTGAGGTTTCGATACAGTCTGGTATCTCACACTGCACACCAAACTCTCTTCTTATGGTATCCAAGGCAATCTCCACTCATGGCTTGTGGACTTCCTCTACTGTCACAGCCAAAGTGTGGCTCTCAATGGAATTCTCTCATCTCCTCTTCCCGTCCAGGCTGGAGTTCTTAAATGCAGTGTTGTTGGCCCTGTGCTTTTTCTGATTTTCATCAATGATCTCTCAAATTCCCTGGAAAATCCTCTTTATATCTTTGCTGATGATTCCACACTCTGTCATGCCATCTCTCATTCCTCAGATCGGCAAGCAGCAGCTTCTTCACTCTTTGCACACACACATACACACACACACACACACACACACACACACACACACACACACACACACACACACACACACACACACACACACACACACACACACACACACACACACACACACACACACACACACACACACACACAGACACACACACACACACACGCATTTAAAGGCCATTTTCCCCGCTAAAGCAGGGGTTAGCCTTGCAGGCCCCATGACAATCTTCTCCACTTTACCCTATTTTCTGCATCTCCCCTTCTTAATCCCTTTGCCCACATTTCCTCTTCCACCACCTTTTGCCAAGTTTTTCTCGGTCTTCCCCGTCCTCTACTTCCGACTACACTCATTTCCAACACTCCTCTCACCCAGTCACTTTCATCCTTCCTCAACACATGACCCAACCATCTCAACCTGTTTCTCTTCACAGCCTCCATCACAGACTCTATTCCCATCATCTTCCGCAAGTCATCATTTGTCTTCCTCTCTCTCAACGATACTCCGCACATCCACCGAACCATTCGCATTTCCACCCTTTCCAGCCTTTGTTGCTGCTCCATGTTCAGTACCCATGTCTCACTCCCATAAATCATTGTACTCCTCACACCTGTAGCACACACCTTTGCCTTCAGCTTCAACGACACTCCCCTCTTCATCAGCACGCCACTCAGTTCAGAAAACTTCTTCCATGCACATCTCACTCTCGCAACCGTCGAAGAGTCTGATCCACCTTCTCCATTCAGCATGTCTCCGAGATAGCAAAATGTTTTCACCCCTTCCAGCTTCACACCATCTCCAAGATCCAACTCAACAATTCCTTCATCTGCAGCTCCCTCTCTGCACACCTTACACTTGAATGCAGCTGCCACACTGGTTAATGACCCTCACACCACTAGATTTTCGATGAACCCATTCAGCACACATTGTACACTGAATGGAGTTCACTCCGACACCCTTCCCAGACACAGCACACGGCCACTTCCCAGTCCTTTCCACCTCACCACATGCTTTACCACTTGCCATCACCTTCGTCTTTCCGATATTCACCTTCAAACCTTTTGCCTCAATACATTCCTTCCACTTGCTCATCTTCTCCTTCAGTCCATCCATACTCTGTGCAATCAACACCAGATCATCTGCATACAGCAGCTCCCATGGTAAGCCCTCCTTTACCCTCCAAGCCAGCACCTCCATCACAACTACAAATAGAAGTGGACTTAGTACCGACCCCTGGTGCACTCCTACCCTCACCTCAAACTCACCACTGTTCCCGTCCTTCGTCCTTACAGCTGTGCGTGCTCTCTCGTACATGGCCATCACTACTCTCATCAACCATTCCTCCACTCCTAACTTCCTCAATGCCCATGTCATAACTTCACGTTCTAACCCAATCAAATGCTTTCTCCAGATCAACAAACCCAAAAAACAACTTCTTCCTCTTCTCCATGTACTTCTCCTGCCTCTCCCGTCTCTTCTTCACTCTCTGCAGACCTGTATAAAATTATAAGCTGATCAAACACTTGGAATATGTCTTTCAATCCAGACAAATCTCACACCCTCACTATATCTCTCCAAATGGATCATCTGGAAAACCCCCTCGTCTACTTTCTCAACAATCCCCTAGAAGAAGTCCTTTCATTCAAGCTTTTGGGTCTCACCCTCTGCCACGGTCTTTCCTTACATCTCCAAGCTCACCTCAAAAGCCAGTTGCTGATTGGGAATCCAATGTCGTGCAAAGTCCTTCCTTGGCACACATGAGCTTCCAACCATTTACAGAGCTTTCATCTGCAGTTTGATTGAGTAATGCTCTCCCCTCTGGGGTGGTGCTCCTGCCTCACACCTAGCTCAACCTCATGCTGTGGAAACCAAGGCTTTTAAGATCATTGGTATCCCCCACCAATGAGTCTTTGGGTCTCTCATTCTCCCACCAGAGCCAGGTCAGTAGACTTTCTGTCTTCTACCGTCTCCTCTCCGGCCTTGCCCCCTCCCCCCTTTTGCTATGTCTGTGATCTATCCTCCCTATATTTCCTCAGGTCACTCCAGGTCCGCAAAAAACCCCTTCTGGTGAAACTACCAACATCAATAATCACTGCTCACCTTCACTCTTTCATTCCTCTTTTTTCCTGCCTCTGGAACAAACTCCCATACTATCTTCAATCGCAATCCTCCCTCCAGGTTTTCAAAACAGGTGTTCACCAGCATCTCAAATCTTCCCCCATCCAAAATCTTGATCTTTACTACCCCCCATTAATCCACCCCAAACCCACCTCCTTCAAATTCCATTTTCCTTCCTGAAAGTCCCTGTTGTCCCATCTTGTTTACGCCATGTACCCCGCCCCATCCCTCTACCTTCCACAGATATCTTATCGTCTTTGTTCACCACTATTTTGTGCTTCTCTCTCCCACCCCTCTTGTCTCCTGCCTTGTTATACGTTTCTGTGTATTAGCTCTTACATGAGCCTCGACTTGGTATGCAAAAAAGACCTCCAACCTCTGGGTGCACAGATTGTGCATACATTGTAATGGGCATAGTGAGTGTATTTGTGTCTATTACAAACGTTATTATTGGATGACTCATTGCTGTGCTTATTACTTAATCGTTTTAATTACCCTACACACTTGAAGTGAAAAGCAGGCTTAACCATTTGGTTCACTTTGTCTTTTCTATGATAGAGGAACGACTCAATTCCAATTGAATTTTATATCTTGAATACTTTAGAACACGAATCTGAACACGAACCTTCAGTTTAGCATTACTTTAACTCTGAAATTGGCAAAATGTATGGAATCTCATCCTGGTCATGCATGTGCAGAGAGGAAGGAGTAAGTTAATTATTCTAGTTTGTGTGCCTGTCAAACAAAATTGTACAACATTCTGAACAGGAAACTTTTGAAAAGATTGGAAAGTTAGTTATCAGGATAGGAAAATTATATCCTGATGCTCTGTGTACTTTGCTTCCCCGCTGATGGACCTCTGGTAGCTTGAACATGTTGCTGCGTTTGAGCCTGGGGAGTAACTGCTGGAATCTACCTGTCCGGCTTATTCCCGACATCTTTGTTCTTTGTTCCCTTCACATTTCTTTCTAATTTAAAAAAAAAGTAATAATTCTCTTTGTCCATTCTAATTCTTGCTTTTTCTTCTCTTTCATATCTTTTACTCTCTATTGCTTTCTTTTATTATCATTCTCTCGAAGGAGAAGTGAATTCTTGCAGACATTTTTCTGGAAGGCTCACTTGGCTGTGCCTGGATGGGTTTGAGTGTCGTGGAGTCGGGGCTGAAACCCCAATCCGATCCAGGTTCCTCCTGATGACTCCATCCTTGCCCTTTCCTTCTTTGGGTTCCTTCCTAGTCTTCCGTTTCATTAAATAATTATTAATTCTTCATTTAATTGATTTTAGTGATGTTATAAAGGATACAAACAACAGGTAAAAATAACTAATTTTAGCAGTACATGGAAGAATATTTATGCCATCTCGTGCACTGAAGGCAGAGTAACAGATTCAGCATTCATGCCATCTCATACCATGAGGGCAGAGTAACAGATTCAGCATTCATGCCATCTCATACCATGAGGGCAGAGTAACAGATTCAGCATGCCATCTCATACCATGAGGACAGAGTAACAGATTCAGCATTCATGCCATCTCATACCATGAGGGCAGAGTAACAGATTCAGCATTCATTCCATCTCATACCATGAGGACAGAATAACAGATTCAGCATTCATGCCATCTCATACCATGAGGGCAGAGTAACAGATTCAGCATTCATGCCATCTCATACCATGAGGACAGAAGAACAGATTCAGCATTCATAGCATCTCATACCATGAGGACAGAGTAACAGATTCAGCATTCATGCCATCTCATACCATGAGGACAGAGTAACAGATTCAGCATTCATACCATCTCATACCATGAGGGCAGAGTAACAGATTCAGCATTCAAACCATCTCATGCCCTGAGGGCAGAGTAACTGTGAGATTCAGCATTCATGCCATCTCATACCATGAGGGCAGAGTAACAGATTCAGCATTCATACCATCTCATACCATGAGGGCAGAGTAACAGATTCAGCATTCATGCCATCTCATACCATGAGGACAGAATATCAGATTCAGCATTCATGCCGTCTCATACCATGAGGACAGAATAACAGATTCAGCATTCATGCCATCTCATACCATGAGGGCAGAGTAACAGATTCAGCATTCATGCCATCTCATACCATGAGGGCAGAGTAACAAATTCAGCATTCATGCCATCTCATACCATGAGGACAGAGTAACAGATTCAGCATTCATGCCATCTCATACCATGAGGGCAGAGTAACAGATTCAGCATTCATGCCATCTCATACCATGAGGACAGAGTAACAGATTCAGCATTCATGCCATCTCATACCATGAGGACAGAGTAACAGATTCAGCATTCATGCCATCTCATACCATGAGGACAGAGTAACAGATTCAGCATTCATACCAACTCATACCATGAGGGCAGAGTAACAGATTCAGCATGCCATCTCATACCATGAGGGCAGAGTAACAGATTCAGCATTCATTCCATCTCATACCATGAGGACAGATTAACAGATTCAGCATTCATGCCATCTCATACCATGAGGACAGAGTAACAGATTCAGCATTCATACCAACTCATACCATGAGGGCAGAGTAACAGATTCAGCATGCCATCTCATACCATGAGGGCAGAGTAACAGATTCAGCATTCATTCCATCTCA
The DNA here is from genome assembly GCF_056783735.1 of Eptatretus burgeri. Taxonomy (NCBI): domain Eukaryota; kingdom Metazoa; phylum Chordata; class Myxini; order Myxiniformes; family Myxinidae; genus Eptatretus; species Eptatretus burgeri. The sequence goes on from NC_140968.1 coordinate 46,678,336, forward strand.
TACCATGAGGACAGATTAACAGATTCAGCATTCATGCCATCTCATACCATGAGGGCAGAGTAACAGATTCAGCATTCATGCCATCTCATACCATGAGGGCAGAGTAACAGATTCAGCATTCATGCCATCTCATACCATGAGGGCGGAGTAACAGATTCAGCATTCATGCCATCTCATACCATGAGGGCAGAGTAACAGATTCAGCATTCATGCCATCTCATACCATGAGGGCAGAGTAACAGATTCAGCATTCATGCCATCTCATACCATGAGGACAGAATAACAGATTAAGCATTCATTCCATCTCATACCATGAGGGCAGAGTAACAGATTCAGCATTCATGCCATCTCATACCATGAGGACAGAGTAACAGATTCAGCATTCATACCATCTCATACCATGAGGGCAGAGTAACAGATTCAGCATTCATACCATCTCATACCATGAGGACACAGTAACAGATTCAGCATTCATGCCATCTCATACCATGAGGGCAGAGTAACAGATTCAGCATTCATGCCATCTCATACCATGAGGGCGGAGTAACAGATTCAGCATTCATGCCATCTCATACCATGAGGGCAGAGTAACAGATTCAGCATTCATGCCATCTCATACCATGAGGGCAGAGTAACAGATTCAGCATTCATGCCATCTCATACCATGAGGACAGAATAACAGATTAAGCATTCATTCCATCTCATACCATGAGGGCAGAGTAACAGATTCAGCATTCATGCCATCTCATACCATGAGGACAGAGTAACAGATTCAGCATTCATGCCATCTCATACCATGAGGACAGAGTAACAGATTCAGCATTCATACCATCTCATACCATGAGGGCAGAGTAACAGATTCAGCATTCATACCATCTCATACCATGAGGACACAGTAACAGATTCAGCATTCATGCCATCTCATACCATGAGGGCAGAGTAACAGATTCAGCATTCATGCCATCTCATACCATGAGGACAGAGTAACAGATTCAGCATTCATACCATCTCATACCATGAGGGCAGAGTAACAGATTCAGCATTCATACCATCTCATGCCATGAGGACAGAGTAACAGATTCAGCATTCATGCCATCTCGTGCCCTGAGGGCAGAGTAACAGATTCAGCATTCATGCCATCTCATACCATGAGGACAGAGTAACAGATTCAGCATTCATACCATCTCATACCATGAGGGCAGAGTAACAGATTCAGCATTCATGCCATCTCATACCATGAGGGCAGAGTAACAGATTCAGCATTCATACCATCTCATGCCATGAGGACAGAGTTACGGATTCAGCATTCATACCATCTCATACCATGAGGACAGAGTTACAGATTCAGCATTCATACCATCTCATACCATGAGGGCAGAGTAACAGATTCAGCATTCATACCATCTCATACCATGAGGACAGATTAACAGATTCAGCATTCATACCATCTCATACCATGAGGGCAGAGTAACAGATTCAGCATTCATACCATCTCATACCATGAGGGCAGAGTAACAGATTCAGCATTCATGCCATCTCATACCATGAGGACAGAGTAACAGATTCAGCATTCATTCCATCTCATACCATGAGGGCAGAGTAACAGATTCAGCATTCATGCCATCTCATACCATGAGGGCGGAGTAACAGATTCAGCATTCATGCCATCTCATACCATGAGGGCAGAGTAACAGATTCAGCATTCATGCCATCTCATACCATGAGGGCAGAGTAACAGATTCAGCATTCATGCCATCTCATACCATGAGGGCAGAGTCACAGATTCAGCATTCATACCATCTCATGCCATGAGGACAGAGTTACGGATTCAGCATTCATACCATCTCATACCATGAGGACAGAGTTACAGATTCAGCATTCATACCATCTCATACCATGAGGGCAGAGTAACAGATTCAGCATTCATACCATCTCATACCATGAGGACAGAGTTACAGATTCAGCATTCATACCATCTCATACCATGAGGGCAGAGTAGCTGTGAGATTCAGCATTCAAACAAATATGGCAGCACGTAGCCCCGTGTTCTTTTTCTCAAGACTGCATGCGGTAAGGTGTGGGGAGACAGCTAATCTATATATTATCTCCACATTAAAGTAATGGCAGTTTTCTGTCTATGTCTGTCTGTCACGCTATGCCATGACATATGTGATGTCACTTCGGCATAGGATGCTGGACTCCAACATTCACCATTTATATTTTCATGCAGTTCAGGCCTAATCCATCCTCGAACCTGTCATATTCACAATTGCCATGCATGTCCTACCTTTGCGTTTTTTGTTCAGTGTGAAACATAAACAACGTGATTGTTAACATGATCATCAAATATTGAAAGGATAGGCATTATAGGCCTTCCAAGACATAGTACGTGTATGCCAATAATACTGTACCAACTTTCATTATTAAAGCAGTGTATTATTTCAGAACCCACTTCCTGAACTGTTATTATCTCCCGTCGTCAACAAGGACTTTTATCATTGATGTTCCGCAGGTCCAGCTGGGTCCTACCGGTGAAAAATGATCTTTCATCTTTTAAAAATCGTGCAAATAAATTATTGAAATATCAGCTGCTCTTTTCGTATTCTTTTCTCACTTGTGTTGAAGATTGGTGTTGGCTGAGTGGTGATGGTGGCTGGTTTGGGATCTTATGATCCTGAGTTTGAGCCTCGGCTGCTGAAACAACATCAGTGGTTATTGACTCAGCCTGTCATCCTTCCAATTTCGGCGAAATGAGTACGAGTGTCCTGGTATAGGGGCACAGCATCAGTGGCATAGTTGCACCCAAACAAAATAATAGTTTTTTTTTTTTTTTTGTATACCTTGGTCGAGGCTCGTATGAGAGCAAACACACAACTCACAGCAAGGAGGCATGAGACAAGAGGGGCGGGAGTGGAAGGGACAAAACAGTGGGGAACAGACACATTAGGTGAACTGTGGAAGGGAGAGGGATGGGGATGGGACGGGGAACATGGCGAAGAGAAGATGGACATTTCAGGGACTTTCAGGAAGGAAAGCAGGAGAAATGAAGGAAGTGGGCTTGGGTGGATTATCGGGGGTAGAAGAGATCGAGGATTTGGATGGGGGAAGATAAGAGGTGGTGCTGAACAGCTGTTTTGAAAGCCTGGAGGGAAGAATGGGAAAGAATAGAGTGAGGAAGTTTATTCCAAAGGCGGGAAAAAAGAGGAATGAAAGAGTGAAGGTGAGCAGTGATTTGTGATTTTGGTAGTTTTACCAGAAGGGGGTTGTTGGCGGACCTTGAGCGCCCTGTGGAAATGTGGTGGGGACAAATCGCAGAGAGAGCAGGGGGGGCAAGGCTGGAGAGGAGTCGGTAGAAGACAGAAAGACCACCGACCAACCTGTGGTGATTGAGTGAGAGGCCCAAAGACACAGCTTCATTGCAGGAGATGCCGATGATCTTAAATGCCCTGGTTTCGACAGCGTTAAGCCGAGAAAGGTGGGAGGCAGGAGCACCAGCCCAGAGGGGAGAGCAGTACTCCATCAGGCTACGGACAAAAGCTTTGTAAGTGGTCAGGAGCTCAAGAGGGCCGAGGAAGGACTTAGCACGATGGAGGATTCCCAGTCGGCGACTGGCTTTTGAGGCGAGGTTGGAAATGTGACTTTCCCAGGAAAGGTCATGGCAGATAGTGAGACCTCGAAGCTTGAAAGAAAAGACTTCTTCCAGAGGATTGTTGAGAAAGTGGATGGGGGGGTTTTGTAAACGGTCCTTTCGAAGAGACATAGTGAGAGTGTGAGATTTGTCTGGATTGAAAGACATGTTCCACGTGTTGGACCAGTTTGTGATTTTATCCAGATCTGCAGTGAGCGAAGAAGCTGCTGCTTGCCGGTCTGAGTGATGACAGATGGTACGGCAGAGGGTGGAGTCATCGGCAAAGAGAAATAGAGGATTTTCCAGAGAGTCCGAGAGATCATTGATGAAAACCAGAAAAAGAACAGGGCCCAGAACGCTACCTTGAGGAACTCCAGCCTGCACAGGAAGAGGGGATGAAAGAACTCCATTTAGGGCCACACGTTGACTGCGACAGGAGAGGAAGTCTGCGAGCCATGAGTGGAGATGGCCTTGAATACCATGGGAAGAGAGTTTGGTGAGTAGGGCAGGGTGCCAGACTGTGTCAAAAGCACGTGATATGTCCAGGGATACGGCTCGGATTTCCTGTCTGGCATTGAGGACCTCCATCCATTGATGGGAGAGCAGAAGCAGCATATCCAGGGTAGAGTGACCTGGTCTGAAACCAAATTGATGATTGGAAATCAAGCCATTGGAGAAGAGGAAGGATTTCATATCTGAAGCGATGATGGATTCCATCACCTTGCTGATGATTGGGAGAAGGCTGATTGGTCTGTAGTTATAGGGATCTGTTTTTGCACCTTTTTTATGCAGGGCAGTGATGTTTGCTGATTTCCAAGCAGATGGCAGATGACCTTGGGCAAATGAGAGGGTGAATAGAACAGAGAGAGGGTGAGCAAGAGCAGAAGAGCAGGCTTTGAGGACACGTGGGCTGATGCCGTCTGGACCGGTTGCAGAATCTGACTCGAGGTTTGAAAGCAAGCTCTCCACCTTGTCAGGAGAAAAGGATACAGAGTCCAGGGACAGTTGGGTGCGACTGGGTAAAGTGGGTAGAGATAGTGATGGGTTTAGGACACAAGATTTAGCTGCAAACACCGAGTTTAGACATTCAGCTTTATCACGTGTGGAATCAGCAGTGCGGCCATTTGAGGTAAGGGAGGGGATGGAGGGGGAACATACACCAGAAGCAGATTTGATTAAACGCCACCAGGATTTTGAGGAGGGAGAGAGGTTTGAGAGTTCAGACTTGAGATGAGAAAGATGTTGTTTTCTGGCTCTCCTGAGGGTAGATACACACTTGTTCCGAGCTTTGTGGAAAGAACTGAGATTGCCCTCAGTTGGGTTTGCTTTCCATGAGGCAAAGGCAAGTTGTTTCAGGACAACTGCCTCGCCACAAGCTTCAATAAACCAAGGGCGGGAGGAAGGGTAGGACAACTGAACACGAGAGGGGATAAAGTTACTATACACAAGAAGAAGACCTGTGGTGCAAGATGAGTGAATGGTGGTGTATAATCAGAAATACTGTTTGATAGGCTGATTATATTACTGTTACATGAATAAAATGAAAATGTTGAAAAAAAAAGTGTTGAATATAGCAAGTCTTTGATGAATCGAATTGATATGAGAAATGGGATTGAATGAGACTCACCATTATGATGTGAATAAGGAGAAAGAGTTTTTTGTTTTCATGTAAATTGAAACCGGCCCATCTATCCTCACCTTACTCAACTATATCATACCATTTGAAACCTTACTCAACCATATCGTACTGTTTGAAACCTTACTAATCTATATCATACTGTTTGAAACCTTAATCGACTATATTAAACTGTTTGAAACCTTACTCAACTATATTATACTGTTTGAAACCTTACTCAACAATATTATTCTGTTTGAAACCTCACTCAACTACATCATACTGTTTGAAACCTTACTCAACTGTATTATACTGTTTGAAACCTTACTCAACTATATCATACTGTTTGAAACCTCACTCAACTATATCATACTGTTTGAAACCTTACTCAACGATATCATACTGTTTGAAACCTCACTCAACTATATCATACTGTTTGAAACCTTACTCAACAATATTATTCTGTTTGAAACCTCACGCAACAATATCATACTGTTTGAAACCTCACTCAACTATATCATACTGTTTGAAACCTCACTCAACTGTATCATACTGTTTGAAACCTTACTAACTGTATTATACTGTTTGAAGCCTCACTCAACTATATCATACTGCTTGAAACCTTACTCAACTATATCATACTCTTTGAAACCTCACTCAACTGTATCATATTGTTTGAAACCTCACTCAACCATATCATACTGTTTGAAACCTTACTCAACTATATCATACTGTTTGAAACCTCACTCAACTATATCATATTGTTTGAAACCTCACTAAACGATATCATACTGTTTGAAACCTCACTAAACGATATCATACTGTTTGAAACCTCACTCAACTATATCATACTGTTTGAAACCTCACTCAACTATATCATACTGTTTGAAACCTCACTCAACTGTATCATACTGTTTGAAACCTCACTCAACTGTATCATACTGTTTGAAACCTTACTCAACTGTATTATACTGTTTGAAGCCTCACTCAACTATATCATACTGCTTGAAACCTTACTCAACTATATCATACTCTTTGAAACCTCACTCAACTATATCATATTGTTTGAAACCTCACTCAACCATATCATACTGTTTGAAACCTTACTCAACTATATCATACTCTTTGAAACCTCACTCAACTATATCATATTGTTTGAAACCTCACTCAACCATATCATACTGCTTGAAACCTTACTCAACTATATCATACTCTTTGAAACCTCACTCAACTATATCATATTGTTTGAAACCTCACTCAACCGTATCATACTGTTTGAAACCTCACTCAACTGTATCATACTGTTTGAAACCTTACTCAACTATATCATACTGTTTGAAACCTCACTAAACGATATCATACTGTTTGAAACCTCACTCAACTGTATCATACTGTTTGAAACCTCACTCAACTGTATCATACTGTTTGAAACCTTACTCAACTATATCATACTGTTTGAAACCTTACTCAACTATATCATACTGTTTGAAACCTCACTAAACGATATCATACTGTTTGAAACCTCACTCAACTGTATCATACTGTTTGAAACCTCACTCAACTGTATCATACTGTTTGAAACCTCACTCAACTATATCATACTGTTTGAAACCTCACTAAACGATATCATACTGTTTGAAACCTCACTCAACTGTATCATACTGTTTGAAACCTCACTCAACTGTATCATACTGTTTGAAACCTCACTCAACTCTCTCATACTGCTTGAAACCTTACTCAACTATATCATACTCTTTGAAACCTCACTCAACTATATCATATTGTTTGAAACCTCACTCAACCATATCATACTGTTTGAAACCTTACTCAACTATATCATACTGTTTGAAACCTCACTCAACTATATCATACTGTTTGAAACCTCACTAAACGATATCATACTGTTTGAAACCTCACTCAACTGTATCATACTGTTTGAAACCTTACTCAACTATATCATACTGTTTGAAACCTTACTCAACTATATCATACTGTTTGAAACCTTACTCAACCATATCACACTGTTTGAAACCTTACTCAACTATATCATACTGTTTGAAACCTTACTCAACTACACCATACTGTTTGAAACCTTACTCAACTGTATCATACTGTTTGAAACCTTACTCAACTACACCATACTGTTTGAAACCTTACTCAAATATACCATACTGTTTGAAACCTTACTCAACTATATCACACTGTTTGAAACCTTACTCAACTATACCATACTGTTTGAAACCTTACTCATCTATATCACACTGTTTGAAACCTTACTCAACTATATCATACTGTTTGAAACCTCACTCAACTATATCATACTGTTTGAAACCTCACTAAACGATATCATACTGTTTGAAACCTTACTCAACTATGTTATACTGTTTGAAACCTCACTCAACTATATAATACTGTTTGAAACCTCACTCAACTATATCATAGTTTGAAACCTCACTCAAATATATCATACTGTTTGAAACCTTACTCAACTATATTATACTGTTTGAAACCTCACTCAACTATATAATACTGTTTGAAACCTCACTAAACGATATCATACTGTTTGAAACCTTACTCAACTATATTATACTGTTTGAAACCTCACTCAACCATATCATACTGTTTGAAACCTCACTCAAATATATCATACTGTTTGAAACCTTACTCAACTATATTATACTGTTTGAAACCTCACTCAACTATATAATACTGTTTGAAACCTCACTAAATGATATCATACTGTTTGAAACCTCACTAAATGATATCATACTGTTTGAAACCTTACTCAACTATGTTATACTGTTTGAAACCTCACTCAACTATATAATACTGTTTGAAACCTCACTCAACTATATCATACTGTTTGAAACCTCACTCAACTATATCATACTGTTTGAAACCTCACTCAAATATATCATACTGCTTGAAACCTTACTCAACTATATTATACTGTTTGAAACCTCACTAAACGATATCATACTGTTTGAAACCTCACTCAACTATATCATACTGTTTGAAAGCTCACTCAACAATATTATTCTGTTTGAAACCTCACGCAACTATATCATACTGTTTGAAACCTTACTCTACTATATCATACTGTTTGAAACCTCACTAAACGATATCATACTGTTTGAAAGCTCACTCAACAATATTATTCTGTTTGAAACCTCACTCAACTATATCATACTGTTTGAAACCTCACTAAACGATATCATACTGTTTGAAACCTCACTCAATTATACCATATTGTTTGAAACCTTACTCAACTATATCACACTGTTTGAAACCTCACTCAACTATATCATACTGTTTGAAACCTCACTCAAATATATCATACTGCTTGAAACCTTACTCAACTATATTATACTGTTTGAAACCTCACTCAACTATATAATACTGTTTGAAACCTCACTAAACGATATCATACTGTTTGAAACCTCACTCAACTATATCATACTGTTTGAAAGCTCACTCAACAATATTATTCTGTTTGAAACCTCACGCAACTATATCATACTGTTTGAAACCTTACTCTACTATATCATACTGTTTGAAACCTCACTAAACGATATCATACTGTTTGAAAGCTCACTCAACAATATTATTCTGTTTGAAACCTCACTCAACTATATCATACTGTTTGAAACCTCACTAAACGATATCATACTGTTTGAAACCTTACTCAACTATGTTATACTGTTTGAAACCTCACTCAACTATATAATACTGTTTGAAACCTCACTCAACTATATCATAGTTTGAAACCTCACTCAAATATATCATACTGTTTGAAACCTTACTCAACTATATTATACTGTTTGAAACCTCACTAAACGATATCATACTGTTTGAAACCTTACTCAACTATATTATACTGTTTGAAACCTCACTCAACCATATCATACTGTTTGAAACCTCACTCAAATATATCATACTGTTTGAAACCTTACTCAACTATATTATACTGTTTGAAACCTCACTCAACTATATAATACTGTTTGAAACCTCACTAAACGATATCATACTGTTTGAAACCTTACTCAACTATATTATACTGTTTGAAACCTCACTCAACCATATCATACTGTTTGAAACCTCACTCAAATATATCATACTGTTTGAAACCTTACTCAACTATATTATACTGTTTGAAACCTCATAAACGATATCATACTGTTTGAAACCTCACTAAATGATATCATACTGTTTGAAACCTTACTCAACTATGTTATACTGTTTGAAACCTCACTCAACTATATAATACTGTTTGAAACCTCACTCAACTATATCATACTGTTTGAAACCTCACTCAACTATATCATACTGTTTGAAACCTCACTCAAATATATCATACTGCTTGAAACCTTACTCAACTATATTATACTGTTTGAAACCTCACTCAACTATATAATACTGTTTGAAACCTCACTAAACGATATCATACTGTTTGAAACCTCACTAAACGATATCATACTGTTTGAAAGCTCACTCAACAATATCATTCTGTTTGAAACCTCACTCAACTATATCATTTTGTTTGAAACCTTACTCAACTATATCATACTGTTTGAAACCTTACTCAACTATATTATTCTGTTTGAAACCTCACGCAACGATATCATACTGTTTGAAACCTCACTCAACTGTATCATACTGTTTGAAACCTCACTCAACTGTATCATACTGTTTGAAACCTTACTCAACGATATCATACTGTTTGAAACCTCACTCAACTATATCATACTGTTTGAAACCTCACTCAACTATATCATACTGTTTGAAACCTTACTCAACGATATCATACTGTTTGAAACCTCACTCAACTATATCATACTGTTTGAAACCTTACTCAACAATATTATACTGTTTGAAACCTTACTCAACAATATTATTCTGTTTGAAACCTCACGCAACGATATCATACTGTTTGAAACCTTACTCAACTGTATTATACTGTTTGAAGCCTCACTCAACTATATCATACTGTTTGAAACCTAACTCAACTATATCATGTTGTTTGAAATCTCACTCAACTATATCATACTGTTTGAAACCTTACTCAACTATATCATACTGTTTGAAACCTCACTCAACTATATTATACTGTTTGAAACCTTACTCAACAATATTATTCTGTTTGAAACCTCACGCAACGATATCATACTGTTTGAAACCTTACTCAACTGTATTATACTGTTTGAAGCCTCACTCAACTATATCATACTGTTTGAAACCTAACTCAACTATATCATGTTGTTTGAAACCTCACTCAACTATATCATACTGTTTGAAACCTTACTCAACTATATCATGTTGTTTGAAACCTCACGCAACGATATCATACTGTTTGAAACCTCACTCAACTGTATCATACTGTTTGAAACCTCACTCAACTGTATCATACTGTTTGAAACCTTACTCAACGATATCATACTGTTTGAAACCTCACTCAACTATACCATACTGTTTGAAACCTTACTCAACTATATCACACTGTTTGAAACCTTACTCAACTATACCATACTGTTTGAAACCTTACTCAACTATATCACACTGTTTGAAACCTTACTCAACTATATCATACTGTTTGAAACCTTACTCAACGATATCATACTGTTTGAAACCTTACTCAACTATATCATACTGATTGAAACCTTACTCAACTATATCATGCTGTTTGAAACCTTACTCAACTATATCATACTGATTGAAACCTCACTCAACTATGTTATATTGTTTGAAACCTCACTCAACTATATCATACTGTTTGAAACCTCACTAAACGATATCATACTGTTTGAAACCTTACTCAACTATGTTATACTGTTTGAAACCTCACTCAACTATATAATACTGTTTGAAACCTCACTCAACTATATCATAGTTTGAAACCTCACTCAAATATATCATACTGCTTGAAACCTTACTCAACTATATTATACTGTTTGAAACCTCACTCAACTATATAATACTGTTTGAAACCCAACTAAACGATATCATACTGTTTGAAACCTTACTCAACTATATTATACTGTTTGAAACCTCACTCAACTATATAATACTGTTTGAAACCTCACTAAACGATATCATACTGTTTGAAACCTCACTAAATGATATCATACTGTTTGAAACCTTACTCAACTATGTTATACTGTTTGAAACCTCACTCAACTATATAATACTGTTTGAAACCTCACTCAACTATATCATACTGTTTGAAACCTCACTCAAATATATCATACTGCTTGAAACCTTACTCAACTATATTATACTGTTTGAAACCTCACTCAACTATATAATACTGTTTGAAACCTCACTAAACGATATCATACTGTTTGAAACCTCACTAAACGATATCATACTGTTTGAAAGCTCACTCAACAATATTATTCTGTTTGAAACCTCACGCAACGATATCATACTGTTTGAAACCTTACTCAACTGTATTATACTGTTTGAAGCCTCACTCAACTATATCATACTGTTTGAAACCTCACTCAACTATATCATGTTGTTTGAAACCTCACTCAACTATATCATACTGTTTGAAACCTCACTAAACGATATCATACTGTTTGAAACCTTACTCAACTATGTTATACTGTTTGAAACCTCACTCAACTATATAATACTGTTTGAAACCTCACTCAACTATATCATAGTTTGAAACCTCACTCAAATATATCATACTGCTTGAAACCTTACTCAACTATATTATACTGTTTGAAACCTCACTCAACTATATAATACTGTTTGAAACCCAACTAAACGATATCATACTGTTTGAAACCTTACTCAACTATATTATACTGTTTGAAACCTCACTCAACTATATAATACTGTTTGAAACCTCACTAAACGATATCATACTGTTTGAAACCTCACTAAATGATATCATACTGTTTGAAACCTTACTCAACTATGTTATACTGTTTGAAACCTCACTCAACTATATAATACTGTTTGAAACCTCACTCAACTATATCATACTGTTTGAAACCTCACTCAAATATATCATACTGCTTGAAACCTTACTCAACTATATTATACTGTTTGAAACCTCACTCAACTATATAATACTGTTTGAAACCTCACTAAACGATATCATACTGTTTGAAACCTCACTAAACGATATCATACTGTTTGAAAGCTCACTCAACAATATTATTCTGTTTGAAACCTCACGCAACGATATCATACTGTTTGAAACCTTACTCAACTGTATTATACTGTTTGAAGCCTCACTCAACTATATCATACTGTTTGAAACCTCACTCAACTATATCATGTTGTTTGAAACCTCACTCAACTATATCATACTGTTTGAAACCTTACTCAACTATATTATTCTGTTTGAAACCTCACGCAACGATATCATACTGTTTGAAACCTCACTCAACTATATCATACTGTTTGAAACCTTACTCATCTATATCACACTGTTTGAAACCTTACTCAACTATATTATACTGTTTGAAACCTCACTCAACTATATCATACTGTTTGAAACCTCACTAAACGATATCATACTGTTTGAAACCTTACTCAACTATGTTATACTGTTTGAAACCTCACTCAACTATATAATACTGTTTGAAACCTCACTCAACTATATCATAGTTTGAAACCTCACTCAAATATATCATACTGTTTGAAACCTTACTCAACTATATTATACTGTTTGAAACCTCACTCAACTATATAATACTGTTTGAAACCTCACTAAACGATATCATACTGTTTGAAACCTTACTCAACTATATTATACTGTTTGAAACCTCACTCAACCATATCATACTGTTTGAAACCTCACTCAAATATATCATACTGTTTGAAACCTTACTCAACTATATTATACTGTTTGAAACCTCACTCAACTATATAATACTGTTTGAAACCTCACTAAATGATATCATACTGTTTGAAACCTCACTAAATGATATCATACTGTTTGAAACCTTACTCAACTATGTTATACTGTTTGAAACCTCACTCAACTATATAATACTGTTTGAAACCTCACTCAACTATATCATACTGTTTGAAACCTCACTCAACTATATCATACTGTTTGAAACCTCACTCAAATATATCATACTGCTTGAAACCTTACTCAACTATATTATACTGTTTGAAACCTCACTCAACTATATAATACTGTTTGAAACCTCACTAAACGATATCATACTGTTTGAAACCTCACTCAACTATATCATACTGTTTGAAAGCTCACTCAACAATATTATTCTGTTTGAAACCTCACGCAACTATATCATACTGTTTGAAACCTTACTCAACTATATCATACTGTTTGAAACCTCACTAAACGATATCATACTGTTTGAAAGCTCACTCAACAATATTATTCTGTTTGAAACCTCACTCAACTATATCATACTGTTTGAAACCTCACTAAACGATATCATACTGTTTGAAACCTCACTCAATTATACCATATTGTTTGAAACCTTACTCAACTATATCACACTGTTTGAAACCTCACTAAACGATATCATACTGTTTGAAACCTTACTCAACTATGTTATACTGTTTGAAACCTCACTCAACTATATAATACTGTTTGAAACCTCACTCAACTATATCATAGTTTGAAACCTCACTCAAATATATCATACTGTTTGAAACCTTACTCAACTATATTATACTGTTTGAAACCTCACTAAACGATATCATACTGTTTGAAACCTTACTCAACTATATTATACTGTTTGAAACCTCACTCAACCATATCATACTGTTTGAAACCTCACTCAAATATATCATACTGTTTGAAACCTTACTCAACTATATTATACTGTTTGAAACCTCACTCAACTATATAATACTGTTTGAAACCTCACTAAACGATATCATACTGTTTGAAACCTTACTCAACTATATTATACTGTTTGAAACCTCACTCAACCATATCATACTGTTTGAAACCTCACTCAAATATATCATACTGTTTGAAACCTTACTCAACTATATTATACTGTTTGAAACCTCACTCAACTATATAATACTGTTTGAAACCTCATAAACGATATCATACTGTTTGAAACCTCACTAAATGATATCATACTGTTTGAAACCTTACTCAACTATGTTATACTGTTTGAAACCTCACTCAACTATATAATACTGTTTGAAACCTCACTCAACTATATAATACTGTTTGAAACCTCACTCAACTATATCATACTGTTTGAAACCTCACTCAACTATATCATACTGTTTGAAACCTCACTCAAATATATCATACTGCTTGAAACCTTACTCAACTATATTATACTGTTTGAAACCTCACTCAACTATATAATACTGTTTGAAACCTCACTAAACGATATCATACTGTTTGAAACCTCACTAAACGATATCATACTATTTGAAAGCTCACTCAACAATATCATTCTGTTTGAAACCTCACTCAACTATATCATTTTGTTTGAAACCTTACTCAACTATATCATACTGTTTGAAACCTTACTCAACTATATTATTCTGTTTGAAACCTCACGCAACGATATCATACTGTTTGAAACCTCACTCAACTGTATCATACTGTTTGAAACCTCACTCAACTGTATCATACTGTTTGAAACCTTACTCAACGATATCATACTGTTTGAAACCTCACTCAACTATATCATACTGTTTGAAACCTCACTCAACTATATCATACTGTTTGAAACCTTACTCAACGATATCATACTGTTTGAAACCTCACTCAACTATATCATACTGTTTGAAACCTTACTCAACAATATTATACTGTTTGAAACCTTACTCAACAATATTATTCTGTTTGAAACCTCACGCAACGATATCATACTGTTTGAAACCTTACTCAACTGTATTATACTGTTTGAAGCCTCACTCAACTATATCATACTGTTTGAAACCTAACTCAACTATATCATGTTGTTTGAAATCTCACTCAACTATATCATACTGTTTGAAACCTTACTCAACTATATCATACTGTTTGAAACCTCACTCAACTATATTATACTGTTTGAAACCTTACTCAACAATATTATTCTGTTTGAAACCTCACGCAACGATATCATACTGTTTGAAACCTTACTCAACTGTATTATACTGTTTGAAGCCTCACTCAACTATATCATACTGTTTGAAACCTAACTCAACTATATCATGTTGTTTGAAACCTCACTCAACTATATCATACTGTTTGAAACCTTACTCAACTATATCATGTTGTTTGAAACCTCACGCAACGATATCATACTGTTTGAAACCTCACTCAACTGTATCATACTGTTTGAAACCTCACTCAACTGTATCATACTGTTTGAAACCTTACTCAACGATATCATACTGTTTGAAACCTCACTCAACTATACCATACTGTTTGAAACCTTACTCAACTATATCACACTGTTTGAAACCTTACTCAACTATACCATACTGTTTGAAACCTTACTCAACTATATCACACTGTTTGAAACCTTACTCAACTATATCATACTGTTTGAAACCTTACTCAACTATATCATACTGTTTGAAACCTTACTCAACGATATCATACTGTTTGAAACCTTACTCAACTATATCATACTGATTGAAACCTTACTCAACTATATCATGCTGTTTGAAACCTTACTCAACTATATCATACTGATTGAAACCTCACTCAACTATGTTATATT
The DNA here is from genome assembly GCF_056783735.1 of Eptatretus burgeri. NCBI lineage: Eukaryota > Metazoa > Chordata > Myxini > Myxiniformes > Myxinidae > Eptatretus > Eptatretus burgeri. The sequence goes on from NC_140968.1 coordinate 46,694,258, forward strand.
GTTTGAAACCTCACTCAACTATATCATACTGTTTGAAACCTCACTAAACGATATCATACTGTTTGAAACCTTACTCAACTATGTTATACTGTTTGAAACCTCACTCAACTATATAATACTGTTTGAAACCTCACTCAACTATATCATAGTTTGAAACCTCACTCAAATATATCATACTGCTTGAAACCTCACTCAACTATATTATACTGTTTGAAACCTCACTCAACTATATAATACTGTTTGAAACCCAACTAAACGATATCATACTGTTTGAAACCTCACTCAACTATATCATACTGTTTGAAACCTTACTCAACTATATTATTCTGTTTGAAACCTCACGCAACGATATCATACTGTTTGAAACCTCACTCAACTGTATCATACTGTTTGAAACCTTACTCAACTGTATTATACTGTTTGAAGCCTCACTCAACTATATCATACTGTTTGAAACCTTACTCAACTATATCATACTGTTTGAAACCTTACTCAACTATATCATACTGTTTGAAACCTTACTCAACTGTATTATACTGTTTGAAGCCTCACTCAACTATATCATACTGTTTGAAACCTTACTCAACTATATCATACTGTTTGAAACCTTACTCAATTATACCATACTGTTTGAAACCTTACTCAACTGTATCATACTGTTTGAAACCTCACTCAACTATATCATACTGTTTGAAACCTTACTCAACTATATCATACTGTTTGAAACCTCACTCAACTATATCATACTGTTTGAAACCTTACTCAACTATATCATACTGTTTGAAACCTCACTCAATTATACCATATTGTTTGAAACCTTACTCAACTATATCACACTGTTTGAAACCTCACTAAACGATATCATACTGTTTGAAACCTTACTCAACTATATTATACTGTTTGAAACCTCACTCAACTATATAATACTGTTTGAAACCTCACTCAACTATATCATACTGTTTGAAACCTCACTTAACTATATCATACTGTTTGAAACCTTACTCAACTATATTATACTGTTTGAAACCTCACTCAACTATATAATACTGTTTGAAACCTCACTAAACGATATCATACTGTTTGAAACCTTACTCAACAATATTATTCTGTTTGAAACCTCACTCAACTATATCATACTGTTTGAAACCTTACTCAACAATATTATTCTGTTTGAAACCTCACTCAACTATATCATACTGCTTGAAGCCTCACTCAACTATATCATACTGCTTGAAACCTTACTCAACTATATCATACTGTTTGAAACCTCACTCAACAATATTATTCTGTTTGAAACCTCACTCAACTGTATTATACTGTTTGAACCCTCACTCAACTATATCATACTGCTTGAAACCTTACTCAACTATATCATACTGTTTGAAACCTCACCTAACTATATCATATTGTTTGAAACCTCACGCAACTATATCATACTGTTTGAAACCTTACTCAACTATATCATACTGTTTGAAACCTCACTCAACTATATCATATTGTTTGAAACCTCACTCAACTATATCATACTGTTTGAAACCTTACTCAACAATATTATTCTGTTTGAAACCTCACGCAACGATATCATACTGTTTGAAACCTTACTCAACTGTATTATACTGTTTGAAGCCTCACTCAACTATATCATACAGTTTGAAACCTTACTCAACTATATCATACTGTTTGAAACCTCACTCAACTATATCATGTTGTTTGAAACCTCACTCAACTATATCATACTGTTTGAAACCTCACTCAACAATATTATTCTGTTTGAAACCTCACTCAACTGTATTATACTGTTTGAAGCCTCACTCAACTATATCATACTGCTTGAAACCTTACTCAACTATATCATACTGTTTGAAACCTCACCTAACTATATCATATTGTTTGAAACCTAACTCAACTATATCATACTGTTTGAAACCTTACTCAACTATATCATACTGTTTGAAACCTCACTCAACTAAATCATATTGTTTGAAATCTCACTCAACTATATCATACTGTTTGAAACCTTACTCAACAATATTATTCTGTTTGAAACCTCACGCAACGATATCATACTGTTTGAAACCTCACTCAACAATATTATTCTGTTTGAAACCTCACTCAACTGTATTATACTGTTTGAAGCCTCACTGAACTATATCATACAGTTTGAAACCTTACTCAACTATATCATACTGTTTGAAACCTCACTCAACTATATCATGTTGTTTGAAACCTTACTCAACTATATCATACTGTTTGAAACCTTACTCAACTATATCATATTGTTTGAAACCTTACTCAACTATATCATACTGTTTGAAACCTTACTCAACTATATCATGTTGTTTGAAACCTTACTCAACTATATCATACTGTTTGAAACCTTACTCAACTATATTATTCTGTTTGAAACCTCACGCAACGATATCATACTGTTTGAAACCTCACTCAACTATATCATACTGTTTGAAACCTCACTCAACTATATTATTCTGTTTGAAACCTCACGCAACGATATCATACTGTTTGAAACCTTACTCAACTATATCACACTGTTTGAAACCTTACTCAACTATATCATACTGATTGAAACCTTACTCAACTATATCATACTGTTTGAAACCTCACTCAACTATATCATACTGTTTGAAACCTCACTCAACTATATCATACTGTTTGAAACCTTACTCAACGATATCATACTGTTTTAAACCTCACTCAACTATATCATACTGCTTGAAAACTTACTCAACTATATCACACTGTTTGAAACCTTACTCAACTATATCACACTGTTTGAAACCTCACTAAACTATCTCATACTGTTTGAAACCTTACCAAACTATCTCATACTGTTTGAAACCTTTCGAAACTATATCATACTGTTTGAAACCTTACTCAATAATATTATTCTGTTTGAAACCTCACGCAACAATATCATACTGTTTGAAACCTCACTCAACTATATCATACTGTTTGAAACCTTACTCAACAATATTATTCTGTTTGAAACCTCACGCAACGATATCATACTGCTTGAAACCTTACTCAACTGTATTATACTGCTTGAAACCTTACTCAACAATATTATTCTGTTTGAAACCTCACGCAACGATATCACACTGTTTGAAACCTCACTCAACTGTATTATACTGTTTGAAACCTTACTCAACTGTATTATACTGTTTGAAACCTCACACAACTATATCATACTGTTTGAAACCTTACTCAACTGTATTATACTGTTTGAAGCCACACTCAACTATATCATACTGTTTGAAACCTCACTCAACTATATCATACTGTTTGAAACCTCACTCAACTATATCATATTGTTTGAAAGCTTAATCATCTATGTTATACTGTTTGAAACCTTACTCAACTATATCATACTGTTTGAAACCTCACTCAACCATAGCGTACTGTTTGACACCTCACTCAACAATATCGTACTGTTTGAAACCTTACTAAACTCTATCATACTGTTTGAAACCTCACTCAACTATGTCATACTGTTTGAAACCTTACTCAACAATATTATTCTGTTTGAAACCTCACGCAACGATATCATACTGCTTGAAACCTTACTCAACTGTATTATACTGTTTGAAACCTTACTCAACTGTATTATACTGTTTGAAACCTTACTCAACTGTATTATACTGTTTGAAACCTCACACAACTATATCATACTGTTTGAAACCTTACTCAACTGTATTATACTGTTTGAAGCCACACTCAACTATATCATACTGTTTGAAACCTCACTCAACTATATCATATTGTTTGAAACCTTAATCATCTATGTTATACTGTTTGAAACCTTACTCAACTATATCATACTGTTTGAAACCTCACTCAACCATAGCGTACTGTTTGACACCTTACTCAACAATATCGTACTGTTTGAAACCTTACTCAACTCTATCATACTGTTTGAAACCTCACTAAACTATAGCATACTGTTTGAAACCTTACTCAATTTTATCACACTGTTTGCAGATTGGGCTTGATTCGTGGTATCCACAAAAGGACAATTATGAACTCACGCAGGCAGGCAGGGGCAGACAGGATGCAGACATGCCAAGACTGAGCTCCTTTTCTGGAATAGATACCATTTTCATCATCACAATAATGCAACGTTCATAATAAATAATACCCCCATGACGTATTAATACTGTAGAATCGTTTGTTATTAAAGGGGTTTATTATTTCAGAAACTACTTCTGGTAACTAATTTGTTTCATTTTAAAGCAATGTATTATTTTATAAACCACTTCTTGCAGCTGAATTGTTTCATTATTAAAGCGGTATATTATTTCAGAAACCACTTCTGGAAATTAATTTGGTTCATTATTAGAGCGGTGTATTATTTCAGAAACCACTTCTGGAAACGAATTTGTTTCATTTTTGAAGAAATGTATTATTTCAGAAACAAGATCATGTTATTCATCCTTCTACATTCACAGGTGGCACATGATTTATGTCAAAGCATTATCAAGATCATACATCCATTGGGACCATACTCTGTGCAGAGCGTTGTTGCTGCCTAAGCAATCTCCTTGGCTATTGGACACAATCCTTTCCGGGTCGCCACTCCGACACAGGATACCAGCAAGCTGGCACTCATTTTGCCGACCTCAGAAGGATGACAGGCCGAGTTAACTCCACCTGGTATTAATTCAACAGCCGAGTGGGATTTGAACTCAGGATCCTCGGATCCCAAGCCCACCACCTGAACCATTAAGCTAACACCAGGCATATATTATCAAGATGCTTTGACAATTGTCCAAAAATTTGGAAAACCACCATTGTTCATCACTTTCACCTGTAATGCGCGTTGGCATGAAATAGTTGGTGAACTGGAAAATGGGCAAACAGCTGCTGATCGACCTGACTTGACTGCCAGGCTTCAAAATGAAGTTGTACAAACTCCAGACTGACATCACAAACGGTGTACTTGGTCAACGGTCATGTAAGTCAAGGGTCATATATTCAAGTTTCAAAAGTGTGGGCTGCCTCACACCCATTTGCTGCTTATTTTCTATGGAGAACAGCACACGTGGACCAACATACATAAAGTTGTCAGCACAGAATTCCCCGACCCTGCCTAGCCATGAATGCAAGAGCTTTTTCAATGCATCAGAAAAGACATGCTGCATGGACCTTGCAGAGACTTGAACCCTAATTGCCCATGCATGGTCTGTGGCATCTGTTCTAAGAAATTCCCAAAGGATTTTTGCCCTCAATTACACCTTGAGGATGATTTTTATCCAACTTGTAGATGTCGAAGTCCAGCTATGGGCAGCCATATAGCTGTGGTTCGTGTACTATTTTGATGATCTCTCCCACGACTTTTATTATCTTCGACAGCAACAGGAACTGTCTGGGAAAGCTCGTGGTTGTGCTGCTGAGGTAGTTCCCCTGCGTGTTGGAGGCAGAAATTAGAAATTTGACCAAGGTACATTTGACAATCACTGACTCTTTGCAATAAATACTGTGGCATCTTTAACATCCACCAATTCTGGCATATGGGTACTCAACTTAACCTCCCATCTGGAGGGAGCACTCGTTAATGCAGTGCCCCATCTTCGAGACAACAGCGTGATCGTTTCTATTCAGTTCTGGAATCGAACCCACACTAGACAGCTTGTTATTATTCTTGTGTGCAGTATGTGGCTGCTAATCACATCATTGCTTGGGACTGCAACTGTGCCGTGAATGCCGTGCTCCCTAAGGGTTAGGGCAGGAATTTTAGTAATTGGGCCATGATGCCAGCAATAACTCGTCTACTTGTCATCAAGAAATACCGTTGCAACTTTAATCTCCACAAGCCAATTGCTAGCAGATTGTACCCAGCTTATTGGCCATATCCGATGGACAGTACCCTTTGTGATACAATGCCCTGGCGGTGAAATGTCAATCCCACCGTTATATTATTGAGTCAACTGTTCAATTGTGAGTACACAAAATCTGAGCTGTCTGCCCAAAACTACATTGCTTGCCACCATAACACAAGTCACCATATCTATCTCTGCAAACTAAAAACAGGCACCAGAGCTATGCAAACTGAACACTATATAATGCAATGCAATATGGATAAAAACATTGCCAACATGTTAACAAAAGGTTTATAGAATGACAAAGTGTGAATCCATGATTCATCCATGATGAAAACTTGAGTAAGACCTTATTATTATCCCTTTGGACATTGCTGTGGATAATTGCAGTCATTTTCAAGTCGTGTTTTGTTGCAACTACAATAACTTGGCAAAAATATCAGATAATTGGCCAATTTAAATGTTTGCATTGGATAAAGTTTTGTATCTTGACCACATCACAATTATTAAGTAAGAGGCATTACTTTGCACAAATTGTTGTAATTTCAGCAGCATTTTGGTTATCAGATATATATTTGATGAAATTATTTACAGTCAGTATCAGGTTGCCGAGATGTTGATTTTATGAAATTGTTTAATTGTGCATACTTTGAACTGGAATGTTCCTTTTCACAAAAGGATTAAAAACAAGAGCGAGAATTGCTTTGTAATACGTCCCCTATTGATGTGACATTTTCTAACTCCAAAAAGGGTATAACTGTGTGAAAAATTGATGAAAAGCCCTGAAACTCGAACTTCTTCTATAACTTATCATAATAAAGCCATGTACAAAGTTTCAGTTGAATATGTTGAAGGGGATGGGGAAAAAAGTGAAAAACCACAGGTGGGACGGATGGACGGAGAGCAAACCTATAGTTCCCTCTAGTAAAACTGATAGGGAACTAATAATAAGCCTCATGCTCGGTAAAACAAGGCAAATTTATTCATTTCTAGTTTCTTTCATTTCCAACCTCTGACATGGTGTTGAGGTGTAGTGCATTACCTCTGAGTTGTCTAGTCTTAGTTTGATTCCCAACTCGACTATAGGCAGACGGATTGGTGTTTTGCAAGCAGGGCTTTGCATTACAAAGTGCCCTGTCCTTCGGATGGACATTAAGCTGAATGTCCCATCTGCTTGCATTAGTTAGAAATCACATGGTGTGCCAAGAGTAGGTGAGTTATCACCATCATGCTAAATAAATTCCAAATTCCTGCCCTGACTACCACTGGGGAAGCAAAAGCAAACCACCAGTGTAATCCTTGCCATATAGTACAGCGGATAAGCACAATAATTGTGCATTTTATGAGAAAAGCATGAATTTTCTGATGTAGTAAGTGAATACCATAAGGTTTATTTTCAGATGTGGTGGGAAGTCAGATTTGACCTCTGAGGACTGTGAGGTCAAATCCAAGATGGCCGCCAGTCCACTGGGTCTCATGTTCAAACGCGTTTAATTTTGGAACTAAACAGTGTAAAAAAAACATTTAAGGTGTCATTTCCAACTAAGTTTGGAATGGCCATTCGTTTGTTGATACTTTTGAGATCGCCAGGAGCCAAGGAAATGCATTTCGATCAAGGTCAAGGTCAAATTACGTGAAAAACTTTTGGACATTCTTTTGGTAAAGACAATGGATTTGGACCTATGCAATATAGCGAAACTTCGCTTCCATTTTGACACTATAGGGATAATAATACAAAAAAATTAACAGAATAGGCCCATGCTGCTAGTCTATTTAATACTTTATTAATAGCAATGATGATGATGGTAATGGTAGTGATCAAAATCTAACAGCCTCCAGAACAGAAGTATGTTCCTCCGAACATGAGGTTATAATAGCCTCCAGAACAAAATCTAACAGCCTCCAGAACAGAAGTATGTTCCTCCGAGCATGAGGTTATAATAGCCTCCAGAACAAAATCTAACAGCCTCCAGCCTACGAAAATAAACATTTTGGTATGACATAACTTTGCAAGAAATTTCATGCTTTTCTCATAAAATGCACAATTTGTTAAAATATGAGAGCTTATCAGCTGTACTAATAGTGTTCCTATGGTAGGACCGAACCTGCTTCAACGAGAGAGAGGAGAGAGAGAGAGAGAGAGAGAGAGAGAGAGAGAGAGAGAGAGAGAGAGAGAGAGAGAGAGAGAGAGAGAGAGAGAGAGAGAGAGAGAGAGAGAGAGAGAGAGAGAGATAGATAGATAGATAGATAGATAGATAGATAGATAGATAGATAGATAGATAGATAGATAGATAGATAGATAGATAGATAGATATATATATATATATATATATATATATATATATATATATATATATATATATATATATATATATTACTTGTTTCATTACTCCTGCGTATGAATAGATAAGTTTGACCATATTTGATTTGTAAATATTATGAGGATGTGAAAAATGTGCAAATGTCTTGTAGATCTTTGGCGAAGGAGGTCGAAAAAGACTTCTGGAAGTTAATGCCCTTCCTCTACTTACCCCTTCCATTTTCAAATGAGACATCTCATATTATAACCTTTCCAACGTCCACATTATTTCCAGAGCATCGGTGCTACGATAGCAGTCTCATCCTTGCAAGGAATATGCTTGGTTGTTTGACATGAGCTTTCATAGAGGCAGTGAGGGCAGGGATGTGGAATATGACCAGGGTACTGCCACACAATGGCATAATATTGTCATAGTTGCAGTTAGATTTTACACCTCCACTCGCAAGTGCTTGCAGAGAGGACATCCAGCTTACATCCCTCCCAAGGACGTTGTACTCGCTGCATAGATATCCCTGGCTGTGAAGCATCAGGGTGACAGTTTGTAGTTGGGTTGCCAATATAAAACAGACGAGACACATCAAAGGTGAGTATGCTGGCTAGACAGATCAAAGGTGAATATGCACCTTCTTCGCTGTCCTGTCAGCTCATTACAATCTTTCTGTCACTTTAAATTCAAAGGCGAAAGCCTTGAATCCACAGACTAAAAATACCAAGTCAAGAAAGTTTTCTTGACAGTGATATTTTGAAAGTGAAATCTCATTACAAATTGTCAAGTCCTTTATAGTTTCAAGAAAATTTACATAAAGTGGCATTATTACCTCTGCCACGGAAAGGTGATGTTTTACCCTTGTTTGCCTTGTTTGTCTGTTTGTGCGCAGGATATCTAAAAAAGTTGTGGACAGATCCACATGAAATTTTGTGGACATTTTGGGTGTGTGGCAAGGACAAATTGTTTCGATTTTTGTGAAGATACAGATCGGGATCGTAAATTTTTTTACTTCACCATCAAGCGATTGGGCTAAAACGATTTTATATATATATATATATATATATATATATATATATATATATATATATATATATATATATATATATATATATATGTATATATATGTATATATATGTATATATATATATATATATATATGTATGTATATATATATATATATATATATATATATATATATATATATATATATGTGTATATATATATATATATATATATATATATATATATATATATATATATATATAAATGTATATGTATATATATATATATATATTTGTATCTTCTTCTTCTTTCGGCTCACTCCCGTTAGGGGTCGCCACAGTGGATCAACCATCTCCATTTCGCTCTATCCTCCACATCTTCCATTGACAATCCAACCACCCGCATGTCCACCCTCACCGCATCCATGAACCTCTTCTTTGGCCTACCTCTTCTCCTCCTGCCTGGTGGCTCCATCCTCAGCATCCTTCTCCCGATATACTCCGCTTCCCTCGTGAGCACATGTCCAAACCATCTCAATCTCGCCTCTCTCACTTTGTCTCCAAACCGTCCTACCTTCGCTGTCCCTCTAATATACTCATTCCTTATCCTGTCCATCCTCGTCACTCTCAACGAGAATCGCAGCATCTTTAACGCTGCCACCTCCAGCTCCGCTTCCTGTCTTTTTGTTAGTGCCACCGCCTCCAAACCATACAACATAGCTGGTCTCACTACCGTCTTATATACTTTCCCCTTCACTCTTCCAGCTACCCTTCTGTCACAAATCACTCCTGCAACTCTTCTCCACCCACTCCATCCTGCCTGCACTCTCTTTTTCACTTCTCTCCCACACTCTCCGTTACTTTGGACAGTTGATCCCAAGTACTTAAACCCATCCACCTTCCCCACCTCAACTCCTTGCAACCGCACCATACCACCACCCTCCCTCTCATTTACGCACATGTACTCCATCTTACTCCGACTGACTATCATTCCCCTTCTCTCCAGTGCGTACCTCCACCTCTCGAGGCTCGCCTCAGCCTGCTCCCTACTCTCCCTCCAGATCATGATGTCATCCGCGAACATCATAGTCTATGAGGACTCCAGTCTGATCTCGTCCGTCAACCTGTCCATCACCAATGCAAACAGGAAAGGGCTCAGCGTTGATCCTTGGTGCAATCCCACTTTTACCTTAAACCGGTCCGTCATTCCTACTGCACACCTCACCGCTGTCACACTGTCCTCATACATATCCTGCACGATCCTCACATACTTCTCTACCCCTCCAGACTTCCTCATACAATGCCACAACTCCTCTCTTGGCACCCTATCATAAGCTTTCTCTAAATTCACAAACACACAATGGCCTTCCCTATACTCCTTCTGGCCTTCCCTATACTTCTCCATCAACATTCTCAAAGCAAACATTTCATCAGTGGTGCTCTTTCCTGGCATAAACCCATATTGCTGCTCACATATTGTCACCTCTCCTCTCAACCGAGCTTCCACTACTCTTTCCCACAACTTCATGGTGTGGCTTTACAACTTTATCCCTCTTATCTGTAATTTCCACAGCTCTGCACATCACCCTTATTCTTGAAAATCAGAACCAGTACACTTAATCTCCACTCCTCCGGCATCCTCTCACTTTCCAAGACTTCATTAAACAATCTGGTTAACAACCCCACTGCCATCTCTCCGAAGCACTTCCATTCCTGCACTGGTATGTCATCTGGGCCAACTGCCTTTCCACTTTTCATCTTCTTCATCGCAGTCCTCACTTCATCCTTACTGATCCACCCCACTTCCTGATTCACTATCTCCACCTCTTCCAACCTTCTCTCTCTCTCATTTTCTTCATTCATCAGCTCCTCAAAGTACTCCATCCACCTTCTCAACACACTCTCCTCGCTCGTCAGCACATTCCCATTTGCGTCCTTTATCACCCTAACCTGCAGCACATCCTTCCCAGCTCGGTCCCTCTGTCTTGCCAATCGGTATAAATCCTTTTCCCCTTCTTTTGCATCCAACTTCTCATACAGCTCATCATATGCCTTTTCCTTGGCCTTTGCCACCTCCTTTTTGCCTTTCGCCGCCACTTCTTGTACTCCTGCCTACTTTCTTCATCTCTCTGACTATCCCACTTCTTTTTCGCCAACTCCTTCTTCCTTATACTTTCCTGTACTTCCTCATTCCACCACCAAGTCTCCTTATCTTCCTTCCTCTGTCCAGATGTCACACCAAGTACCTTCCTAGCTATCTCCCTCACAACTTCTGCTGTTGTTGCCCAATCATCCCACCCATCTTTACCACCATCCAACGCCTGTCTCACCTCCTCCCTAAATTTCACGCAACAGTCTTCCTCCTTCAGCTTACACTATCTGGTCCTTGGTTCAGCCCTCACTCTCTTCCTCAACCTCACCTCTAAAGTCATCCTACAGACCACCAATCGATGCTGTCGAGCTGCACTCTCCCCTGCCACCACCTTACAGTCACTAATCTCTTTCAGGTTGCATCTCCTGCTTAAGATGTAATCCACCTGTGTGCACTTTCCTCCGCTCTTGTATGTTACCCTGTGTTCCTCCTTCTTCTTGAAATACAGATATACCACTGCCATTTCCATTCTTTTTGCAAACTCTACCACCATTTGCCCTTCCACATTTCTCTTGTTGAGACCGTACCTACCCATCACCTCCTCATCCTCTGTATTCCCTTCACCAACATGCCCATTGAAATCTGCTCCAATCACCACTCTTTCATCCTTGGATACACTCTCCACCACTTCATCTAACTCACTCCAGAAATCTTCTTTATATTCCATCTCACACCCCATATGTGGGGCATATGCACTGATGACATTCATCATCACCCCTTCAATTTCCAACTTCACACTCATCACTCGGTCAGACACTCTCCTCACCTCCAATACCCTCTTGACATAATCTTCCTTCAGGATTACGCCGACACCATTTCGCCTCCCATCCACACCATGGTAGAACAGTTTGAAACCACCTCCAATGCTCCTCACCTTACTCCGCATCCACTTGGTCTCTTGTACACACAGTATGTCCACCTTTCTTCTCTCCATCATATCAGCCAACTCTCGCCCTTTGCCAGTCATCGTCCCAACATTCAGAGTTCCAACTCTCACCTGCACACTTCTACCCTTCCCCCTCTCCCATTGCGTACGGACTCGCCTTCCCCGTCTCCTTCTCCTCCTTTGCCCAGCAGTAGCACAATATCCACTGGTACCCTGCTGACCACCGGTACCGGTGGCGGTCGTTGGTAACCTGGGCCTCGACCGATCCAGTATGGAAATTCGTTTTGTTGTCCGCATAAATGATTTGGCACAGGTTTTTACGCCGGATGCCCTTCCTGAAGCAACCCTGGTCGCCTCTTACGACACACAGGGATATGGTCCACCTATTCTAACCGGGGCATACATATATATCTATCTAATATATATATATATATATATATATATATATATATTTTTTTTTCTAATATATATATATATTACAGAAATATATATATATATATATATATTATATATATTTAATAGAGAGAGAGAGAGGAGAGAGAGAGAGAGAGAGAGAGAGAGAGAGAGAGAGAGAGAGAGAGAGAGAGAGAGAGAGAGAGAGAGAGAGAGAGAGAGAGAGAGAGAGAGAGAGAGAGAGAGAGAGAGAGAGAGAGAGAGAGAGAGAGAGAGAGAGAGAGAGAGAGAGAGAGAGAGAGAGAGAGAGAGAGAGAGAGAGAGAGAGAGAGAGAGAGAGAGAGAGAGAGAGAGAGAGAGAGAGAGAGAGAGAGAGAGATATATGTATACATATATGTATACATATATGTATACATATATGTATACATATATGTATATATATATATATATATATATATATATATATATATATATATATATATATATATATAAAGATATCCTCTTCTTCTTCTTTCGGCTGCTCCCGTTAGGGGTCGCCACAGCGGATCATCCATATGATCCGCATAGTGATTTGGCACATGTTTTACACCGGATACACTTCTTGACGCAACCCTGGTCGCCTCTTGCGACACAGGGATCTGGTACATCTATTTTAACCGGGGTATACACCGGCCCAGTACACTGGTATTCATTTTGCCGACCTCGGAAGGATGACAGGCTGAGTCAAACCCCTGGTGTATTAATTCAGTGGCCCAACGGGGCTTGAACTAGGACCTTTTGGATACCAGGCCGCTGCCCTAACCACTGCGCCAACACCAGGATATATATATCTGGAGAGAGAGAGAAAGAGAAAGAGAAAGAGAAAGAGAAAGAGAAAGAGAAAGAGAAAGAGAAAGAGAAAGAGAAAGAGAAAGAGAAAGAGAAAGAGAAAGAGAAAGAGAAAGAGAAAGAGAAAGAGAAAGAGAGTATGAAAAAAAGAGAGAAAGATGTGGGGTTCGTTAAGAGAATGATAATGTTGTGGTTCTAGAAACCGCATGCCTCCAAGGCAATGGCATCCAACATATCATGGTCGCCAGACAGTTAACCATTAATATATGTTTAGATAATCCCTTCCCTTTTGTTTAGTGGGACAATGGGATGTGCGTTGCGGGGATCTCATAGCCTGGTCTGTTTACACCACGAAGGCCTAGGTCACATTTGCCACGGCGGCCATGAGGTCTCCAAAATCTACGGCCACTTGCAATTTTTCGGCGGCAGCAGTATTTCCACGGTCACACAATGTAGCAGTTACATATGTTTTTATTTTTCGGGTAGCTGCACGGCGTATTTATAAATTGTGGAGACCGAAAACGTGGAGTTGCCGTACGGTCTTTGATTTCATGTTGCACGGTGACCTTAGGGCGTTCCTGCGGCGGCCATAGAATTTTCAAGGCAGATGCAAGGCGACCGCAGTGGACCGCAGGGGGGCCCTAAGGCGAACGTGCGGCCAGACGGACGGTAACAAATGGGTTAATTTTTTTTTTATTTTACCAGTTTTTTTTTTTCGGCTTGTCGAATTGCTACGGCGAACGTAGAAATGAAAAAAGTTATAACTCCGCGTTATAATTCCACGGCGACCTTACGACCTGTAAAATATAGCCATATTTGTAGGGGGTTCCATTGGATGATCTGCCATGATCTCCTGATCACTGCCATGATCCTCGTAGGGCCATCCTGAGGCCACCTCAGAAACTCTGCGGCCGCCGCACGTTTCTGTCAATTCAGAGGGCGTACGGCTGCCGTATCCTCGCCGTAGAGCAAATGTGACTTAGGCCTAACTTCATTTCTACTGTTCGTTTCTACTTATTTCTGAGGGAAATCCGAATTTGCGTCCAACACGTGCAGCACATGCCATGTCCGGGGGAGGGGAATAGCAAAGTTGCAATAACACCACGAGCATCGACAGCGTCGCTGCGAGGATACAGCGATACCCTCGGAATAACTTCTGCGGCAAGTCATAGAGTATGCTCGGGAGTTCGAGATGATCGTCTCAAGCTTCCGATGATCTGGGATGAGATGTCTGATTGCATTGAAAAGGCATACTAACGAATATCTCTTCAAGAAGCTGCACGGATGTTGCTTTTCACAACACAGAAGCAAATGACCCAATATCAGGCGAACGCGCACGCTGGTCACGGTGCTTAATGGCGGATCCACGCGCACTGTACGGAACGTGCTTGAAGGCAGACCCGTGCGCCGCTCGCGACACATTTATTATCGTACAGAGCAGGACACAAATGCACACATCTTACCGTCTGCGCATGGGTTTGCCATAACATCTTACCTTTGATCCTCGCTCGCGGTCGTGGGTGTTTCCCGCAGACGGGGACGTCTTCTCGCCTCTCCGGCCGGCGAAGCCGCGATTAGGCAGATGAGGGTCGCACATGAGGGTGGAGCTGTCAGCAAATAGATAAAGGGGATTTCCCAGAGAGTCAAAGAGATTGTTGATGAAGATTAATAATCAGACTAGGCCCAGAACACTGCCTTGGGAATTCCAGCCTTAACAGGGAGAGAAGATGAAAGGATTCTATTGAGAGCCACATGTTGATGAAGAGCACAGAGGAAGTCATTATTCCAAGAGTGAAGTTGGTCACCATCAACCCCCTGCTGGTGAAACTTCCTAAATCCAGGATCACTGTTCACCTCCACTCATCTGTACCTCTTTTTCCCTGCTGGTGTAACCAACGATTTGCTTCAACCTCATTCTTTCTTCCAGGTCTTCAAGACAGCTGTTCACCACCATCTCAGATTGTTCCCAATCCAAAACCATGAACTTTTCTACCCTCGTTAACCCTGCCTTACTCAACCCACCCCAGTCCCTCCTTCCAAATTTATCTCCTGAAAATGTCCTTCTGTGTCCATCTTGTCGACCCCATGCATCCTTTCCTGCCCCCATTCCCCCCCCCCACATCGATTGCTTGCCCAAGTCTCTCTGTATCTTGGCCTTAAATTATGTTGTTGGTGTCCAATCCCCCTCTCTCTGCTGTTCCGTTTTTCACTGTTACATCCTCATTCATTCAGTGTACTAGCTCCTCCACAAGCCTCGACTATGTTCACAAAAAAAAGAAAAAATTAAAACTGGTAAACCAGTAATCCCGGGCTTCAAGGCGTGCCTCCATTTTAACAAATTTCAACACTATCACCCACATGATATGGGTTTTCCGAGTTAGAAAGTTAGTTCAAGTCTGCAATGTGGCCCAGCTACGGGGTCCCTCATGTTATCTCAATGAAGGATTGAAAAGCCCATAGCAATACATGATAGAGAAAGAAACTTCACATTGGACAAATCGAGGCTGGACAAATTTTCAAGTCCCCAAAAAAGTCCAATAACTCCACATTTGCATATTAATGTAAATGGCGAACTTGTAGAACGTTAAAATATCTTCCAGAATTTGTGGTCATTTTTTGTCTATCTTTTTTGGTTTTCATTTTACGACGTGTCAAAAATGGGTGATTTTCAACTTTGGGGGGCTCTGGGGCCTCACTGGGGTAAATACAGACATAGTGTAAACATATTTGGAGTCCCCTCTTCAAGGCCTATCAGAATCTGTCATTAAATTTTTTCAACTCTCATTTGCATATTTGGCATATTTAATGAGGCGAATCGGCATAATTTTAATCATATAAATTATGCAACGATTTCGACGAAATTAACAACTTAACATTTCAATGGAACCTCGCAAATGTGTGCAAAAGTTTGAGGCTGTCCTATTACCCCTTCTGGAGAAGAAGATGTTTTTAGGTTTTGGAGAAATCCAATATGGCCGCCATACCACGTGACCTACGTCAGCAAAATTTTCAAAGTATAAACTTCAGGTGGAGAGTAATTAAATGGATAAGTTTCATTGAATTTCATCCAACATAAAAACATCCAAAATTGTTTTTATTTTATGACATTTGAAAAAAGGGTCGTTTTCAACTTTGGGGGGTGCTGGGGGCTCACTGGGGGCAAATACAGACATATTATAAATATATTGGGAGTCCCCTGTTTATGTGCTATCTAAATTTGTCATTAAATTTTTCAACTCTCATTTGCATATTTTGCATATTTAATGAGGCGAATCGGCATCATTTTAAATCATATTAATTATGTAACGATTTCGACCAAATTAACATTAACATGGAACTTAGCAAATGTGTGCAAAACATTGAGGCTGTCAGATTATCCCTTCTGGAGAAGATGTTTTTTGGTTTTGGATAAAATCTAATATGGCCGCCATACCACGTGACCTACGTCATCAAATGTTTCATAGTATAAACTTCAGGTGGTGAGTAATTATCCTATTAAGTTTCGTTGAATTTCATCGAACAGTTTTCCCTCCAGATCCACCACAAAATCGGTCAGTAGAACATAAAAACGCCTTTAATAATAATACTAACGATTTCAATAGAGCTTCAGCCATGCTTGAAGCCCTAACAAGAAGAGGAATAGATTATGGTGAAGAGGAAGAACACCTGGGGTACTCCTGACAGAGGAATAAGAAAGTGAAGCATTTTAAATTGCTATTAAAGGTAAAAAGGAATATGCATTCTTATTCAATAAAGATTATGTTTGGAGATATTGAGAAAAGGGGAAAAATAATGTAGTATAGGCAGTACAGGCAGAATTGGAAGTTCAAGTAAAAAAATTTTTGGGTTTTTTTTTGTTAATTTTTTTGGAAGTGAGGAGGGGAAATAGGATATGGTTGAGGACTCAGAAGTAAAATATTTGGGAAGAAAGAAGCAAAACGAGGAATACAAAGACAAAATGGACACAGAATTTTCACAGCTGTTCTCCGCGGAGCAGTTGAAGTAGGCCTTGGACAACGTGAAAACGAATTCGACAAGATACGATTGAACAGAAACAGATACACAAACAGTAACACAGGGACAAAGATTAAAACACAACAACATTACGAATCCGGTTCAGAAAACTTAGCTGTGATGAAGTGGCAGCTGCAGATTCAACCAACATGTAGAAAAATCCCTGCACCAGAAGTCCAAGTTCATAATCAGGGAGTTCAAAATCAAACACAAAATCAGGGGGTTCATAATCGCAAACAAAATCAGGGAGTTCATAATCGCAAACAAAGTTGGGGAGTTCACAATCTCCTGTTCCAAGACAAGACAAGGCATGATTGAGCAAGCCAAAAAACATGATGGCTTCAGACCCCAGCGAGGTAACCCAGGATGCACCTCAAGACCCCATCGAGAGTGAGGTGGCCAAAAATGCGTCCGATGAAGGATAATAATAACTAAATAAGGCCATTAATTAATTATCTTCAAAAGGGGTGTTTTAATTCACGCAAACACTTCATTTTCACTCACGCACTTCCTTTGAATTCCCTTCATACGCACGCAAAGTTTCAGGCCACTCGGTTTCATGGTTTTGGAGTTGTGGAGGACGCACACACACACACACACACACACACACACACACACACACACACACACACACACACACACACACACACACACACACACACACACACACACACACACACACATCATTTCATTTAATTCATTCTTTTTGGGGGGGGGGGGAAGGAGGGCAAAAAGAAGGATGCTTAAAGAGTGGTTGGAGGCCAAAAATATAGGTTATCTAAAAATATGAATATACATGAATCTTACATTACTAGATGCAAACAATAAGAGAAGGATTTATTTCTAATTTAAACAGACTGGTGCAGAATTTGTGATTACTGCTTATAGCAATTATCATACAAAAAACGCAATTTGGTTTAATAAAAATTAATTGCAATATGTGATGTCGTCCTTGGGAATAGTATTTCATAATAATTGTTTTCACCACTGCATTTAATTTGAACATAAATACTTGTATAAATTAATTGATAACTTGATTGTTGATATGAGTGAAGTAATTTCATTACTTTTTTCTTCCATTCTATACAGGGGGTTTGGGGCAGAGTTTCAGCAGACGTTTCCATGTTCCATTTTAAGCTTCCCTCGGGGCATTAAAGTCAATCCTAAACGAACGACTGACGCAGATAACCCCTTCCCTTAAATTTTTTAATGAGACACCTGGGCTTTTACCAACGTTCTGGAAATATTATCGAGGTTTTCAAGAGATGAGTGTGGTGTTCAGAAGTTTATAATTCTAATCTTTAATACTGTTGCTTTCAGCCAGTTTTGAAATCTCAGCCTCATGGATTCCGCTCCATTGTCCTCACTGCCAAGTGACTGCACTCATGCCCTCGTGTGAGAATCAAATTCAAGGTAAGTATTTGACCGATTTACATAAACATTAGGCTTTATTTAGTTTGTGATGAGGTCATCTAAATACTAGCATATATATATAGTCTTGCATCTTTTTTTCTCTCTCTCTGTCTGTGCATATTTGTCTCACACTGCAAAACAGCTTGTACAGTACTTTATAAAGGTATAATTAACACATTGTGTAATGTTCTTGTGACACATTGTACAATGCTGCACTACTGGATTTGATGTTGTATTCTGGTGAAGGATCTCATATCTTCTAGTTTGAAACTGTACTTTGCCATACTGCTTTGTCTGTTTGGAATTGGTTCGAGTTATGAACAACATCGAAAACCTGCAGTGACCAGCTCAGAGCCCAGAATTAAACATTATTGAACCATTATGGGAAACAAATCACTCAGACATCACTGTTTGAAAAAAAAAATCGCTTGGAAATCCTGCATAACGCCACCTTGGGGGACACGGTAATTGGATTCACAATCCACCACGAAAGTTGTACTTGCTCTGAATGAGGAATGGCATGCCTGACATTGACCAAAAATTGATGCCAAGCGTGGGTGGCAGTGAAACCCTATAATAAATCGATGAAATTGGTGCAAATTAATAAACCATTCCTTCCTCCCAAAACTTTTGCTAATCTAGTGTTGAAGACCGTCATGAGGTTTTATGAACGAATCCCTGAGATTTCTTTTTTTATTTGAACTCGTTGCTCACAATCAGTCAAATTAATGCCATAATAGTAAAACATATTTCTCCATCCCCTTCCCTTCCCTCACATAAACCTTAAAACAAGTACACCAACAAAATGTATTAATGAAAATGGCCATTTGTAATCACTAGCTTTCTGAGAGCTATGAGTCACATTACCGAGTAGGACATGTGGTTTGTATAACAATGCCACTCTCAACAACATTTCAGCCTGTGGACGTGCAAGGCCCGATATCTAACCGTGTGAACCGTGCTTTTCTATGCAGTCATCATTCTTTGTTATAGTTCTATCATGCACAAGAATGGAAAGTACTATTTTGTGGGAGTCTGTAGCACAGGTATACACTATAATTATGAACAAAAATTGCAGAATTTTATCCCCTGCCAACTCGTCTGATGCTTGCTGCCATATACCCACTCCCCATTCCCCTATTTTATTGTCTCCCAACCTTCTTTGTGTTTTCTACTTCCCTCCCCCACTCCTCCCTCTCCCAAAACACACACATATGAACACACAAATACACATGACCCCTCACCCTCTACTCTCTTCCCAATCTCAATTTAATTTTCCCAAAAAGTAACCTCTCCCGGTGCATAAATAATGTACAAATGGCCTCTAATGCTGTGCAGAGATGAGAAATATGCGATCGCTGTCATGCTAGATGTCGACTGCAAGCATTAACCACAGATTCCCTGTCAAAGGGCAGATAACAAGGTGCAGATGCAGGTATTTAACTGATGTGATGCATGAAGGATAGGCAAGATTAATCAGCATTGCTGTCTTCCAGGCTTCTTTTATTAACGGGGAAAATTATATTTTTGGAGTAATGCCTGCCCCATCACATCCTGCTTTCAATTACAAGCACTACACTGATTCAATCTTCCTTTGTTTCATTCCTATCTTATTGAGAAGATGAAAAAAAAACCCACTTTCTTTGGTTGCATGTGCAATTTAAGCGCATTTAGCATGTACAATGAACCCTAAATTGGAATCCAACGTGAAGGACCTCAATGTTAACCATTTCTGACAATCTCTCAACTCCCTCTTCTCATTTTATCCCAAACTAAATGTTGTGTTCCTTTGTAATGAGTGTCTCTTGTTGATTGGATGGCTGAGGCTTCTCTCCAAACAAGACTAGGATCATCCAAAAAAAATTGAAAAGCAATAGAGAATAGGAAATGGGAAAGCATGTGTGGCCTACAAATGATCGGGAAGCAATAATCAAGGCCATTCTCTGCAGGCCTCAGGGAATTGTAAAGAAAAAATTATGCAGACAGCGTCATCGGTGGTTTGTGATAATTGGAAGAGTCCAGCCAAAAGATGATAAAACATTTTAAAGCAACCTTTAAGATGAAGGTATAATTGCAGGCTTAAGTATAAATTTTTCTGAAAAATGAAGAGTGGGGAAGGGGGCGGAGGGGAAGCTGGAGTGAGGTCTATGCATACTTATTGTAGATTCATTCTCCGAGATTAGCCTTGGCATTACAAAGACATAATCATTCAAATTTTATTTTCAAAATCCTTTGGTGTGTTTTTTTGTCAGATATCTATTTGGATGAGCAGCAGGAATTGCAAAAGAAACTTGGTTTTCCCAGGACATTGCCATGAGATGCTGCCATGAAAGATGGTGTGCTTTGTTAGGTGAAAATATATATATATATTTTTAAATAGTTTTGAAACAGTAGACTCTGCATTTAGCTCTTCAAAACACTCCTCATGTCTCTCAATAAATGCTACAGTGTTGCAGGTTGTGTTATCTCACACAATAGATCCACTACATCACAACAAAAGCAAAATAGAAGAACATAAGCAAGAGAAGCTCAGATTCAAATCGACAACTGAACCCATTCTCCAGCCTACCAAATGTTTTAGAATCGTCTTTTCTGAGATAAAAAGCTGCTGCAACCACTTTTGCCACAAATTATCTTATTTCTCGTACAAACGAACTACCAGGATTACCTCTCTCATGCCAACATGAGGCAGGGATCCTACAAGAGCTGGCCTCATGGAAGAGAAAGGTTTGAATTGACAGTGGGGAAGCGGGGCAACAATTGGGCACAATCAGCCAGGAAATGAATGAACAGGAAATGAAGACAGGAGAGGAGAAAACACTGACACCAGCAAGCAAGAGGATCGAGTTATCAAGGGTTAATCAGGGTAATAAAGACCAGGGGTCAGAATAAGGGTTGACATACTGTAAGGTATTTGTGTGCTGCCTGCTTGAAGCCCTGGAGGGATGAGTGGGAAAGAGAAGCCTCTAGAAGGCGTTTCCATAGATGGGAGTAGCAAGAAACAAGTGAGCTGAAGTGTGCAGTCAGCTTGGATTTTAGAAGTTTAACCAGAAGTGAGTTACTGGAAGAATATATGGATCCTGAAGTTGCTGGAGAAGGTTATAGGAATGAAAGAGCAAAGGGAGCAATGTCGGAGAAAAGGCAGTAAAAAAGAGGGAGCAATATGGAGACTCGGTCACGTAATGGTTGGAGCCATACACCTCCACAATTTCACTTCAACCTTTCCTTTTCCGAATCTTACGCAATCCTCATAACAAATAAATCAATAAACAAATTCACTTTTAACTGTACACCTCCCGTAACCTGTGGGATCTGTTTACACCCCCTGTGTTTACCAATCCAAATTCACCATTCAACTCACGATTTTTTTCTTCAACCTTTCCTTCACCAAATCTTATGCAATCTTTATCAAAAAAGAAAATAATAATAATGATAATAACAACAATAAAAACGGTCTTTTATACTGCTTTAACTTCCTCTTTCACACGTATGGTTCTCAGTACTGTATCATAATGCACTACTCTTCTTCGATTTCAACAGACTGCTCTCAATTCGACCTTCCCTTCATACCTTGTCGAAATAATCCAACTGTTGCAGCGTTTCTTCTCTCAATTTTCTTAATTCGCCTTTTTTGCATCACTCAAGAAATGTCTTTAATCGCATTTCCCAACTAAGAATTTAAAAACCCCAGTTTGCTATGAATGTTCGCTTTCCATCAATCATCCTTTTTTTCCAACTTCAGTGCCACTTCACCCCTCTCACTCCTCACTCTCAAAGCAACCATCCCACTCTTCCTCCTCCAATCTTCCCTCTCACCTTTCTCCCTCAACTCTCCCCACTAACCCTGTTCCCTCCATTCATCCCCCTCACTCACTCTTCTCAAAGTTGTTCCCCCCCCCCACATGCACAAAGCTGCCTCCTTCCCCTGTCCTCTCACCTCCATCTCATCACACCTTCTCAAATCCTCAACTGCCTTTTTCCCCCTCTTATTAATCCTCACTGTACCTCAACCCAGAACCACAGAGCCTTTTTTCCTCCTCATCCGACCTCCTCCCCTTGCACTTCTGCAATCCCCCACACTTTCAACAACTCTCTGAACCTCCCCCCCTCCTCCCTTGTCCTAGCTTCCCCTCCCCTCCCCGACAGCCAAAGCCTCATCCCCTCCCTCTTCATTAACAGTGTAGACCTCAAATATCCAGGGCTTTCACTCAAACCTTACAGATCTTTCCATACAAGTTGCCACTGACAAACCAGATATAATCTGCCTAACACAAACTTTCCTCCCTCAACACGTCTCTGACTCCCAAGTATCTCTCCCTGGTTACTCCCTCCTCCGGTTTGACAGACCTGAGCCTCGTCCTGGTGGAGGAGTTGCTCTCTTCATCAAAGACTCTATTCCTCACTCTCCATGCACTGCCCTCTCTCCCCCACACCCCCAGGAATATCTCTGGTTATGGCTTCCCCTCCACTCCCATCTCATGTTTATATGTGTACTGTACTGTCCACCTAACAGTGATGACTCCATCTACACCTCACTATCTGAAAACATGGACCAACTTCTATCCTCTCATCCGAACTCTCTCTTTCTCAAATGTGGTGACTTCAATTGTCATCATGCCAGTTGGCTAGGTGTGGGTACCTCTCTCACCTGCCATGGCACTTCAGCAAAAGACTTCTGCGACTCATTGGGACTGACTCAATCGGTCAACTTCCCGACTCAGTTCTCAACCAACGGTACTCATCTTTTCCGGATCTGATTTTGCCAAATTTCCCTGAAAATATCTGCTGTTCTTCCTCCGCTACAATCAGTTCTTCTGACCATGTGCTTGTGAAAGTGGACATCTCTCTGGCTGTTGAGTCTGACATTTCACTCAGGCTGACTGGCAGGGTATCCAAGCAGCTATCAAACTTCTAGACTGGTCTCCCCTCGCTACTTTCTCAAACATTAACTCATCCTGGGAATTCTTTGAAAGAAACTTGCTCTCTCTCGTGCACAGATTTATCCCCTCTCATCTTCAGTTGTCCTACCCTTCCTCCTGCCCATGGTTTACTGAAGCTTGTGGTGAGGCAGTTGTCCTGATCCAACTTGCCTTTGCCTCATGGAAAGCAAACACAACTGAGCGTAATATCAGTTCCTTCCATAAAGCTCGGAACAAGTGTGTATCTACCCTCAGGAGAGCCAGAAAACAACATCTTTATAAGCTCAAGTCTGAACTCTCAAACCTCTCTCCCTCCTCAAAATCCTGGTGGTGTCTAATCAAATCTGTTTCTGGTGTATGTTCCCCCTCCATCCCCTCCCTTACCTCAAATGGTCACACTGCTGATACCGTGCGTGAAAAGGCTGAATGCCTTAACTCCGTGTTTGCAACTAAATCTTGTGTCCGAAACCCATTGCATGAAACCCAAATCTTGTGAGAACGAAGTTTCACAGGTTGATTCATGAATCATGATCCTTTACCAAAAAGGACGTGTAGATTTTGAATTCTGGGAGAACTTCCTCCCACCACCCGAAACCCAAATGGAGATAACAACCAAAGGGGTTTAGATTCCACAGAATCCATGACACAGATATGAGGATCAGGTGCCAGCGCATCGGGAAGAACAGTACTCCATTGATCTTTTGATGAAGGCCGAAGACTGCTCTGATTAGCCCCCATTGTCCGAAATGGGGGCTTATGGATTTGGTGTTGATTTTCGTGTACATGTGTGTGCGCGTGCGTGCGTCCGCAACCATAT
Organism: Eptatretus burgeri; assembly: GCF_056783735.1. Taxonomy (NCBI): domain Eukaryota; kingdom Metazoa; phylum Chordata; class Myxini; order Myxiniformes; family Myxinidae; genus Eptatretus; species Eptatretus burgeri. Next base: position 46,718,824 of record NC_140968.1, read on the forward strand.
ATCGGACATGTATAGACCGATTTTATTCGTACATAGCAGAAAGACAAAACATGATGGTATAAATATGCACCTCATATTTTTTTTTTTCAACAACAGATCCAACATGGCCGACTGGCAGCCATTTTAGTTGTAAAAAAAAAAAAAAAACTGTTGAATCCATCCTCAACCATTTCTTGGACATGCATTTACAAATCTTGTTCAAACTTTGAACCCAGATAATGAATGATGGCTTCCATATGATCATCATTTTGTTTGAGATCATATCCAAGATGGCCAACTGGTGGCCATTTTGTTACTGAAATGTTTCCCCAACCATTTCTCAGACATGCATGAACCGATTTTGTTCAATCTTGACACTAGCACAGTACATGATGGCATACATGTGCCACTCACTTTATTTTGCAATCTGATCAAAGATTTCTGGCCGACTGGTAGACCGGCAGCCATACATAAATATGTATTTTTGTAATATTTTATAATTTAATAATTTTCTTTATAATTTTAATGTATAAAAATTTTAGTTGTACGTAAATATGGGCTCGCCCTTTACCTCCATCCAGCAAAATTACTAAAACAATGGGGGCTATGATATTTGTCTTTTTTACTTGTTTTTGAAGGAAAAATTGATTGATGAAAGGTTCCCATTCTGCAGTGGGCTTTGGAGGGCAGCATTGCTCCATGGTTGGTACACGAGAGGCAATGTCTGATGGTGGTCCCAGCTGGACGTTCAAGAGACTGAACCTCTTCCAATGGTTGATCATGGAAGTAGATTGTTTGGTAAATTTGATGGTCCTTTCAGAATGACAGGGTGAGACATTGAGATTTTTTTATAGAATTGAAGGACTTGTTCCATTTATCAGACCAACATCGAATCAATTCCATATCACTAATGAGTGATGCAGCGGCAGTCTTCTGAGCAGTGTGATGTGGTACTGTATGACACAATGTAGAGTCATCTGCAAAAATGAAGAGGGTGTTCTCCAGGGTATCAGAGATGCCTTCTTATGCAGATAAGGAATAAGTCTGGACCCCAGTCACCACCTTGGAGAACGATCACTGACTTGGACCTGGTCCTAAGCTTGCTGAATAAGGTGTTCACTGGTATAACTCCAACACGTATCATTGAACTCTTATTATCAACAGAGCTGTGAGTGGTGACTGAAGGCATGGTACGCATCACAAACCCATGCAAATGCAGGACAGAATACATGCTGCCAACAATGAACACGAAGCAAAATAATGCAGGCTTGTAAGAAAAGTAGGACATTGATGGTAGGAGATTTTAATTACAGCCAGACATAGACTGGGTACGAGCACCACAGGAAAGGCATGATAGAAGGAGGATCTTTCAACCTTATTTGGGATCACTACTTTATGCAGTTTGCAGGGCATCCAACGCACAGAAATGCAATTTTAGGTTTAATGCCAAGAAATGACCCCAAATTAATTGGGAAAGGAGAGAGTGGGTGAGCAATGCAGTTCCAGTGATCATTGTATTGTTAGAGCTGAACTTTTTATGAGAGCAAGTGTGAGGGGGGGGGGGTGGAAGCACTGTAAAGATGTTTGACTTTGGTGAAGTAAACTAGCTTTGAAAGGATGCAAAGGGAATTGAGAGAAAATGAAAATCTTCCAAGCATGGAAAATCTGCAATTGAGAAATGTGAAATACTTAAAGAGCATTTGGAGAAAGTATCCCTTAATAATGCTTGCAGTTAAGTCAAAAACTTGAATGTGAGAGATTGTGAATATATTGCCTGTGAGGATTGAAAATTAGTTTAGAACTAGGTCAACTGAAGTTAACAGCGTATTTTGTAATTGGGATTGTGACTGTTTATAATATAAAAATAATGCTCCAAATGGGGTTCCTATGAGTGGGGGTTTTTGCCTTAGCTTGCATGTGATATTAAAACAGTTTGTTATCATTTCGACCAAGAAACTATATTAAACCTCTAAGTCATTTGGATCTATCTGCAGGAGGATGAGTCTTAGGGTCTGGTTCTCATTCAGCACAAGCAGGTTGGAAGCCTTGCAGTCTTCTATCACTTCTATCATAATCTCACTCCACCTGTCCTTTATTCCCTCTACCCATCCCTGGCCGCTGTCGGACGCAAGTGTTCTTTCCAAAAACATTACCTTGTTCTATCTCCCTGAAGCGTCTCTTTCAAACTTATCCCCAAGATTTTCTCCAGTCTCTGGTCCTTTGCCAACCTCTCCTGCCCAGTTCACCTCTCCCCTTCCAAAACTGTACAGTTCCAGTAATTGTCACAAGATTGCCATCACGAGTTGCAGTGTAATGGCGCACAAGCCACTGAAAGCTAACAAAAATGAGGCGAATAAAAGACTTTTCAAACACAAATAACAACCATCGAATTTCCAACTAATACATTGATTGCCTTGATATATATATATATATATATATATATATATATATATATATATATATATATATATATGAATGAATATACTGAAGTAATATATGTATATGTGTATATGTATGTATATGTGTATACGCATGTACGTGTGTGTGTGTATGTATATATATTTATATATATATACCAAGTCGAAAACACCAGGGGGTTGACTCAGCCTGTCATCCTTCCGAGGTCGGCGAAATGAGTACCAGTTGTACTGGGCCCGGTGTATGCCCTGGTTAGAATAGGTGTACCATATTCCTGTGTGTCATAAGAGGCGACCAGGGTTGCGTCAAGAAGGGCATCCGGCATAAAAACCTATGCCAAATCATTATGCGGACAACAAAACGAATTTCCATACCGGATCGGTCGAGGCCCGGGTTACCAACGACCGCCACCGGTACCGGTGGTCAGCAGGGTACCAGTGGAAATTGTGCTACTGCTGGGCGAAGGAGGAGAAGGAGACGGGGAAGGCGAGTCCAGAGGCAGTGGGAGAGGGGAAAGGGTAGAAGTGTGGAGGTGAGAGTTGGAACTCTGAATGTTGGGACGATGACGGCAAAGGGCGAGAGTTGGCTGATGTGATGGAGAGAAGAAAGGTGGACATATTGTGTGTACAAGAGAGCAAGTGGATGGGGAGTAAGGTGAGGAGCATTGGAGGTGGTTTCAAACTGTTCTACCATGGTGTGGATGGGAGGAGAAATTCTGTCGGGGTAATCCTGAAGGAAGATTATGTCAAGAGGGTATTGGAGGTGAGGAGAGTGTCTGACCGAGTGATGAGTGTAAAGTTGGAAATAGAAGGGGTGATGATGAATGTCATCAGTGCATATGCCCCACATATGGGGTGTGAGATGGAGTATAAAGAAGATTTCTGGAGTGAGTTAGATGAAGTGGTGGAGAGTGTATCCAAGGAAGAAAGAGTGGTGATTGGAGCAGATTTCAATGGGCATGTTGGGGAAGGGAATAAAGAGGATGAGAAGGTGATGGCTTGGTACGGTCTCAACAAGAGAAATGTGGAAGGGCAAATGGTGGTAGAGTTTGCAAAAAGAATGGAAATGGCAGTGGTAAATACGTATTTCAAGAAGAAGGAGGAACACAGGGTGACATACAAGAGTGGAGGAAAGTGCACACAGGTGAATTACATCTTAAGCAGGAGATGCAACCTGAAAGAGATTAGCGACTGTAAGGTGGTGGCAGGGGAGAGTGTAGCTCCACAGCATCGACTGGTGGTCTGTAGGATCGTTTTGGAGGTGAGGTTGAGGAAGAGGGTGAGGGCTGAACCAAGGACCAGATGGTGGAAGCTGAAGGAGGAAGACTGTTGCGTGGAATTTAGGGAGGAGGTGAGACAGGCGTTAGATGGTGGTAAAGATGGGTGGGATGATTGGGCAACTTCAGCAGAAGTGGTGAGGGAGATAGCTGGGAAGGTACTTGGTGTGACATCTGGACAGAGGAAGGAAGATAAGGAGACTTGGTGGTGGAATGAGGAAGTACAGGAAAGTATAAGGAAGAAGGGGTTGGCGAAAAAGAAGTGGGATAGTCAGAGAAATGAAGAAAGTAGGCAGGAGTACAAGGAGTGCCGGCGAAGGGCAAAAAGAGAGGTGGCAAAGGCCAAGGAAAAGGCATATGACGAGCTGTATGAGAAGTTGGATACAAAAGAAGGGGAAAAGGATTTATACCGATTGGCAAGCCAGAGGGACCGAGCTGGGAAGGATGTGCTGCAGGTTAGGGTGATAAAGGACGCAAATGGGAATGTGCTGACGAGCGAGGAGAGTGTGTTGAGAAGGTGGATGGAGTACTTTGAGGAGCTGATGAATGAAGAAAATGAGAGAGAGAAGGTTGGAAGAGGTGGAGATAGTGAATCAGGAAGTGGGGTGGATCAGCAAGGATGAAGTGAGGACTGCTATGAAGAGGATGAAAAGTGGAAAGGCGGTTGGCCCAGATGACATACCAGTGGAGGCATGGAAGTGTTTTAGGAGAGATGGCAGTGGGGTTGTTAACCAGATTGTTTAATAAAGTCTTGGAAAGTGAGAGGATGCCGGAGGAGTGGAGATTAAGTGTACTGGTTCCGATTTTCAAGAACAAGGGTGATGTGCAGAGCTGTGGAAATTACAGAGGGATAAAGTTGTTAAGCCACACCATGAAGTTGTGGGAAAGAGTAGTTGAAGCTCGGTTGAGAGGAGAGGTGACGATTTGTGAGCAGCAATATGGCTTTATGCCAGGAAAGAGCACCACTGATGCGATGTTTGCTTTGAGAATGTTGATGGAGAAGTATAGGGAAGGCCAGAAGGAGTTACATTGTGTGTTCGTGGATTTAGAGAAAGCTTATGATCGGATGCCAAGAGAGGAGTTGTGGCATTGTGTGAGGAAGTCCAGAGTGGTGGAGAAGTATGTGAGGATTGTGCAGGATATGTATGAGGACAGTGTGACAGCAGTGAGGTGTGCAGTAGGAACGACGGACCGGTTTAAGGTAAAAGTGGGATTGCACCAAGGATCGACTCTGAACCCTTTCCTGCTTGCAATGGTGATGGACAGGTTGACGGACAAGATCAGACTGGAGTCTCCATGGACTATGATGTTCGCGGATGACATCATGATCTGTAGGGAGAGTAGGTAGCAGGCTGAGGTGAGCCTCGAGAGGTGGAGGTGCGCACTGGAGAGAAGGGGAATGATAGTCAGTCGGAGTAAGACGGAGTACATGTGCATAAATGAGAGGGAGGGTGGTGGTATGGTGCGGTTGCAAGGAGTTGAGGTGGGGAAGGTGGATGGGTTTAAATACTTGGCATCAACTGTCCAAAGTAACGGAGAGTGTGGGAGAGAAGTGAAAAAGAGAGTGCAGGCAGGATGGAGTGGGTGGAGAAGAGTTGTGGGAGTGATTTGTGACAGAAGGGTAGCTGCAAGAGTGAAGGGGAAAGTATATAAGACGGTAGTGAGACCAGCTATGTTGTATGGTTTGGAGGAGGTGGCACTGACAAAAAGACAGGAATCGGAGCTGGAGGTGGCAGAGTTAAAGATGCTGCGATTCTCGTTGGGAGTGACGAGGATGGACAGGATAAGGAATGAGTATATTAAGGGGACTGTGCAGGTCGGACGGTTTGGAGACAAAGTGAGAGAGGCGAGATTGAGATGGTTTGGACATGTGCTCAGGAGGGAAGCGGAGTATATCGGGAGAAGGATGCTGAAGATGGAGCCGCCAGGCAGGAGGAGAAGAGGAAGGCCAAAGAAGAGGTTCATGGATGCGGTGAGGGCGGACATGTTGGCGTTGGAGTGTCAATGGAAGATGTGAAGGATAGAGCGAAATGGAGACGGTTGATCCGCTGTGGCGACCCCTAACGGGAGTGAGCCGAAAGAAGAAGAAGAAGAAGAAGAAGAAGAAGAAGAAGAAGAAGAAGAAGAAGACGACATTGATTGCCTTGACAACGGAACTGCGTGAAACAAAAAGGAAAGCATAAAGTGCAAACAAGTGAAAGTTTTTTTTTACCTCCATGTAATTATGAACACCAAAGTTGCAAATGCTGTTACGTCTTAAATTATTCTTCATCTTACTCATTGGTGTTCAAAAATTTTTGAACCTAATCATAGTATCTGGTAGATGCTGATGCAGGTGTATCAAATGCATTTGCATTCGTACCTGGATCATTTTTTTTTGTACATTAGGGTAGTTATTGCTTACAACCGTAGCTGTTTGGTCAATGAACGATTTCCAAGGAGCCCGACTGGAATCTCCATTTTAACCCTTCTCCTTGTTTATAAAGAGTCTGCTGTTCAAATGGCACAAAGCTGCTTCGTCACCAGTTGTTTGCACACATTGCTCAAATCACTTTTCAATTCGTCTGTGACAGCTTTGGCATGGTATCCACAGGGCATACATAAAAAGTGTTTGTTTATTATTTTCCATAGTCACACTGCGCACTATTTCAATTCGATGACCTCAACAACATGTTGTAAAAATTATATTTAAACATGTGCAATTTAATCCATTTGTGCAGGCTGAGAGGGTTTTCAAAAGGAATTGCAGAAACATTTGCAATAAAAAAAAATGCACATATGGAGAAGAAAACAAGTTGCGCAGTGGGATGACTTGATAATTCGGTGGTAGCACGTTTGAACTTGCATCGTCTTGTCTGGTGTCCTGATTATTGGGGGCTTCATCAAACCCAAGGTCCACTTGACCTTCTCGGCTATCACATGTTATTTTCCTAAGGTCCTATTGTCGTGTTGAACAATAAAGAAGAAGCCGATTGATTTACCGTTCCTCAATGTCACCATACTCTATCTGTAACCATTAAAACACCAGACTGTTGGAAGCATATGGTTAACCAGAGAAATGAATTATAAAATTGCAAAAGCAAACCTATTTGTTATGTACTACCGGCACATACAAATTCACACAAATTCTCAACATGACTGGCTCGCTGTTTCACACCTTTTGAATGCAATCAGACATTCCCATGCTTTTTCCTTTTACTTCTCATGAGTACAGCAGATACTGTATATTCATTAATTTTTGGAATACTATATACAACCAGTGCACTGAGCAAAAAGTTGAAACATGCAACACAAAGAAACAATGTAAGACGCTCACAGTGAACCGTTCCTTCTAGGTCTTCCTGTCTCCGCTGCAGGCTATATTGAAGTCACTGCATCATTCTTTTTTTATTGAAATGGGGGAGAACCTCAGTCTCGGTGAGGGTGAGAAACCCCAGGAGTGCATCAGAGAGAATGCACGATAGCACGTCTGATCATGATTTGCATTGGTCCTTGTGAGGCTTCACCAGTGCAAGCAGTAACTCGTACAAGCCCAGATGGCAATTGTGCTCAAATCTCAAATCCTGCTCTGTCATTCTTGCTTCTCCCTTTGTCTGCCTTATTCAGTCTGCCCCTTTCCTTTGGCCATCTCCTTTCAGCCTGGAAGTCAGCAAACATCACTCCTGTCATCCAGAAGGGTGCAAAAAAATAGATCCTATCAACAACCGACAAGTGAGCTTACTTTCCATTATGTACAAGGGTAAGTCAAAAAATAGCTGTTATGTCCAGTATGCATGGGTTATTGCATTTGTTGATGGACATTGGTAAATGCATAGAAATGAATGATTAAAAACAATTATTATGTGATATAAATTTGATGTTACACGGACAGGTGAAACTCCAGGAATGACTAAATTAATGTAATGAGCTGACTTAATTGTGGAGAGCAGTATTATATTGGAAACCACTTGATGGAAAGTGCTGGAAGATTCTTGCTGAGTCTCAGATGGAAGGTTCCCATACCAACCGATGGGTCAGTGGTGCTATCTCTAAGCCAGAGAGAGGCGGTATCGGCAGGGGGAATGTGAACAGACCACTTGATGGAAAGTGCTGGAAGATTCTTGCTGAGTCTCAGATGGAAGGTTCCCGTACCAACCGATGGGTCAGTGGTGCTATCTCTAAGCCAGAGAGAGGCGGTACCGGCAGGGGGAATGTGAACGGACCGTCTCCGTACTCGATTTAACTCGTGAAGTTGAATAAGTGAACAAAGTTTCATTATCCAGAGTTGTTTGTGAATGTTGGAGCCAATTGTAATCAGGTTTAAAAAGTCACTCATTATGGCTGGGTGCCGGGAAGAAGTCCTTTGAGCTCTTCACTCATACTGAGAGGACCAGCATTACGAGACACACTTGATTTGCATAATCGAGCACGACGTGAACAGATCGAGATGGCAAGGACATCGAGCAACTACAACACGACGTGAGTCAATGTTGGACAGGACAGACAGCGGGTGAGGTGATTATGCGGGAGTTGGGGCAGCAGGACAAAGTCACTGTGTGAAGACACCTCAATGCTGGAAATGGAGTTGTACATTGTTTGTCATGGTGAACTTCCTTATTTGACTGTATCAGTTTATTCGAGATACAAGTTTTGTTTCAATCATTACATTGCTTTCTGTGTTCATTGTACAGTCACCCAGAAGTCACAGACACTGTCTGACAAAGATACAGTCTATTGATAGCTGAAATAAAACAATCGTTTATACTCGAGCCCATAGCTTGGGCTTGCATTCATTAGAGAACGCGCTGGGTTCGGCCTTCCCACCATTTAAATCCTTAACAATAAGGAAGGTCATGGAATCCATCATTGCTGCTAATGTCAAGTCTTTCCTGTTTTGAAACAGCCTGATCTCTGATCATCAGTTTGGATTCCCTCCCCATCATCCAACTCTGGACATGCTGCTGATCCTCCCTCAATGATGGTTGGAGGCACCAAATCTCAATCGAGATGTCAGGACCATCTATTTCGACATATCTCAGGCATTCGACACAGTGTAGCATCCTGATTGGGTTGCCAAGTTATCTGCCTGTGGCAGACAGGACTGCCTTCATACATGGATTTCTGACTTCCACCACTCACTCGTCAACATGTTGCTGTGGTGTAGTCATGCCCACGGGGAGGGGCATGATGATGATGCATGATGGGCGTGATGGTGGAGGAGTGGCCGTGGGGTTCGGCGAGGGATATGAGGTGTGCACGCCGTCTGAGGCGTCGTAGTAATACGGGAGTCGGCCGGCTCGTGAGTGTACCGCGTACGGAATAAAGGAGAGCCGCGGGCACAGTACGCCCGCGCTCGCACTCGTGCAACACAGCCCGGCTCGACTGTTCCTCCGCTTCGTGTCTGCCTGCTAAGCATCTCCCAATTCAGTACAGTACAGTTGGCGAACGAGGATCTTCGAATCGACGTGTGTAAGGGCGGCAAATGACCCGTGCGGTTCCAGGCTACGGAGCCAAAGGTCTCGCCAGCGCGAACATGGCAAAGGGTCGGTGCATGGCAAACGTACGCGTGCCCGCCTTCGTCGGAATCTACTTCGGCCACGTCGAGTGGGCAACGTTCGTTCATTTGGTTCATTTTCTTGTTCGTTTTGTCGAGGATACGCGTTTCGGCTCGAACGCGGCGTTGGACGTCGCGCAAGCTCTGGAGAATATCCGAGGTCTCGATGGTCGGGACACAGCAGATGGTCTAGGGGTCATCGCGATGGGCCAGGCACGCACGGCCATGCGCACGGTCTGCGGCGCGGGTCGTGGGCGAGCGTGGCAATGCAATCACTCGGACGGCGGTCTGGGCTCTCGAGGTCGTCTACGGTGTGTGGGCCGAGGGTCATCGCCCATTGTTGCGTTCATAGATGGCGGTGTGCGAGGCGATCCTTCCGTCCCGCGTCGAAACCTGCTTGCGATTGATCCGGAAATGACAAGATCAGTGGCAGGGGGGGGGGAAGTGAGCGAGGCACGGATCGGGTGTCGAATTGAGTCCACTCGTGCTGGCCGCGCATCGCATTCGGCTGTGCCGTGCAAATTCACGGCAGAGGAGCATCCGGCACGGTTCAGAGATCATTTTATTTCTGGTCTGCGAGCAGCCATTGACATTGTCTGCGAGCAGCCATTGACCGACATCACATTCGACTCGGCGATCGCGACTGTTTCATCTGTCGAGCAGACACCGGTGACCGCGCAAGTCCGCGCGATGGCTCAAGTGCCGCAGGGTGCTCGCACGCCTAGCGGTGCGGGACGAGAGCGCGCACCGCAGCACGGTCGCACCGGGAGCGAAGGGGCACCGCAGCACGGTCGCACCGGGAGCGAAGGGGCACCGCAGCACGATCGCACCGGGAGCGAAGGGACACCGCAGCAGGACCCCAGTGACCTGGAGATCAGCCTGCAGCCGGGGCATGATGATGCCGGCGAGCCGGAGCAGGAGCCGGGCTCGGCGAGCCGGACCCTTTTGGGTCGGAACGGGTTCCGGTTCGTGCCTCCAGATGTGCCAGTGCTCTCTTCGAGACCTTCGTCGAATACCGAGGGCGAGGCGCTGGCGGCGGGGGCCGCGTCGATGCAGCGGGAGCCACCGTTCGTTGCTGCCTGCGGCGATGATGTGCGCTCCAGGAGCGGCGAGAGCCATATCGGCTCTCGCGATGAGTTCCCGCGCTTCGTTCGCGATGAGTTCCCGCGCTGTGGCAGGGTTCGTGAGGCAATGCGCATCGGTGTGGTTCAGGCAGCTTCAACAGGTGGCGGTGGGCCCGTGGCGTTAAAGGGAGTCGCGAGTCGCAGCATCAAGTCGACAACCAAGAAGCGGACTCGTGATGTGGGTTGTGGGTTGTTGTTCATGGCATATGTGTTTTTCCTTGCTCTAGTGATGCAGTTTAATGTTGTTGAAATAAATGCCAGCAGTTCTCATGTAAAAGTGGATGTGGCGGAGATCAGTCAATGGGAGTTGGATTATGGTCAATGTGATGTGGGGGCGAATAAAGAAGGTTTGTTAGCCTCCAGTTGCTCCAGGCCGCAGGTAATTGCTTTGTCTTGAACTGGGATTTTATCAAAAAAGCGCGCTGTACGGAAAAATGAATTCGCAATGGTTCGAATGTTATTCCTATTGATTTATAACGAGCTTATGGTTGAAGTGGGGTTTAAATGGAATTACTACCGTCTAACTGCCGTGTGGGTCTCGGAGATCGACTCGGAGCCGGGACTCGTGCGCTGGTCGGCGTTACGCCCACCTCTGCTTTCAGCGAGGTCAGACGTGCCTGGCGCCTGGCGCCTGGCGCCTGGGGCGTGGCTCTCTGGGTGCACTCAAGGCCGTTTTGGCCATGCGGTGGAATCTCAACTGATTATGGTGCGTGAGGGTTGGGGAGTGTTTGTTGCTTCCAGCCAAGGGTGCTGTTCAGCGCCCCCACCAAGGTCGGTTGGGTCTGGCGGTGGCGCCGCGGGTTCCAGACAGCGGGGGTCCGGCCTCGAAAGGTTTATCTGTTTCAGGTCTGCCTGGGGGCGGGTTTGCTGAGTCGTGCTGCTGTGCTTCTCCAGTAGCTCGCTTCCACGCATTATATGATGTGATGTGCTGTTATACTTCGCTGTTTTCATTTTATTTGCATGATTATTATACCGAGGTTCTTCGTGTTGTCTATGCTTCTTATAATACTGATCATTTAATAATCATACTTTTAGGAGGGAGGAGTGTGGTGTAGCCATGCCCACGGGGAGGGGCATGATGATGATGCATGATGGGCGTGATGGTGGAGGAGTGGCCGTGGGGTTCGGCGAGGGATATGAGGTGTGCACGCCGTCTGAGGCGTCGTAGTAATACGGGAGTCGGCCGGCTCGTGAGTGTACCGCGTACGGAATAAAGGAGAGCCGCGGGCACAGTACGCCCGCGCTCGCACTCGTGCAACACAGCCCGGCTCGACTGTTCCTCCGCTTCGTGTCTGCCTGCTAAGCATCTCCCAATTCAGTACAGTACAGTTGCTATCAATGGAAATCTTCACCTCTCTCCCAGTGGAAGTTCGAGTTCACAAAGGCAGTGTCTTGGAGCCAGTCTTGTTCTTCATCTAAATAAATGACCTCTAATGATACGGAAAAACCTCTTCGATTTGGCAGACCACTCCACATCGTGCCGTACAGTAGCACCTTCCCACTTCCCACTGGAGCCATTTTGGGATGGTCATTCAGAGCAGATGTCCTGTTAACATATCTCAGTTAAAATTTGGTATTATTTCACTACATATCGAACCTCATATCATTTATGGAGGCATTTTATTTTTTTTATACAGTCAAGACTCGTGGAAGAGCAAGAACAAAGAATAGATCAGTACGCAACAGAACAAAATGAACAACAGAAAGAGAATGGGCAAATACCAACAGCAGGGCTGAGGGACAAAATAGACGGAGATGGACAACAAGGGATGTGTGTAAGGATGAAGGGTCGGAAAGAATGCAGGGGGTGGATAAGATGGAAACAGAAGCAAACTCTCAGAAAGGAAAAAATAGTAATTTGGGAGTAAAGGGGGTGGTTTTACGGGGGTAGAAAAGATCATAGTTTTGGAGGGGGATGAGCTTTGATGGTGGTGAACAGCTATCTTAAAGACCTTCATGGAAGAATGAGGAAGTTAGCTCCACAGGTGGGGTAAAAAAAACAGAGGAAGAAATGAGTGAAGGTGAACAGTGATTCTGTATTTTGTGATTTTCACGAGAAGGGGGTTGCTGGTGGACCACATACACCCTGCAAAAATCTTGGGATGGAATGGAGGGGATAAAGTGGGCAGAGGGTGCAAGACAAGAAAAAGAGGAAGAAGAAGACAGAGACCACCGGACCTGTCTGCGATGGAAACTTGATAGGCCCATAGACTCAGCTTCATCGCAGGAGATTCAAATGATCTTGGAGGCCTTGGTTTCCACGGCGTCAAGCTGAGCAAGGCAAGAGGCAGGGGCAGTAGCCGAGAGGGGAGAGCAATACTCCATCAAGCTGTGGATAATGGCCAAGTACGTGCATAAGAGTTCAGGTGTGCCAAGGAAGGACTGTGTGATGCAGGATACCCAATTTCGTGACAGGCTTTGGAGGCCAAAATTTAAATGTGGTTTGCCCATGAAAGATCATGGCTGAGAGTGAGACCCAAAAATTAAAGTAACTGAACTTCTTTGAGAGGGTTGGTAAGAAAGTACCGTAGATGGGAGGGTTTGCCAGATTATCCTTCGAGAGAAAGGGAGAGAGGGAGCGAGAGAGAGAGAGAGAGAGAGAGGGAGAGGGAGAAAGAGAAAGAGAGAGATGGGGGGAGGGAGAGAGAGAGAAGAGAAAGAGAAAGAGAAAGAGAAAGAGAAAGAGAAAGAGAAAGAGAAAGAGAAAGAGAAAGAGAAAGAGAAAGAGAAAGAGAAAGAGAAAGAGAAAGAGAAAGAGAAAGAGAAAGAGAAAGAGAAAGAGAAAGAGAAAGAGAAAGAGAAAGAGAAAGAGAAAGAGAAAGAGAAAGAGAAAGAGAAAGAGAAAGAGAAAGAGAAAGAGAAAGAGAAAGAGAAAGAGAAAGAGAAAGAGAGAGAGAGAGAGAGAGAGAGAGATAGATAGATAGATAGATTTCTCAGGATTGAAAGTGAAAGACATATTCCAAGTGATTGACCAGCTTATGATTTTGTCAAGGTCTGAAGAAAGAGAAGAGGATGCTCTCTGTCAATTTGAAGGATGAAGGATGTCATGGCAGAGCTTTCAGTCATCAGCAAAAAGATGAAGCGGATTTTACAGAGCGTCAGAGAGATCTTTGATGAAGATTTGGAAAAAAATACTTCCACGGGCCTCGACTATGTATACAAAAAAAACAAATATTGTTGCGGTTATTACTCTAGTAGCTCATGGTGGTTTTGTATGCACTTATATGTCCAGAGCTAAACTCTTCAAAAATAATATAATTGAAGGTGAATGAACAATTTTTGGTTGGTAACACATTTGCCACTGACGGCGAAATAGGTGAAATGGCCACGCCCCTTTTTAAACGAAGTACTACCACCAGCCATGACTGTATCTCCAGCACCGTTGGACCTAGAAGGTTGTGTGACCACTCCAAATGTTCGGGATGGCCATATTATGGGGGGGGGGGGGGGTCAGTAATACATTTCCATGGCCAAAAGTCAATGGTTTTTAAGATATTTGCCAAAAACTGATTTCAACATGTTGCGGACTTCAATTAATCATAATTGTTCCTTTATCTTTTGTTCAATTACATGATTCCTGAAGAGTTCAATTACCTGACTCCTGTAGATTCTCGGTGGGCAATAATCTGCATTAAAAAGATTACAATTAACTATATTATTTCTTTGTTATAGGAGGTGCTCGGTGTTCAAGTGTTAAAGAGTTCTCTGATGACAAGTAATTCTACCTTGGATCCCTGCTTGCTGTTACTATAACATGGTATGATTTCATTATAGTTGAATTATGCACATTAAAATCATCTGAACAAAGTTTTTGAATAATAACTGCATCATGTACAATTAATTACGCAAAAAAAATATTTTTTACAGGAAACTTTAGTGGTTTTAAGGTCAGCAGCCAAAGGGGTTTTTGATGGGACTTCATGCGTTATATGCAACACTGCTTCAGGAAAAACGTTAACAGGTAAATTTCAGATGTAATAGCATCAGAACCCTATTTGGCCAACTGATGAACAATACTTCCCTTACCTCACAATGTCTATGGATGAAAAAGTGTGTACTTATATGTGTGTGTACAACGCCATGCTTGTAAAAATTAAATCTTTGGTACCTTTGGAACACAGGTAGATGGACCCTATTATTTTGGTGATATTTCATACATATTATTTTTCAGGAACTGATGATGGGCGTGCCAAAATCCAGATGGCAGCAGAACAATTGGATGTTTCTTTAGTCATCTCAAGAATAAACGCATACAGTAACACATTCAAGTACAATCTGAAGCCGAAAGCCCGTTATTCCACTTACATTCTGAAGTCGAAAAGATCAGCCAAAACGAAAAGTGAGCCAGAACTTGTTGAAGAGGTTGAAGAGGGAGAAAGCAATGACAGTTATAAGGCCCCGAAAAGACGAAAGAAGAGTACTAGATCCAGTTGCAAAGACATTGAAAGGAAGTGTGTTATATGTGAGAGAGCAAGAGAGAGTTGTGGTGATAGGAATCGGGTGTTGTATCACATCTCAGAGTCTGACAGAGCAGCATTGTTAACCTCCACCATCGAAGATGGATGGAGGTTACTGTTTTCACCCCTGTCTGTTTGTTTGTTTGTTTGTGAACAGTATTACGGAAAAACTCCTGGACGGATTTCGACGAAACTTGGTGGGGGGGGGGGGGGATTCGGTACGGTCCAAGGATCATGGCATTAGATTTTGGACTTGGTCCAAAAAAAAACAGAAAATTTTGAAACTTTTTTCCAAAAAATTTCGATTTTATTTGAAAAATATTTGAATTTTTTTTTTTTTTTTGCATTTCTACATGTTTTAAGTGATTTCCAACCCCCCCAAAAAATTGTTAGAGAACAAAAAAAACATTTTGCAACTTTTTTTTTCAAAAAGATTTCGATTTTTTTGGCATTTCTACATGCGTGTCGATCTAGTTTAGTTTATTCAATCGTGGTTCAGTAGAGTCTGATCCGTTTTGACCTACAATGAATAGGATATCAGGTTCACTTAAGTGACCCAACAGTATTGGTGGCGGAGGTTTTGCAATCTACCGAGTGCTCCCCCTCTAGTTTCTAGATGCTTTGAACTTTTATAAGGATGAAGTTAAGACAATATGTGCTTTTCTGGATACAGCTGGTGATGTGTTTGCGCAGATGTCTTCTATCATGGGAATTGTTTTCGACAATACTTGCTAAAGTATAACAGACAAATTGATGCATTGTTTGAAAATATCCAGCGATCAAATGAGGCAGCTACAATTGACTTAAACTGCAAACTTGTGTTTGATAGTCTCGAATTCAAAACTAGCAGCTACAGTGTTAGCCACATTTGTGACCTCGTCAATGCTAACTTGGAGACAGATCAGCAAATAGATAACAGACGGACAAAGGTTCTTCTAATCAAGTGCTTCAGGGACACAATCTGCTTCACTTATCCTGATGACAGATGAAAATCACAGATGGTTTATTCTAGCTCTCTCCTGCATGGTAACATCATAGAGACTTTGAGATCTTCTGTGAAGTCAGGCCCACAGAAGTGTTCACTGGAGCTACTGCATGAATGCAAAAATTTTGACTTTGGTCTGGAGGCAACATACGGCACAAGTGAGGATGTTAAACTTTCAATGGACCACTACAGATCACATCGCCCCCAACAGTGGATGCAGTTCATGAAGTTCATGTTCCCAAACACCAGCAACACCAACACAGATGAATGGCTCCCAACGTTTGACACACTCTTTCAGTTTATTCATTATTGGTTAAGTTCTGGAAGAAGTAGAACTCCATTTCACTGTAGTTTGACACAAACTGTCCATAACCTGTCAAGATCAAGACAGCTTGTTGACATCATGAATAGGATGAACTTAGCCATCAGCTATGATTCAATGCAGAGGATCAACACTTCAGTGGCCCAAAAGATGGTAGAGGATACCCTACCCAACAGATGTCCCGTGTCATCAAAGATCTCTGAATGGCATGTTGTCCAAGGCGCAATGGACAATTTTGACCATACAGAGAACACTGTTTCAGGAAAAGATTCCAGTCATGACACTGTTCTAGTCATATTTCAGAACCAACCGAGAGATAGTGATTCTGAGGACATTCAGATGACAAGCTGCTCAGAACCACTTGGAAAGAGAAAGTTGGCTAATGTGCTGCCCTGCCAAGTCATTGAGAAGTCACACCTGGTCAAAGGCACTGGTGATATACCAGAGTCATTTTCAACAACACCATACAATGATAATCGAAAACACAGTATTGATGATGATTATTTCCTTTGGTGCATGGCTAGACAGAAGTACACAGATCGCGAGGAGGGATCTTTTCCTAGCTTCACAGCAACAATGAGTGCGCTCCAGGATCAACTGAAATTTGATATTATGAAGACGTTATTTGTACCCATCTTTCCATATGTCGCGACGGAAATGGACACAATATTCACATCCATGCTCAACTTTCAAGATGTCTTGAAGCAAAAGAATGCAATGTCGGGGGCATTATGGTCTGATGAAGGGGTGTATGTAATCGCAAAAGAAATCCAGCTGTTGAAGCCCGAACAGTTTGGTAACATATTCCTTGGAATGGGACCATTTCACATGGGAAGATTGTAATCGCTTGCCTTGGAGAGTTTCTAGGCTGTATCAGTATTGATCTGGCTTTGATTGAGACTGATGCCTTTGGGAAGCTTGTTGTAGAGAATAGTGTCATGACAGGAGGTCACTACTGTAAAGGCAAGGAGGCAATGAGTCTGGTATCAGAGGTGATGACAGTTCTTATGTTTGAGGAGTTTCAGACTGACCAGGACAGTACTCATTGTGAATTAGAGAAGCAAATAGAGACCATGGAAACTAAGATGCAGCAGGCTTTAGATGTTGACCATACATAATTCAGGGAGATTTGGGAAGAAAGCAAGCTCTTACATGCGGACTTGAAGAAGTCTTTCAGAGAATGGAAAGAAACATCGGGCAATGAAAATGTGAGGTACTGGAGCTTGTTTCTGGATGAGCTGTATCCTATCCTGAGGGATCTCACACACTCTATTCGACAAGGCGATTGGCATATTTTCATTTCAGCTGTGCGTAGGTGCATGCCTTTGTTCTTCGGGTTTGGCCGGACAAACTATAGCAGATGTGGTACGCTGTTCCTTGAAGATTGCCTTGACATACAAAGGAAGTTCCCAGGTATCTACAGATGTTTTATAGATGGTGGATGGGTGATGTACCACACTTTCCGACAGGGCAGTGCAGTAGGCTTTGACATGGCACTCAAAAAGTGTTACAATAAACCCGCTCAGGTTGCAGGAGGTATCATTGGGATGACAAGACAGAAAGAGGCAGTAGCCTTATGGAATCTCTTAAAGCATGAGAAAGATCTTCATGTGGCACAGCTGCTCGAATGGTGCAACTTGGGCGACAAAGACGACAGTGAACTGAACCTACACCATGAGTTCAATCCAAGTTCTATGAAGATTGGTCATGAACGTGCAAGGACACTTTTGGATAACATAAAATCCATCAACAATCCATTAAGCACTGGGATCAGACTTCACAACATCTCTACTGGAGCTGATATACCCCAGGAGGTTGTTGACAGATTACTTGAATGCCTGGAAACTGATGAGAAGAGTTATCAAGAGTTTGTTGAGACCAGATTTCGGAATAAGGAGAAACACCTACATGACACAATCCCTACTAACCGCAAGACAGTTTTCGTGAAGTATACTTCTACACCGTCCACAGCAAAGAAATCAATGGCAAAAAAAGATGCTGCAGAAACGATTAGGTACATTGATTATGCCAGAGAAAGAGGGTACAGCATGCTCGAGCTCCTGAAGTATGAATTGACCAGCACATCCCAGTTCCTCACCACTGAATGTAAAGATGGCATCAGATTGAAGAAGCCTGATAAAGCCTCCTTATCGAGAGAACTCGTCAATCAACTTCCAGAGGAGAAAAGGAATGTCAAATGTGATGCTCAGATGACAATAGTGGACTTCATGGCACTTGTGCGAAAACTTCCAATGAAAAAGATGGGCCTTGACACATTTGGGAAATTGGCTGAGAGTCTTTCCAACAGCATTCTTGCTGAAGGTTCTGAGTCCACAAGAATAGACATTATTTTTGATGTTTATCAAAAATCAGCAATCAAGCAAATGGAACGTGCACAGAGAAGTTCTTCTGAAGAAATCACTTTCCCCATTAGGTCTGACAAGTAGAAACTCCCTGTCGATCTTGATATGTTCTGGAGCTCAATGTTGAACAAAGTAAGGTTGCGGGAATATGTCTTCAAGTGGATGCTGCAGAATGTTGTGTCAGAAAAGGAAATTATCTTTGAAGGAGTATATGAGGGTGAATGTAAGAAACTGTTAGCTGGCACTGAAACATAGATCACAGAGCTCTCAAGCAACCAAGAAGAAGCCGATGACAGAATCATGTTCCATATTAATGATGGTGTTGTGGAACACTGGGTTCAATCAGTCTTGGTTGACTCACCTGACACGGATGTCTTTGTCAACCTCATCTTCCACTTCAAGAAAACCTGGCAACTACAAAAGCTGTTTGTAAAGCTTGGTAACCGGAAAAACAAGAAAACTGTACCAGTCCACCTGTTAGTTGATCAACTGGACAACAATTTTGGTGTCATGTCTCCCAGCCATTCATGCACTTAGCGGGTGTGACAGTACCAGCAAGGTGGGTCCAAAACTGTCTGGCATGAAAGCATCCATGGATCTCTCCCTACTGGAAGGGTTTGGTGTGGAGGAACTGTATGAGTATCGTTGGGAGCAGTACCACAACTCCAAGAAAGAGCTCGACTTCAACCAGCTTGTGTGCTGTTCTTCAACGCTACGAGAACACATAAAGCGAGTATATCTGCAGTGTAAGATGTGGTTACAAGCTCCAAATCGTGCAGTCACCAAACCAGAACCACGCCAGTATGGTTATAAAGCAACAGATGTTGGAATTACACCTGTGATACTGCGAGTACCATGCAGGCCCGATGACCTGCCCCCTCCATGCAAATGTCCAACATCATGTATGAGTACCAAGATGTGCACTTGCAGAGGAATGAACATAAAATGTGTGGTGTTTTGTGGCTGTAGTAAAGGCAAAAAGTGTAGAAATCCACATAGTTAAACTCTAAAATATGGACAATGTGCAAAATTACAACAGGTAACATAATAAAGGGTCAGAACTGCAGTGCGTACCATGCTGAAATCAGTTTTTGGCAAATATCTTAAAAACCATTGACTTTTGGACATGGAAATGTATTACTGACCGCCCATCATGTGGCCATCCCGAACATTTTGAGTGGTCACACAACCTTATAGGTCCAACGGTTCTGGAGATACAGTAATGGCGGGTGGTAGTACTTCGCTTAAAAAGGGGCGTGGCCATTTCACCTATTTCGCTGTCAGTGGCAAATGTGTTACCAACCAAAAATTGTTCAATGACCTTCAATTAGATGATTTTTGAAGAGTTTAGCTCTGGACATACAAGTGCAAACTAAACCACCATGAGCTACTCTTGTATATGGAAAAGCTCCCATTATGCATTCAGAGACATGTAGGATTTTCCCCAGACAGATATTAATTTTGTTTAGGTGAGATAGATTTCCTAATTTTGTGTAGAAGGACTTTGGAAGGGAGATGCAACATGAGGTAGAATGTTCAGTTTCTCTTTAGTTCTTCCCTCTATCGATTCATCTACGGCTCCAGATGCTCATCAATCGCCGGCACCTCGCCATGTTCACCTTTCTCGCGAGTAACTTCTCATAACCCTTCCCTCTTTGCCCTTCAAACCTCCCCAACCCTCCTTTTCCAATCCACATCCGAAACAATCCCCCCTGTCAGGAGTACACACACCATGAATCACAATTACTTCAAAACAATGAACCACAATTACCATTTGACTCTGACAAAAGATTCTTAATCAGGCGCTTACACACACACACACACACACACACACACACACACACACACACACACACACACACACACACACACACACACAGACACACACACACACACACACACATATATATTGTTGTGAATTCGCGCCCGCCGGCGTGCGAACGGCCACGTAACTCGAATTGTGGCACGTCGCCCACCGGACGGACAATTCTGTCATGACCCTCTCGGACCAACGCTGGGAGCTAATCATGGGTGGGCCTTTCGACCTCACCACAATCGTGCCAATCGGCCACCCGCATAGGATAGGGTTGTTCGCCAAACTTGACCGACCTAAGTACCCACGCGGATGGTAAACCGGGCGATCGTACCTTGCCACAGGTCGACTCCGGACATGAGCCGCTTGGGCGGCCCGTTCTGTACTATCGGGATAACTGAGCGGTGTTATCGTCGACCTGGACGGTTCAGATTAATTACCGGGATGTTGCACCCACTACGAACCCCTTACGTGATGCAAGATGGAGATTCAAATGGAGAAAAGAGGAAGCGAAACAGGCACAGTTCAACAAACAAGCATTTTATTACGCGACACCTGGAAAGCACGTATATACAGCAATACACAAAAAGCAAAGGCAAGAAGAAAACAGTTGACACCGACATAACGCGTACACATGGCAACACTTACACAGTTTTACTTCACAGACGGCGCCAACACACATTTACACAAAAGCAAAAGAAGGAAGCCACCCTCACAGACAAGGAGGCAGACAGGCCTGTAGGCCAAATGTGCGCGGGACCTAGAGGAGCGGCCAGGTCCACGAGACTGGGGAGGTCTTACCCGCGTCCTCGTGACGTGTTGGCGGGCAAGCCGCAAAATGTCCGCGCCGCTGTGCCTCGACTCCGTGCCCCTGGCATGCTCGTTGGCACCACGTTTGGGGTGGGGGAGGAACGGGGCCCCCTTTGCACTATCTCAGCGTGGGGGAAGGGGAAATTGTTGATGCCCTGGGGGAGGGGAATGGCTGGCTGGCTTGGGTCCCGCGACGAGACGAGCGATCCCCCACACCGCAACCTCGTCGCCGACCGTCGTCCTCCTTGCCTCGGACCCGAGCTTCCTTGCCCCGACCTGCCGCCTGCAGCTCCACCGCGCACACTCCCCTTCTTCCATCTCAACTCTCAACTCCACTCCCCAACGCTCAACGCTCCACGCTTCTCGCTTAACTCCTCGCTCAACTCCCCCAGTTCCACACTCTCCTCGCGAGTCACCTTGCGCTCGTCTCTTTATAATTCTCAGGAGGGGCCGATATGCAAATTCCCGGATCAGAACGCAATTGGAGGCGGGGCCACACCGCCCCCCCCCCCGGTCAGCCATTGGTTGGGCAAAAATGGGCGTGAACCTCCCCTGATCCTAAAATTTGCATAGACGGACATGGACGGAATTCACCTTCATGCGCCTGGAGGCGGGGCCAAGCCGCCTCGCGCTTGCCCATTGGACGGAGGAGAAGTGGGCGTGAAGCATTCCTGATCCACGGATCGACGCGTTCGGCCTCCATGGCCGAACGGCTCCGGGAACACTACATTTGGTGTTGACTGGTGGTGTTTGGGAATGGCAGGTATACCATAGCAGGTGAGGGGGTGAGGGCAGAGGGGAAGGGACCGGACTGAGGGAAGTGCGAGAAATTTATCAGGGGTAAAGTAACTTTTGGGCTTCCTGTATATATGGTCGTAGTTCATGAACTGGTCACCCTAAAAAGGCAGAGTTGTTACATGTTTTTCAAAACATCCACTTTCCACTTTGACTACAGACAAGAAAAAACTACAGATATCTAGATATCTTAGTATGAGAAGAAAGGTAATTTTGTCTAGTTTAATGTGGAAAAAACAGAAATAAAAAATATGCAATAATTTTTGTGTAACAGGCAAATAAGTGATACAAGTCAGGGGTGGAGTAAACAGGCGGAGGCGGCGGATGTGGCGGAGACGGTGGATGTGGTGAGTCAAATTTGTAATAAACTGAATTTATTTCAATCAATAAGCTTTAATCTAATCTATTTTGTTATTTTTTAGGTGAGTCACACTTGGGACTTGCTGTTGCATTATGCAAAATTGATTATTCAACTCGTTATTATTCAGCAAACCCTGACCAATATGTACAAACTTGTAAAAGAGATCTAGTAAATATCTTTACACAGTTATGAATCTAGCAGATTCTCAGGATTAATTTGGCACTTGAATTGTCCAAAACGGCCAAAGGATAACTGATCCACATCCAATTTACTCAAAGGGTGAATTTGAGATAAACGCCAAAATGTGTTTTCCTTGTAATGCATTATCCATTAAAGTTCATAATTAAAAATACCATATTCGCCGTTAATTAGTGGTTTTTGCTAAAAAAAATTTCACACAAGTGCATGGAGCTTGGTGATGTCCATCAACACAGAGAAAACTGAAAAATTGAATATTTTGACCCTGTAACGCAAATGATGACCAGTTCATGAACTTCGACCATGTGTGTGTGTGTGTATATATATATATATATATATATATATATATATATATATATATATATATATATATATATATATATATATATATATATATATATATATATATATATATATATATATATATATATATATACACCAATCTTATCTTGATTTGATATTAATTAGGGCAGCCGAGTATTTAACCGCTGGTGCGTGCCGACTATGACAGGTCAATTAGTTTGGTAATTACCTCCAGTCCATCTAGGTTCGGACAATGCTGGATCAATGGAAGGAAAGGACAAGCCCGGACGGGTTGAAACGTCAACAAGGAATTTATTAAATCGCAAAAAATAAATAAAAAGAATTTTTTATTTGCTTGTGGTGTAAATAAGTAAATTCAAATCAATCAAAATAATCTCAAGCAAATAAATAATAATCAGGCATTGGTAGAAAAACAGACAAAAAGCAGATGCTTATATTATCACTATGCCTTACTTTCGATTAAACACGAGACAAGGGAACCCAGCAGATCATTCAGGGATGAAAGAAATCCAGTCTCGCTTACCAAGGAGAAGTCATCGTACGTCAAATAAAATGTCCTGAAATGTGTGAGCATGCCTTAGTCCGCTGCCAGCGCGCTGCCTTGCTGAGCACCCACTCACAAACAGGCTTGAAGACCAATCGACGTCACTTCACCACCCCCAGGAACCAGGGACGCCAAAAATCAGGTACGCCAAGAGCAGGTCTTGAGCAGAACCAGCATTAACTGTCCAAGTATCACCCACCATCAAAAGCCACCAGGAGCCACAACCAACGGACAGCTGTGAGGAGCTGTGTGACGCTGAGGCGCTGTGAGAGGCTGTGAGAAGCTGTAAGGTGCTGAAGCACTGTGATGCTGTCACCAGCGAACAGAGCTGCAAAGCTGCAAGGCTGTCCCCAACTGTCACCAGCTCACCAACCGTCTGACTGGAACTGACTGGAGCTGAAAATTACCATCACCCAGCTGAGACAAACTGTCGTAAAACTCTCAAAGCCGTGAGAACTGCAACCAGCTATCGCCAACTGACACAAAAAAATGGTCATCTCGTCTTTTTTTATAGGCAGCCTGTCTGGGCGGAGCCTCAAGCAGACTTCAGCTAAATCCACCTTGTGTATTGGCGGATCGTTGCACGTGACAAACCGCCAATCTCGCAAACATTGCAATGGCAATGTAACGGTGACTGGACGGATGGCAGAAAGCAGCCATTTGCCAGAATTACCGAGTGAAAACGTGAAGCGCTCATAAAACGTCAACAACAACCATCCACAGAGCTGCCAAACGTCAATGGAAAAAGGTGGGTGTCAACATCGATGGAAGAGGTGGGTGTCATAAATGATTCACAGCCGTATTTGACCATCAGAATAACTGCTCAGGAAAAGCATACAGTGTGCTTAATCAAATCTCTTGTAAGTCTGGGGTGTAAATAAATCCTCCACCTCCAAGGCAATGTGTCCTGATGGAAAGGGGGCAGACGAGCTTCCGTTGGGCTAACGGCTAACTCTTGTGCATGAATCTGTCTGTCATAAAGAGAAAAAAACCACCCCATAAGAAAACGAATCTATTCTTTACCCTTCTCAACACATCAAAGTTAGAATTCTACCAGACATGGGGATAGGTCTATCCTGGACATGCATTTAGGGAAATAACTGTCTGAGGACCTATATGTTTGCATGTATTCGTCGGATCAGATTCTGAAATCCATAGCAATATATATATATATATATATGTGTATATATCCACACACATGCATATACATACAATGTACATTCATACATATATATATATATACATATATATACATACACACACACACACACACACACACACACACACACACACACACACACACACACACACACACACACACACACACACACACACACACACACACACACACACACACACACACACACACACACACACGAGACGACCTCTGAAGCCGTTGGGTTCCCATTGTGACAGTGGTTGATAAAAAAAATCATTTCAAAAAAAAAAAATAGCTCCAGCAAACTATACCACTGAGGTTGTTTGCATTGATCAAATATTCCCGAAGAGTACTTGACTGAACCAGGAATTGATTTTTTAAATAATTTTTTCTTTGCCCGATTTTAACAAAACTTGATACGGCACACCGCAGGCGAATGGTGAGTAAGGTTAGCCGAAAAATATTCCACTATCATGTACCATTTTGGCTGTATTTCGGGAACATACATACATTCATATTGTTGCGGGCCGGCCAGGTCGGGTGAGAAGACCACTAGGTGGGGGACCACTAAGAGAAGACCACTAAGCTACGTCGATTCCCACCAGACTACCTTGAATTGTAGGCCGCCGCTCACGGATAATTCTATGACTCGGCGGGTCGCTTTACCAACCGTGGACGCCAATGACTCAACCGCGTGACCTAGGGTACTCCCATCTATGGAATCGGGTTACCTAATTAACCACGCAGTTTAACCACCGGGGAACCACGCTCTCAGTACGCCTTGTCCGAACCGGATCACGCTACCGGATTGGATCACCTTTCCGGATCGGATGCAGCCGAGTGACACTGCCAAGGACGTACCGGCGAGAAGGAATGGACCGTTTGGAATAAAGCCCCGGATAAACCTGGATTCGAACCATGCTGGACCAATGAGGTAAAAGACAAAGGCAAGCTGGGAACATTTCTATGACAATTATTTATTTACAGCAAGTGAGGAAAAGCATGTGGCACAACAAAGGTTTATTGGGCATGTAATGCATGGAATGAGGAGAGGGGTGTGGGGGGAGGGGGAGGGGGGATGCGACAATAATACAAGCAACTTACTTAAGCAGACACAGTGCAGACTTGACACGAGATTATTCACAGTAACAACAATAAAAGATCTTCTGCAGGCTTACTTATCAGACAGGTGCCAGAACACTCAGACACACACACAGAAAAAGAAGAACCCCAATGAAAAAGGACTTTTGCAGCCAGGAAGGGAGGGGGTTGAGGTTATAGTTTTTGGTACCTGGGTGGGTCGGGGGAGGGGATGCTCCGTGGTGCGGTACCCGACAATAGTCTCATCGTTCTGGTCACAGCCGCATGATTGGAGATCATGTTCCGAAGGAGGAGCTTGAGTGGAGAAAGGTGGAGTCCAGAGGGAGAGGGTGGAGCAGTAGGCAGAACCAGGCAGGAGGCTTGGTCAAGAAGCAGGACACGAGATAGTGTGGGCAGAGACGAGGAACAGAAGGCGTGCTGTCGAGGCGAGACTTGGGCGGAGTCAAGTAGCAGGAACACTCTGCGTGAAGACACCCACACCAAACACACACAACAACGACTACATAGAGGATTTCTCCGTGTTTTATAGAGCCCGGAGGTCAGGGGAGGGGCCATGCCAAATCCGACGTCATCGCCTGAGTCGGTGTTCCGACTGGCCCCGACCCCTCACGTGGTCCACCATCCTGGGCCGGGTTTCGGCTAGACACCGGTATAGCCCACCCACCTGGGTGCAAAAGCGTACATGACACGCCGCAGATGTCTGGCCTCGGGTAGACGGTGGAAGCTCAAAGCGCCAGTCTACTCCATAGTGCACGTTGCAATTTTGCCTCAGAAGTGATTGTTGGGGAGGGTACCGTGGGTTGTCATGCTGTGGTAAGCGAGACGAGGGGCAAGCGGGCAGCTTTACCTCAGAAAAGAAAAGGTGGGAATAAAATAAAAGGAAAAAATGATTTAATAACACTGAACAACAAATTTCAAAAAATTTTTTTTACTGGAGATGTGTAAAGTGATTAAGACTAATTTGGGTACGCTGATTTCAAAAATCATAACCGTTTTGCTGTATCACGTCAGGATTTTCAGGAACAGAAATATTCCCATTGCCTAGAAGTCAGGATTTCAATGAAATTTACATATGTCTTTAACATGTCTATTTCGTACAATTGTTGTTAACTTGTGTTATATTTCTTTCTTTCAGATAAAGATGAGTAGGCGTTCCTGTACCAATCATCCTGACAACTTCTGTTATGTCTGTGGTCGGTATACCAAAAAGGATTAACAGCGAAGTATATCTACAGCAGTGAAAATGAAGGCCGCCTACTTTCACTACTTCAGGTGTAAGGTGGGGGACCAAGAACAGAGCTGGGCACCACACATCTGCTGCACAAGCTGTCACACAACCTTGACTCAGTGGTTGGTGGGCAAGCGCGCGAGCATGCCATTTGCGGTGCCCATGATATGGCGTGAGCCGCAGAATCATCGTGATGATTGTTATTTTTGCTGCACAAGCATCGCCGGCTTCAACAAGAAGAATAAAGGTCACATCAAGTACGCTGACTGCGTCTCTGCTCGTAAACCTGTGCCTCATGATGACGAGAACCCCGTTCCAACACCTCCAGCTGATCAGAACATAGCTGTAAGCAGTGGTGAAGAGGATGGTGATGATGAACCTTTTGAACCCGACACTCAAGAATCACACCTTCTGAACCAGGGAGACTTAAATGATCTTGTAAGAGATCTCTCGCTGTCAAAGGCGAAGGCAGAGCTGGTTGGATCAAGGCTGCAGCAGTGGAATCTACTTGAACCTAACACCAAGATATCCTTGTTCAGAGCACGTCACAGAGACATGGCTGAGTTCTTTGAGATGGAAGACACGATGACATTCTGCAGTGACATCAACGGTCTGTTGAAAGAACTTGGGTGTGATCACGATCCTGCAGACTGGTGCCTCTTCATCGACTCGGGGAAGAACAGCTTGAAGGCTGTTTTGCTCCACAATGGCAACGAGAAACCATCAGTCCCACTGGCTCACGCGTTCGGCATGACAGAGACCTATGAGACTATGCGGCAGCTGCTTGATTCCATCAAGTACAATGACTTCAACTGGCACATCTGCGGAGACTTGAAAGTGGTGGCGCTGTTGTTAGGGCTGCAGTCAGGCTACACGAAATACATGTGCTTCCTTTGTCTCTGGGATAGCAGAGACGACAAGAATCACTGGATGAAGAAAGATTGGGAAGAGCGAAAAGAGCATGTACCTGGTCGACACAACGTGAAGCATGTCGCCCTTGTCGACCCAGCCAAGGTTTTCCTTCCACCACTCCACATAAAGCTCGGCTTGATGAAAAGTTTTGTACGGGCAATGGATCTGAATGGGCGTGGGTTTTTATACCTCAAGGAAAAGTTTGGCAACACCTTGTCGGAGGCCAAGATCAAGGCTGGTGTCTTTGTTGGACCGCAAATCCGACAGATTATGAAGGACGAAACTTTTCCGACAACTCTAAACCCCAAAGAGCTGGCAGCGTGGAGGAGCTTCAAAGCTGTGACGGACAACTTCTTGGGGAACGAGCGCGCGGACAACTATGAAGAAATAGTGCAGCAGCTGCTGGAGTCCTTCAGGAAACTTGGCTCCAGGATGTCCCTGAAAATCCATTTCCTACACCAGCACCTGAACTTCTTCCCTGACAACTTGGGAGCAGTCTCGGACGAGCACGGCGAGCGATTCCACCAAGAGATTTCACTTATGGAGACGCGTTACCAAGGGCGGCACAACCCGAACATGATGGGCGATTTCTGCTGGTTCCTGCATCGTGAAACTGACACAGAGCAGCACAAACGTAAAGCCAAATGCCTAAAGCATTTTTAATTACATTCTAGTTGAGTTTTTCTG
Source organism: Eptatretus burgeri (assembly GCF_056783735.1). Taxonomy (NCBI): domain Eukaryota; kingdom Metazoa; phylum Chordata; class Myxini; order Myxiniformes; family Myxinidae; genus Eptatretus; species Eptatretus burgeri. The sequence continues at coordinate 46,747,213 of NC_140968.1, forward strand.
TAATTTCTATAATTTTGAAGCATTCATGATGAAATAAATGAATAAATGATTTTTTGTAAATTTCATTGAAATCCTGACTTCTAGGCAATGGGAATATTTCTGTTACTGAAAATCCTGACGTGATACAGCAAAACGGTTATGATTTTTGAAATCAGCGTAACCAAATTAGTCTAAATCACTTTACACATCTCCAGTAAAAAATTTTTGTTGTTCAGTGTAATCCTAACTAATAAGCCCATCGCAACGCACTCCTTTGTCCTCCCACTACACATAAGGAAGGCGTCTATCTGCACGTATATTAATGGCAGAACTGACTCGGGACAACTATCTGTTGTATGCATGCGGTTCCGAGAACCGCAACAATATTTACAACATGAGAGCTTTAGTAATGTGTATATATATATATATATATATATATATATATATATATATATATATATATATATATATATATATATATATATATATATATATATATATATATATATGATGCGCCCACAACACCCAGTCCAGGAGCAGTTGTGTCTCACTGGGTATATGGTGAGTACAGAGAACGAGGGGTTGGGGACAATATTTGGAAGCAAACACAGAGTTGAAGCATTTGGCCTTCTCACGATTGGAGTTGGTTGTGGTGCCGTTTTAAGAGAGGGAAGGGATGGAAGGGGAACATACTCCAGAGATGGACTTTACAAGGTGCCACCAGGTTTTAGAGGAGGGAGAGAAGTTTGAAAGTTCAATCTTGAGGTTGGACAGATGTTTTTTTCTGGCTCTCCTGAAAGTGGACGCGTACTTATTTCGGGCTTTCTGGAGCGAGCTTTTTTTGTCTTCGGTCGAATTTGCCTTCCAGGAGGAAAATGCAATTTGTCTCAAGGAAACTACCTCACCACAGGATTCATTGTACCATGGACGGGACTCGGGAGGATGGGTATGACAACTGAAGACGAGATGGGATTAATCTGTACATAAGGAGAGCAGGTTTCTGTGTAATAATTCCCAGGCTGAGTAAATATCATGAGCGGTAGATGTAATAGACCAGTCCTGAAGTGTGATGGCTGCTTGCAGTCCCTACCAATTTGTCTGAGTGAACTTCCAGACTCACAGGCACTGAGGCTGTTTTCTGAGAATGCCTCAAGAAATATTGACCTTCACAAGCACATGATCAGCTGAACCAATTGGAGTAGCGGAAGAGCATGAGACATTGGCGTGGATGTTGGTCAGAACCAAATCCAGAAGGGAGGATTTGCCATTGACATAAATCCGGGTGGGAGTGTTCACAGATTGAGTCAGTCCCATCAAGTCACAAAAGTCCTTTGCTGAAGTGCTATGGTTGTTGAGAGAGAGGTACCAACACCCTGCTAATTTGAATGGTGACAATTGAAGTCATTACATATGAGGAGGAGAGAGTTGGGTTGACTGGTTGAAAGTTGGTCCATTTCGTCTGAGAAAGATGTTGATGGAGTCATCGCTCTTTCGAGGATGGTACAACACACAGCCAAACATGAGGTTGGAGTGGAACGAAAGTCGCAGCTCGAGGTACTCCTGGGATTTTGAAAGTGTAAGAGCAGTACATGGAGAGTGAGAAATTGAGTTATTGATGTACAGTGCAATTCTGCCGCCAGGACGGGGTTCAGATCAATCAAATCTGAGAAGACAATGGTCAGGGAGAGACATTCAGCTTTCAGGGATGTCCTGTGGGAGTAAGGATTCTGTTAAACAGATGATGCCAGGTTTATTGACAGTGGTCTGGATTTAGAGCTCCATCAGGTTGGAATGGAGGCCATAGATGTTTGAGGTCCACACAGTTATGGGCATGGGATTTGGAGCTGCTGAATGAGTGCAGGATGTGGAAAGGAGAGGGAGCGGAGTGAGATGGGAAAGCTGAGAAGGTGTGGTTTTTGGGGGGGGGGGGCAGGAGGGGAAGGGGCAGAAGAGAAACGATGAGGGGAAGGGGCAGGGGTAAGCCAAGAGGGGGAAGGATGAGGTGGAAGCAGATTGGAGGAATGTTACTGACTTGAAGGGGTTTGACACCATGAATATATGTGAAGGGGAAGTGATCATCATGTGAGCACAACGTTTGTAAAATTGACTTCTTCGGATTCCCAAACTATTTATACGATGGACTTCGTGGGTGGGGTGGTAATAATGTTTTCCGTTGAAGGCACAGAGGAAAATGGGGCTGCAGGTACCAGAGGAGACAAGATGAATGAATCGTTTAAGAATGAAAAGGTTGAGGGAAACGAGCCTTATGAGAAAGAATAGGAACAAATTGATGAAGAAGAACAATGAATGGGTTGTTCCTCGTGGAGTAGTAGTCAGGAGAGTAAAGGCATTTTGAATTCATTTTTAGCTCACCTGGAACTTAGTTCCGGGGAGCTTATGGGATGGCAAGTCATCAGTCCATCCATCCACATCCACCACATCCACTACGATTTTAATGAAACTTCGCCACAACCTTCATCACCTGGTTTGTACCAGAGTTTGCTCATGGCATTAAAAAAAAATCAGGGTCTAAAGGGGTCTACGGGAGGAGGGGTGGGGAAGGGAGATTGTACCCCAAAATATGTATTTGTCGCCTTCTCCGAAACCACATACACAATTTTAATGAAACTTGACCACAACCTTCATCACCTGTGATGTACCAAAGTTTATTCATGGCATTAAAAAAAAATCAGTGGGTAATTAGTTTCTCCTCCATTACATATTTTGTGGGTCATCCATTTGCCTACCAGTGGTTTCCTGGTTTTCTTATCCGGCCGCCACCAAGTGAATGCCCTGGGGTATTGCTCCTATTTTTTTTTATAAAAGCCTTAAAAAAAAATCTGAATGTTATGAAGAGTTTCAAAAGGAAGGAACGTTTTATTACCTCTGCCGCCAAAGGTGGAAGAAAGTTATGTTTTCACCCCTGTCTGTCTGTTTGTCAGTTTGTTTGTTTGTTTGTTTGTTTGTTTGTTTGTTTGTGTGCACGATATCTCAAAAAGTTGTGGACGGATTCAGATGAATTTTAATTTTTTTGTGATTCTTCACCATTGAGAGATAGGGCCAAAAACGATATATAGCATGATTTCTCAAAAAGTTGTGGACAGATTCGACCAAAACCTGGTGGACACATTTGGTGTGTAATGAGAAAGAAGTGATTCAATTTTCGTGAAGATCCGAATCCGGATCCGATAATGTTTTAAGTGATTCTTCACCATTTATAGGGCTAAACCGATATATAGCACACTATCTCCAAACTTGGAGGGATTTATATGAAACTTGATGGACATGTTGGGTGTGTGACATGGACGAATTGATTCGATGTTGGTGAAGATCCGATGCCAGATCCGGATACGTGAATTATTTAATATTAAAAGTGATTCTTCACCTTTCAGAGATGGTGCTAAAAATGATATATAGCATGATATTTCAAGAATTTATTGGGCCTGATATGTTATATTGGATCAAGCATCGTGCAGTGGAGGTACGCGCTCTACTGAGGGTCCTTCTAGTTTAGTTCTGAGATAATGAAAAGGAAAAGGGATAGGGAATGAAGGAGTAGCTGTGCATGCAGATTGAGTTGATTTTTTCTTGTAGTTGTTGTTTTGGGGGGGGGGAGGGTGTGGGAGGTTCTGGAGTGAAGAAGAGCTATTTTTTGTTGTTTGTATTTTTTTTGTAATGAGGTGGGGAAAAGGATTAAGCTGAGCAATCAGAAGTAACAATACATGGGATAAAAGGAGTGAAAACGAAGCACCTGCTGTCAAAAATGGAGGCAGAAGCAACAACCTGACTAGGCCAGCCTTACTCGAGTTGGGACACACATTTGACAATTCAACACAACAAGATATGGTTTGGCACTTGGACGTGCCAAACCAAACCTCGTTGTGTTGAATTGCCGAATTGGATGAAACACAACCAGCAACACAGGGATTTAAAAAACCCAGTAAAACATAACATATCTGGTCTGGGAAACTGCTTTATTGATTTGGCAGGAGGAACTCTCAAACCAGCAAGGAACTCATGAACCGGCATCACTGATCTTCCTTCTAATCATCCAATGTGACCCAATCCACAGGCACAGTCAAGTGAGTAATTAACCATTTTATTGCTTCTCTATCTGATAATTTTATGGAGAACAAGCATTCACTGTATTTTAACATTGACTCTACAAAATGATCTGATTTCAACATGTTCGAGCGATTTCTCTATTTAACATTTCACAACTCCGTGCTGCCTTCACTTGTTATTAAGCATATCGATCGTGTATAACCAGATTCTCCTGTGGCTTTGCAAGATATGACGTCGTGTTTTTGGTTTTGTCTATCTTACAGCACGATGAAATAATGAATCTGATTACAGCCACCCGGAATCCGAAGCCTCTACCGATGGCCATATTTCTTTGTGTTATGGCTTACACTAGATGGTGTAATTTGAGTTGCTGCTCACCTCAGGCTACACTGTCACAGAGTCGAATATACTCACTCTCTCACCTTGCCAAAGTGGAAGGTTCTTCAAAACCAACCCACCTATTTCTAACTGGAAGAGGGTCAGTCTTTTGAACTTCTCAGCCTCACCATCAGCCATGACCTCGTTTGCAGAGCTGACCATATTGCAAAGCTCGCCTCTCAAGTTATCCACAGATTGGGCATCCTCCCAAGGCACGTGTTTCCTTGGAAAATTAATATAAAACTGCTCACAGTCTACAAGGCCTTTGTCTGTAGCTCGATAGAGTACTGATCTCTCCTATTGGCTGGTGCTCCAACATCATGCTGGTGTCTCCTGGATTCTGTGGAATATGAAGCTTTCAAAATCATCAGAATTTCATATGACAAGGCCGAAGCACAATGTCTGTTGCTTTCACATCGTAGGCAGCTCAGTGGACTTTTTTTTTTTTTAACCACCTCTTCTCTACTTGTTATCTGAGCCTTTTCAGCAACTCCATGATGCACATGTTCTTCCAGTCAACCCCTCTTGTTTAAACTTCCAAAAATCAGGCTGACTACACATCATAATTACCTTCTTTGTTCATCGCTTCTCCCACATATGGAACAACCTTCCATAGGCCATTCGTTCCAACTCTTCCTTCCAGGGCTTCAATAAGACGGTGCACTGCCACCTCACCTCTCACCCCTTTCAGACCTCCACCCATCCTGATTCATGATCTTTATTACCATCATTCACCCTTTCCTTCGTCAATCCTCTTAGTTGCTGGTTTCATAATTTCCTCCCCTCTTCTCTCTCTCCCTTCTTTTCTTGTTTGTTCATTCCCCTTTCTGATTGTGCCCAATTGTTGCCCCACTACCCTCACTGTCCCATGAGCTTCATTATTGTGGAAAACAAAAGCTGTTAGCACCACCTCAGTAGAATAAACGTGGCAAGCACATGCAAAATTCGGTGAAACAGGTCATTGTTCGGTCCTGTCCTTGCACTGGGCAACATCGAGCTCAGAATGTCGAAGAAATGCTCCCACATGAGAGCAGGTCACTAAAATACCATCACCACAGGGGTGCTGAGTACCAAGAGAAAACAGAGTTTTGTTCAGCACGACGACTGTTGACACCAAGAAGACAAAAATCAAGCCTTGTATTGTGCAACAGCTGATTGCAATGAGCAGACAAAGAGGGAGCTTCCGATCTCATTCACCATCACTTATACGATAGGTATTGGTACATTATCTACTCACGTCCTTGTAATTCATGTTGAAGTACACTTATGTACACCATGTGATTTACGCACGAGCTCCAATATGATTATTCAAGCATTGTCAAAAAAAGCAAGCGTTGGTACCATTTGTGTGTGCATACATACATGCACGTACACAAACACATCGCCTGTGCTCGCACACGCAATGAGAAATGTGCACGTGATGGTTACGCCAAATGTAAGCCCCACCTCTGACCTTCCTCACATCCCTTTATACCCCCTCATTCCTCAGGTGGACCTCTTTTTTCCTCTGTGTACCACATAGACCCTTGTCATTCTCAATAGCAAGCGCGAGGATACATCTTGTACAACCTTCAATTGTGAAAATGTAATTGTATTGTTCATATTTAAACAGAAACTCTCCATTGATGGGCCTTTTGTCCATGGCAGTTCATAAAGTTGTGGTGGTATTAAATTGAGTTGTCCAAATGTTTCTCACTTATACCACTGCAGACCGCATCATATCAGTCTAAGGAAGGTATCAGTACGTCGCTGACAAACTCTCGATATGTATAATCACTGAACTACTCCACAAACGTCATTGAGATCTCCAAATCCACGTCTCAACATGGACAGCGTATGCACTCAGTAGACAATGGTCTCCGCAATCTCGATTTAATGCTTTCAACAGCAGCCCCCCTGCCTAAAGTCACTTCTCTTCACCCTATGGATCCAAAAGCAATACAGAAGAAACTAAACTGCAGGATTGTGCTACTAAAGTGATGTGGATTGGCTGAAAAAAAAAAAATCTCCGGAGTTTTCACCAGGGTAATTATGTTTGACAATACACAGCTGTGACTGCAAATTACAAGCACAGGCTGTTTTCATTTCGTGCGGAGGCTGCTCAGGCAAACTGCAAGAACTCTTCTTTAACAGGGTAGATAAGTTTAGAACTTGGAGAAGAAAATCTCCACACTCTTGTCTGCATGTCCAAGTTATTCACCGCCACAAGTATTGTTCGTTAAAAAAAAAACATTTTGTGTCCTTCTGTTGGAATGATTTCGTTCGAATCGCGTTACCTTTCAGAGGGGAAGATGATTGAGAGAACATTATTATATTAGGAGAAACAGACATTGTATGGTAGAAGCATAAAGAGGCCACACAACTGTTTGCAACGAGCAAAACCAGCAATACCTGATCCATGAGCTCTCTTCTGGAAACCAGGCAGCTTAATTAATTTTGCCTTTTGTCAGATTGTGGTTGTCTTGGTTCTGTCTTTCATTAACAAGAAGACAGAGTAGGAACCCACACCAGAAAGACCGAATTGGAAACCATAAAGTCTTTAAGTATGAGAACAGATCTGCAGGAAGATCCAAATTCGGGTGGGACTGAAGTTGAGCACTGGCCAAGCACCAACACCTGGAATTCCAAAAGGAGAGTTCGAAGAATCATGGACAAATTTCCGTGTCGGTGCACTACGAACTAGATGGGCGTCCCTCTGCCAGGCTGATTAGTTTACGTTTGGTATCCCACTGATAGACCGGATCTGGATTCGAACCTGAACTAAAATTTAATCAGCTTGTTCTTGTCACCTATCCAACTCATCCACCAAGTTTTGTCCAAATCCGTCCGTAACTTTTTGAGATATTTTGTTCACAAACAAACAGACAAACAGACAGGGGTAAAAACATAACTTCCATCCACCTTCGGTGGTGGAGGTAGTAAATAGATGATCAACATCTGTCAGTAAATTCCTGATATTCATCACATTACCGCAAGGTTGATTCCATCTGAAACCCATAATTGAAACAACAGCTTTGATGACATGGAAGTGTATGCAGCAGACTGCAATTACACAAATAATAAAAGCAATAAATTCTCCATGTCATTCTGCATCCTAATCAACTACTTCCAGTAGTATGTCTTTTTTTTAAAGTCCTATTAAATGAGAGAGGGGGGATATTTTATTAGGATGCAGTGAAAAAAAGGGAAGAAGGTTAGTGAGGGAATTTATTATTGCTGTCATTTCTTGTTGTGGCATTGACTGGTGCCCTATAACTCCAAACGTTTTATTACTCTCACGTGTAGTTGGCAGTGATACTCCAACAGGATTCTGCACGGCATGAGACCATTACATGACTTGTCTGTCACTGCATATCAACCTTCTCACTTTCTTTCCAAATAGGAGATTGTTCGCCCTCGGAATAAATGTGCTATGGTCAGACATGTAGTGTAGGATGTAGTTTGACCGACTCAGGAGACAAATGACTCAAGAACCAAAAACAAAGAGTTGTAGTAAACAAGAATCGGTAAGGAGAGAACCACGAGTAGATTGCTACAGGGTTCAGTTCTTCTTTGATTTTGGTTTGTAATTTTAAAAATTATCTATCTGATAGGATAGGCCAGAGTTAGAACACTTATTATGGCTCACGGAGGAAGGCGTTAAGTGTTTAGTCGTAGTGTCGCGCTTTTTCTAAAAAAAATCAAAACATTTGTTTTAATGTTGAGATCGAATTTCAAGTGGTACCAATCGGCAAATATTACGAGTTGGCTCTACCAGGAACCATCAGCGATTTCCGATCGCAGCCCTCTAGGTTTTTAGATTTTTTTGTAACATGAATGATCGAGGCATCTGGAATAGCTAGAGAAAAATGGAAGGGAACAAAATGGAAAAGGGGAAACACAAACAGCAGAGTCGAAGTAAGAATGGAATGAAGGGGATACATCTTGTACAACCTTCATTTTTAACTATTAAGGGGGGCAAAGAACATATGACCTCAGATCTCACCACCAGCACAGCTATGTAATGTAACAATGGAGGATTCCAACCTGGTGGTAACGATACCTTCTGATTTACCACTCACAGGTGACGTCAGAGCAGTGTAGTGGCTCGTTAATTTTTCTTTACTCATTCATTATTTCATATTTTGTGAATCATAATATAATGGGCGTAAGCCTGGGACTTCGAACAAACACACTTTTCTCTGAACATATTCTGTTCATACTTCCGAAATCCTCACATTATGTGTCCCATCTGTTTACGCAGGTGATGGCGGATTCAAAAAATCGAATATAGATATAATTTTCAAAGAGGGAATAGATGACGTCACAATCAGCAGCGTTCAACGGCAAACCGGCGGCAAGGGGTCCCAGCTGACATGCTTTGCTTAACTAAGTCCATGAGTTCAGGACGTTTGTTAAACTCAGCATTTACAACTTTTAACCTGCCATGTTGTTACTCTGTTGATGGAGGTAATATAGAAACGATGAATATGTCAAATCGTTCGTGTTACTCATCCGGCACTATGTGTCAAGGCCAACAATCTAAAGCGACCGGTCTCAAACGCTACCATGGGCACCCAGACACGCCGCCAATATTAACTGAGCTGTTGAATGCAGCGCAAAACATCCAAAGAAACTACCGTAACCGAGTATTGTGATCCGTCCTGTCCCCCATCCCCGTCGTAGATGGGTGGGTATCTGCTATTATTTGTAATAAAGCAAACACGTGAACTCTAGTAGCCAATCAGTCACGTCCTTCCAGAGAGCCAATTATCGCAGGGGATGATGGAAGGCCAATGCAAACGAGAACTTGTCATCACAACATGTTAGAAGCTTGCGCGCCTTTACTTACAAGCATTTTCTCATTCGTATTCAGTCACTGAACACGTCACTATTTAATAGTGATTTTTGTTTGACATTTCCAAGACTATTGAGTGAAGTGGATTTCATTTGTTTGCCAAAACAACCACGACGGCAATGAACGAGTTTTTTTTTTCTGCTTGCCATCTTCGATGCCATTTTAAAGCTGCAGCGACTCGACGCCAATAAATCCTTCCTTCTGCACCAACTGCCGGAGGGACAACAAAGAAGTAATCATCAGCCGGACTTCATTTCCAACACGTTATTTCATTTTAAATGTGAGTGAGATCTATTTTATTCTGGTTTAAGCATCATCATCATAACCAGTACACTGAAAGGAATAATCACTACAGCAGTATTGACACGAGGACTGTCCTTCTTCCCAACCTCTGAAAGGATTGCTGAATTCGAAATCCGGGTGGATTTGGAAAAATTTGTCCGGCGGGTTAGCCTTCTGGCTCATTTCTCGTTGTGAGGACAAGAGGGATTCAACCCAGGACCCTTTTGAAGTATTGAGGCCGAGCCGTTCTTCCTGGACACCTGCGCAAGACAAGTTTCCTGCTGTTCTTTTTGTTTCAAAATGCAGAAATGATTTAAATAATATCCTTAAATCTGATATCCATGTTAAACACAACATCTCGAAGTGTGGATGTGACATTATCACGTCTCGTCTTAACAAGTTATAAAAACCGGCCGAGTACGTGATAAAACCGGCTGACAAAGGTGGTACGGCTGTTGTGTGGTGACGTGACCTGCATGAACAGGTAGCAATGTGCCAGCTTTCAGATGGTGATTCTTATACACCTGTTGAATTCCATCCCGCTTTGGAGCAAAAACATTATTTCTAATATGATGAAAGATTTCATCAAAAAGGCTAGCTGCCCTCCAATGCTGTGAATCTCATCCAGGACAATCCTAGTGTGTGAATTTCTATTTGATTCCCAAGATTCATAAACCAGATACACCAGGTCGTCCTATCATATCTACCTGCAATTGCCCCACTAAACTTACCAGCAAGTACCCTGATGGAATTTTGGCACCATTGGTCACTTCATTACCCACCTATGTGAAGGATACCTCCCACACAATTCGTCTTTTCGATACTTTTCGGTATCGGGAAGGAGGAAGTAGTTATTTCCTTTTCACCATGGACATCTCTTCTTTATGTACCAATATTCCTACGAATGAGGGATTAGAGTCTCTGCAATATTTTTTGGAGCATAACACTTGTCAAACTGGACCTTGTGCCACGACTTTATTAAGATTGGCTTAATTAATCCTCACCCTATCTGCTTTTAGGTTTGGGGATCATTTTTATAAACAACAAAATGGGGTAGCCATGGGGAACAAAGTGCGACCCTCTTATGCATGTCTCTTCGTCGGATATATCGAAGAAAAGATGATCAATAGTTATCATGGTCCGAAACCAATGCTTCTGAAACGGTACATTGACGACTTTTGGGTGATGACTTCTTCTCGGGATGAGGTGGAAGATTTTGTAAATTATGTAAATAATTATCATCCATCGCTGTAGTGCACTCATGTCATTTCAGACGCCTGTGTGAATTTTTTGGACATCAGCATCTCTTTTGCAGCGGAGGGATTTAGCACGGATATTTTCAATAAGCCGACCGACTCTCATTCTTATCTAATATTCAAGTCATCTCATCAGCCATCATGCAAAAATACATACCATACTCCCACTTTATTTGCTTATGACGTATTTGCAGCAATGATGACACTTTTCACATTCGGGCTCAAGAAATGAGTGATTTTTTTTCAAAAATAGAGGTGACTTCATCACCATTATTCATGAAGCCAGATATAAAGCCACATGGGTTTCTCATCAAGAGGCAATGATTGAAAAGCAAAATAATTTCCGTCGTCAAATTCCATTGACTATGACTTACAACGTGATGAGCCGTATTGCTAGATCTGTCAAAGAGAACTTTATTCTTCTCTTGAATGATAAAATTACTCTCAAGATTTTTGGTGACAATCCTATTCTGGTGGCATGCAAGAAAGACAAAGTCTGAGGAACATTTTAATTCGTTCCCGTTTTCCTTCCAGAGATGTGAGAGTAGAACGATTGGGGACAACACCTCATAATCGCCCCAGATGTAAAACGTGTTACCATGTTGTGTCACATGACACTATCAGAGGCCCGAGAGGCACGTGGCACGTCAAAGGTCACTTTGACTGTAAGTCAACAAACATACATGCTTTGTCATGTGATCATTGCACCCTGCTTTAGGGCCCTGTCACTCCTTGAAGTTTTAGCCAGCGTATGGCAACGTATCAAAATGTATGTAAAACGCTGGCGTACGCTGAACTATTGTTTTTTTTTCAGTTTTGGGCGTATTCATAATGAGATGGACATATGCATAACGTATTAGTAACGTACACAGAACGTTTCGATAACTTATAGATAACTTGTACCAACGAATACTTCGCGTGTTGTCGGCGTTCACAACCAATGCGCAACGATAGTCTAACTTATGCATAGCGCACGGCAGCGTATTGCCGACGATCACGTGGCGTAGCCTATTAATAGGCTGCCGCTCAACGATTTAAAGGCCCTGTCACACCTTGACGGTTTAGCCAGCGTATGCCGACGTGGTGGTGGTGGTGGTGGTGGTAGTGGTGTGGTGGTGATGGGGGGTGGTGATGAGGGGTGGTGGTGATGGGTGGGGTGGTGGTGGTGGTGCAATAGACTTGCAAAAATGCACAAGACTTGCTGTTAAACTATATATATATATATATATATATATATATATATATATATATATATATATATATATATATATATATATATATATATATATATATATATATATATATATATACACCTTTTACTTCACCAAGTCGAGTCCACTACCACCACCACCACACTACCACACCACCACCACTACCACCACCACACTACCACCACCATCGTACCTACCAGCCCTACCGATTCGCGCGGTAGCCTACCGATTTTCTATAGCTCCCAACTCATACCGATTTTATTAGTCAGACATTCTGCATTTGGAAATTGTTATTGGTAAAAAATAAATAGTTGTGTGGCCAGTCATTTCATTCAAAAAGATGTATCAGTGAGTTTATGTAAACTCTTGTGTACATGTATGGGCACATACATGTGGAGCTTGGACAGTGAGTAATTTATGGAAACGTCATTGATGATCATGATGTCTTAGAAAAATATCAGTAGATCAACCATGTTCAGTTCTCTCTTTTTCACTCTAAAAATATGTTGATATATTTCAGCTAACTGTGGTCTCAAAATGCAGGAGATTGCACCATTTTGCTTCATTTTTTTGTAAATTTTCCGGCAGGGGATGCCTCCGGACCCCCCTCGGGATGCATGCAACGCCAACCTACCGCTTTTCCTTCAAAAAGGGTTGGCAGGTATGCACCATTACCACCACCACACCACTACCACCACCACCACCACCACACTTCCACCACCATTCCCACCACCACCACGACCCCACTACCACTACCACCACCACTACCACCAAGGAAAATAAACATTTTTAATCGAGTTATATGAAGGTATTCATGGCAAAAAAGATTGTCAAAAAAAAAATTCCCGACTGACCTACCCAATTTTTTTTGGCCATGCAATAGGAAACAAATGTTTTTTTTGGCCTTACATCACGGAGGTAGTGGGGAGGTGCTCCATCTTACTGAAAGTAAATCTCTTCGTCACCAAATATCTCTTTGACACGTCGACCGATGGATTCCTGCAGCAAGTTTAAGTAAACATCCCCATTGAAAGTTTGGTCAAAAGAGAATGTTCCTAGGATGCCCAATCCTGATAGCCCACACCACACTGTAACCCCTGGTAAGTTTAAATGCTGTTCCATAGTAACATGCGCATTTTCAGGAGCCCAGTAGGTGCAATCGTGTCAGTTAATTGAGCCATTTAACTTGAAGCTGGCCTCATCGCTCCAAACCATTTTGGATGGAAATGCTGCATCTTCTTCGCATTTGCCCAGGTACCACTCACAAAATTCAGGTCTCCGATCAGGATCGTCTTCATTTAGAGCATGGATTAATGTTGGAATGTAACTTTTCCAATTAATTAGCTTCAAAATGCGATGGGCGCTTCATTTTGGGATTCCTGTCTCAAGAGACATTTGTCGTACAGATTTCCTTGGGGATCGGTGGAGGGTTTCCAGCAATTGATTTTCCTTTGCGGGGGTGGTTGATGACCGTGGTCTTCCTGAACGCTCCTTATGGACGTCATGCACAGTTCCATCTGTTTCAAACTTATCTCGGATGCGAGCAATGGTGCGTCGTGTTGGTGGATCTTTGTGAAAATGTCTTCTAAATTGTCTTTGCACTTCCATGATGTTTTTGTGCTTCAAGTAGCACTTTATGATCAATTTTCTTTCTTCAACACCTAGTCGTACTTCTGCCATTATTAGGGTCAATTTGATCTGAAAAAAATGAAAAATTCAATGAGTTATGAGGTGCCAAAATGTGAGTACATTTTTTTTGGGACACCCTATATATACACGTATATGTGTATGTATATGTATATATATATATATATATATATATATATATATATATATATATATATATATATATATTTATGTATATATATTGTTATGGTGCCGGGGGTCGGCCTCCAACCGACCGCTCTGACGGAGCCGCAAGTCGAGTCGGCCCGACCGATCGCCCGGAATATAGATCACCGCCCGGATAACTCTGAGTCAACGGGTCCTTGTACAACAACCAAAATACGCCAATGGGCAGACCACGTGGGGTAGGGTCGATTGCCAATCTTCAATATACCTAAATACCCACGTGATCCAACTACCGGGGTATTCCACCCTCGACGGAACTCGTACGGAACAAACCGCTGAGGCGAGCCTGTCCCGTGCGCGATTCTGAGCGGCTTAATCACCGAGAACCGTCGGTCCAAATGTCCCCCTTTTATGGCAAACCAACGGCTTTCTAACTACCAACACACAAAATGCTCAGTCAATGAAAGAATCGACGTGACGAGTTGAAAACATTTAACAATTGGGGTATTTATTAATAACTAGTGTGTGCCCGTAGGTGCGGGCCAGTACGTGCAGCTTCGTTCCTTCGCTCTCGTAAACGGCGACTGGATTGGGGCATTTTTTTCAATTAGATCGGACCAACCGTATCATAAATGGCCATAACTTGGGAAACACCTGGGAAACATACTCAGGTCCCCAGCGTCAATTGTGACATCATATCAACCGAAGAAGAAGAAGAATCGTGACGCCCCCTCTCTCTCGCCCCCACTCTCTCCTCCCTAGTCTCGCCCCTCCTCTCTCCCCCCTCCTCTCTCGCCCCCTCTCTCCCCTCTCTTGAATTGTGACGCCCCCTCTCTCTTGCCCCCTCTCTCACCCCCTCTCTCCCTCCTCTCTCGCCCCTCCTCTCTCCCCCTCTCTTGAATTGTGACGCCTTCTCTCTCGCCCCCTCTCACCCCCTCTCTCTCTCTCTCTCTCTCTCTCTCTCTCTCTCTCTCTCTCTCTCTCTCTCTCTCTCTCTCTCTCTCTCTCTCGCCACCTCTCTCTCTCGCCACCTCTCTCTCGCCACCCCTCTCTCTCTCTCTCTCTCTCTCTCTCTCTCTCTCTCTCTCTCTCTCTCTCTCTCTCTCTCTCTCTCTCTCGCCCCTCTCTCTGTAAATGTATTCACAAATGTCGACCAAGCACAACAATTAATTCAAACCTTGGGAAAAAACAGCTTTCATACCCTTGGGAAACAGCTGTTTCCCTTGGGAAAATTCAAACCTTGGGATTAATTAATAATTTGAACAATTCATTTAAACCTTGGGAAAAAACAGCTTGTCATTGGTTGACAGATAAATGGCTGTAACTTGGGAACCGCTTATCCGATTAATATCAAACCTTGAAAAGGCACATCCGCGGGTCCCCAGCAATATTCCTGGTAAGTTTCAATCAGATCGGACCGTCAATCATGCAAAAATAAATAAATAAACATTAATTGTGACGTCATTCGTGATGTCATAGCACCGTGTCTTGTCATTGGTCGACAGATAAATGGCTGTAACTTAAGAACCGCTTGTCCGATTAATATCAAACCTCGAAAAGGCACATCCGCGGGTCCCCAGCAATATTCCTGGTAAGTTTCAATCAGATCGGACCGTCAATCATGCAAAAATAAATAAATAAATAAACATTAATTGTGACGTCATAGCACCGTGTCTTGTCATTGGTCGACAGATAAATGGCTGTAACTTAAGAACCGCTTGTCCGATTAATATCAAACCTCGAAAAGGCACATCCGCGGGTCCCCAGCAATATTCCTGGCAAGTTTCAATAAGGTCGGACCGTCAATCGTGCAAAAAATAAATAAATAAACATTAGTTTTGACGTCATTCGTGATGTCATAGCACCGTGTCTTGTCATTGGTCGACAGATAAATGGCCGTAACTTGGGAACCGCTCATCCGATTAATATCAAACCATGAAAAGGCACATCTGTGGGTCCCCGGCAATATTCATGGCAAGTTTCAACCAGATCGGACTGGCTGTCGTCAAACGGCGGTTGCAGACAAACAGACGGACAGACAGAGAGACAGACAGACACACACACAGATTGCTGGAATTACAGATAGATAATGTGGAACTAGGGAAGCACGTAAGAGCAGAACTATTCCGACTATACGAAATGCAACGCAAAGATTTACAGCGCACAAAGCACTTAACAATTACCTATTTATTAGACTGGCCCACGGACACATGTTCGCACACACACCCCCAAGAAATGGTGGCTGAGGCCTTTAATAATGAGCTCCAGCTCAGAGGACAGGTGAGCTGAAACCCAGAGCCTATCTCGAACCTCTCCACCTCATGTGGTCTTCAAGTTGTTCGGACCCAGGCTCCAGCGAGAGCGAGCTGGATCCAATCGCCGTGAGCTGCGATCCTTCCCGAGCTCCAGCGAATCCTCCCGCGCTTCTCAACACATGCTGGTGAGACGAGGCTCCGATCCTTCCCGTCGATGCGCCGCTTCCCCGAGTAACCACCTCCAAGATGAGGTCGATGAGTCGCACCAAGCCGGGAACCAAACGGAGAACAAAGAGCTCCACGAACGAAGAAGAAGAAGCCACCACTTGCTGCTCGAGTTGAGCAACCGGCTAAACTCTCTTCCAAACAAAGCAGCTCTCCAAAAAGTCCCCACCCGAGCCAAGCCGAGGCCAAAGCTCCCTGAACCACCAAAGCAGAAAGCCTTCAAAAAGCCTTCTCCGAGCCAGGCCGCAGCTGAAGGTCACTGAGCCAGCCGAAGCAAAAAGCCTTCAAAAGCCTCCAACCCTAACCAGAGTCAAGCAGGACCCGAAGGTCTGCTGAACAACCACTCAGCAGAAGCAAAAAGCTTCCGAAAGCCTCAACCCGAACTCAAGCCAAACAGGACCCGAAGGTCTGCTGAGCGATGCAGAACCCGAGCAAAGAAAGGATCTCCTCCTTATCCTTCTCCGCCCCCTCCCCCGTGCCCGGCGTGACTCGTGCCCTCGTGATCCATCCTCCGCTCAACCATGTGTGGGAGGGAGTTGTTGACATCATGAATCACGGGACGGAAGGGCTCTTCTTCCTTTTCGCAGAAGAGGGGGAGGGACGTCTCCATTGTTTCGTGATCGCTCCCTAACTATAAAATTGATCCGCAGCGCATCTAATCGATTTCTAAACATTTAAACAATGGAAGGTGAGCTATCTGAGGAACAAGCACTTATCGACATAGCTGACTTAAGGAACCTGTATGTTGTGTGCAATCGAATTCTAAATTCGTAACTATATATATATATATATATATATATATATATATATATATATATATATATATATATATAATATCCCACAGTGTGTTTGATAAAGAGTCAGCGAGTAGTTTCCACCACCCTGGACAAACTCTTGATTCCTGGTCTAAATGTGCAGCAGCACTGCATCAGTTGCATTGCCCTGTGTCAGAAACGATGCAAAAGGTGAAACGAACTCACGATTGAATCCTGGTCCAATATGTATATTTATCAAGAAGAAGATTAATGAGCTACGTTAACCATGTATTTGTTCAACAAAATGAAACCAAGCTTGGGGGTAAGGTACATGGCTTTGAACAAGATAAACCATGCAGGAAGTTTGGATATAACGAGGCCAAGAACTGGCAGATGGAATTTGATGTACAAAGTACAAGATAATATGAGTGGACGAAAAGAATAATTGATCGAGACTATTTTCTCAAAGCGGAGATTTTGCAGTTGGTGGGCAGGAAATTTTGTTTGAATAATTATTGTAAATGTAACACCCGAGTCGTCTGAACAGTGTCAGGTAAAATGAATTTAGGAAAGATAATTTGCAAATGCATCAGGAGTATTTTGTTAAAATATCAGAAGAAATTATTGCTGGTGAAGTCTGTTTCTACCTCATCTGGAATATTTTACTCACTTTACCATGTTATAAAAATGAATAAACCTCTAGTGGCCGCATTGAAAAGGATTCAGCATTGCACAAGTAGATTTGATCCAGGGCTGTCCCTGATGAAATGTTAGAGAATTCTGAAATGAGTAACGTCTTCTGTTTATGCAGATTATAGGCTCATGTGAAAGCAACATCCTTACAGTGGCACAGAGGGGCAAGAGTATGACACAATAAGCAACGGAATTAATGAATAGGAAAAGAGGAGAGAGAGAAGGGGTGGAAACATAGTAACCTGCAGGTAAGAGGGTTGGGTCAGTTGGGGTTATGGGGGGTAGAAAGATCATGGGTGGGATTGAACCATCTCAGAAAGGCAGTTCTACAAATGGGAGAAAAGAGTGAAGGTGAGCAGAACACCTTGACTTTTGGAAGGTCTTCTGGATCAAGGGGTTACTGCAAGAACAAGTGCATGCTTGGGTGGTGGGGTGGCTGGAGGTTTGGATGGCTGAGAGGACAGAGGTAACAAGATGAGGGGAAGTGGTCAGAGAGTTGAGAGAGCAAAAGGAACAGCAACATGGAAACAGATAAGGCCCAGACTTGGCTGCAATGTGAGAGCAACAGGCCTTGTGTGCGGATGAACCAATAATGATGAGAGCTTTCTCATCCACAGCATTTGGGAGAGACAGACGGGCTGCTACGGCACAAGCCTGAAGCGGAAAGCTGGTCCATTATGAGTAGGACACCATTTAACTATGTCCACAGACCTTGTAGGCTGTGACCAGTTCTGTTTTTTTAAGGAATGACAAGGAACAATGTAGGTTGCTCACTTTCTGGCTGCTTTTGGAAGCCAGTTTTGCTGGATGCTCAGCTCAGGCCAGATTGTAGCTGATGATGCGTTCTCGAATTACAATCAAGTTTTAATCAGAGAATCGTTCCAGGATTCTTTGTGGGTTTGATAAATGTAGAAAAATACCAAAACTAGGAGTGCCCTTCCCTTATTCTCATGTGTGACCACTCTACCAATCCCTATGTTTTTCTTTCCTCTCTTCTGTCATGAAACTGCAAAGCGTATAAACACCCATGCCAGTTGCTTTCAGGCTTTGAAGATATTTGGCTGTTTTCTTGGATGCAGATACAGAATTCCATTCCATTGTCTTGTGCTGGATACATTCTTCTTGGGTTCTGTAGTAATGAGGTCGATATTGTATTATAGTTTTGTGAGTCGTGATACGGGCTAGATGAGATGCAGCACAGGTGAGATGAGATTATCGTGATGTGCCTGTTTATTCTGAACTTTGCGAAAATCCATGTGACCATTGCATTCTGCTCCTTTTGAGTGGTGGTCCATGGTAATCTCCTGTGTAGAGTTCATGATGGGGGTGTTGCATCATGGTGTTGTTTAAATATCTGGTTGTACTGAACTATTCAAATGTCCCACTGATTTTCACATTTTAACTGCTCAGAGCAATATGCAATTTACTCACAATTTTCCAAAAGGTCACGGTCCTTACCATAACGAGTCTGTGATAAGGACCATGTCCAGACGACCATTTAGCATACACATAACCTTCCTCCTATCCTGACCCACATACATGAAATCAAAACAGTTCATAATTGTTAATTCCCCCACTTTCATGATGTATGTCTTCCAATACAGACTTTCACCAGGTGGCGCTATATGATACACATTTATATAGAGAAAATTGGGGTCCTCGACCCATGATGAACACCTGGGACGATTACTTTTCGTTTTCACCCCCTGACAATCTTCTCGTGCATCCCAGGGATTACAACCACCCGTTTTCAACCAATTTCATCCAGCAGTGTGCATACAAGTCAAACGAACAAGAAAGATATCTTGCACAACATGATGCATGCAAAATCCAAAATAAAAAAGTTGTCATGGTCATATCAATTTGGTAATTTGGAAAATTTGACTGATCAAGTGTTTTACATGATTGAATGTTATGCAAAACAAATTTGGTGATGCATTTTCTAACTGTGGTCTTATAGGTGTTTTCCATTTTTCAGACAGCCTTGGCCTTTTCAACCTTTAACTAATTTTAACCACATTTCACACATAATACACATGTGTAGCCCCCACCTTTGTGTGGCCGTAAGGCCTTGTGATGGGGGAACTCCCCATAAAATCAATATGGTCAAATTTGCTGTGTAAAGTTTATATTTGACATGTTGAAAACATTTTGAGATATGGCATTAATAAAATCACAAAAACTTTCATTCATTATAATGGGTTGTTGTTTTCATGGAAACCGTTGACATGTCAAAATGGATAAATTGATCATTCTGATTTTGGTGATCAAATATGCAAATCCTGTTCAAATTTCAAGTCAATCGGATGAAAAATGACGATTTTAGAAATTTTACCTTGAGGTTCAATTTTTTTTTACCTATATCACTTTCGAAAATGGTTGACCGGAAGTGGTCGACCAACCACTGATTTTAAAGTGCTGGTCGGGTATATTGTAGTGACACAAAGCAGAAGTCTCCACAATGACTGTGTGTCAAGTTATCTCAAAAAGTATGTCAGGAAACATGACACGCTTCCTATGAGCTTGACCTTTGATCTTTTGACCTAAAAACAATAGGCTTCTGGCTTTTGACTCACTATACCAGTTGGTTAAGTTTTGTTGTATCTCAAAAAGTATGTTAGAAATCATGGCCTTGCTGTGACCTTGACCTTTGACCTTTCAACCTCAAAAACAATAGGCTTCTTGCCTTTGATGAGCTCCAACAATTGGTTAAGTTTCATGAAGATCGGTGTGAAATTGCGCCCTGTCGGCGCCAAACAGTCAAACATACTCAGGAGATGAATACAGTATACTTGTGAATCTTCGATTTTGCAACTAACAAAGTCACTTCTCAAATTATATATGCAGTAGTATGATTCCTCAGGTTATTTGGTGTCTATCCGCAATGGTATCTGTAGAATGAGGAATTGTTCAGTTGGGAGCATGTTTGCCACCGAGCTGGATAGTCTTGTCCGAGTGTATTTGATCCAATTCTGAGTCAGATTGCTGAAAATTCCCCTTTGGATGCAATACAAGAGATGCATCTTGGAACACAGCATCCTTCGAAGCACAATGTAAAGCCAGCTGTCCAGGTTGAATTTAGTTTGCGAACGTGACTGTTCACAAAGTATCAACCCAAAAGAGTAGTCCATTGTGTGCTGGCAAATTACTTGAATGGACTTATGTTTATAATTTGATTTTCCTGTGATAGGTGGGAGAATTAGGATATGGATATGGCGTATTAGCCTAATTACATCCTCCAGTCACTGCGTTTCTTTGCATTTAATTTCTTTTACAAATCCGTCCATAACTTTTTGAAATATCGTCCTACATATCGTTTTTGGTCCAATCTCTCGATGGTAAAGAATCACTTAAAAAAATTCTGATGTCCAGATCCAGATCTTCATCAGAATCAAAAAACATTAGTCCTCGTCACACACCCAACCTGCGCACCAAGTCTTGTCCAAATCCGTACACAACTTTTTGAGATATCGTGCTCATAGACAAACAGGGCTGAAAACAAACAGGAGTCCACCTTTGATGGAGGAGGTAAAAATGTTTCTGAGTGAGAATTCGCTACAATGTCCACATGATTCCCACTGAAATAATGAAACTTATTTGCACATAATAACATCTCCTTGGATAACATCTGATGTGGCCCATGTTTTCTTTCTAAAATCTAAAATACTTTTATGATAATATAATTACCCCATGGGGTCTTCCACCCCACGGGGGTTTATGAGCCGCTCGTGTTCTCTCTTTTCTTGTGTACAGTTCATTTGAACGTCTATTTCTCCATATAATTATTGGTGAACAGAATTCGATGAAAATTGACAGGCTTATACTAGATACATATGCGCAGGCATTAACTGAGTCCAATGTGCGATTGCGACCCTTCAGTCTGAGGAACGGCCCATTGTCTTAAAATTGTTATTTCTCGGTTATTAGTGAACGGAACTGAACCAAACTTGACAGGTATATTCTAGAGATCATTCCCCAGGCTGTAACTGAGCCCAAAGTGCGATTCTGGCCCTTTGGGACGAGAAACGGCCCCTTTTCAGTCCATTTATTTAAAATTGTTATTTTAATTATTTTTTTTTAATGTGCTGGGCGACTCACCTGGTAGGATAGCCGAGAGGTATGCACACTCGCCGTCATTTTTAACACAAAAATTAAATCGCAAATGATGATATGAAACTAGCCTCACTCTTGGGAGGTGTTCTGGTTTCTTTTTCTGATGCGATGAAAATCTTACCAGATTTCAAAGCTTCCTGTCGCCCGTGCTCTCGCTCACCTGAGAGTTGTACGAATGAACTCCCACGGGGTATGTTCGCAATTCGAACTTGTTTTTGAATATGAACTTTTTGTGTGACAAATGTCACAGGGTTAGCAAGACACCCTTCAAAACTTACATTAATCATTGCCGACATCAGACAATGGAAGACAAATTTGTAAATGAAACCTGAGCACTTAGCTCAGTTCAAACATTCTTGCTTGCAACAAATGTTTGAAAATGCTCCCCTGCCTCACATGTTGCTCAGGTTTATGCCTTGAAACGAAGGCCTTCAAGGTTATCGGAATCTCCCGCGATGAAGCTGAGTCTATGGGCCTATCACTTTCCCATCGTAGACATCTCGGTTGTCTCTATGTCTTCTATAGCCTCATTTCTGGTCTTGCACCTCTGCTATTTCTGCCCCTGCCCCCCCATGTTTCTGCATGCGGTCTGCGATCTACCATCAACCCCTTTCTGGTGAAACTCCCAAATCCAGGATCACTGCTCACCTCCACTCATTTGTTCCTCTTTTTTTTTTTTTCTGCCGATGGAGCTGACTTCCACATCCTCTTCAATCTCATTCTTCCCTCCAGGTATTCAAGACAGCTGTTCACTACCATCTCAGATAATCCCCAATCCAAAACCATGATCATTTCTACCCCCAAGCCCACCTCCTTCCATGCGTCTGTGATGTGAAACCTGTCTGCAAAGTGAAAGTGATAGGCCTGTGAACTAGCTTCATCACGGGAGATTACAATGATCTTGAAGACTGGTTTCCACAGCGTGAGGCTGAGAAAGGTGTGAGGCAGGGATACCATCAAGGTGAAGACCAGTACTCCATCAAGTTGCGGATGAAGTCCTTGTAGGTGGATACTCTATCCATCCCCTTAGTGATACTGTATCTACCCACATAGCTTGTTACAACAAGTCTTTGAACAGGAATAATCCAAAATCACGTCACAATACAGTTCATATAACTGGGGTAAATCACAAGGTTTTAAATATCCAAGTGAAAATGTTTGAGGAAAATTATAATTTTGATGATGCAGAGTGGAGTGCTTTGATTTGTCGACCTTCAAATGATCGTTTTGTGGGTAGCGGCTTCGCAGCTGCTCCATGGCTCAGGATCCATATTAACAGGCATTGCTTGGATCATACTGATCTTCCATTTATTGAGGACCTAATGTAGAAACTTTGTGTATAGTTCAGAGCAGTCGATAACTCTATTTGGTGGGAAAATCCAAGGGGATCTCTGTTTTAGTCGGTGATAAGCAATTTAGGATAGCAGGCTATTCCAGTTTGCATCTGTCTCGGTGCTTTGCCAAATAGCAGGTTTCCTGCTCCCAAAGCAGTCTTATGGCAAGCACAGCATATAAGCTTGTATGTACAGACTGGCTGAATAAATTGACAATTCCAATTAGCTTATCTTGCTTGTTTTCAGTTGTAAGACCAAATGCAAAGTACAGCATAAGCTCATATCGATCTTCATTTCGAAGAGACCAACAAGAGCTCGGATCGAGTGTGAAAGAGCAACACGTAAAGCGAATATAAATAATTCCCATTACTCAGAAGATTGTGCTGCTCATCTCTTCACGTGTTCCATGAGTTTCATTGATTTTGAGAAAACTGTGAACCTCATTTTAGGTACACCTCCTCCCACACCTAAGTTTCCTTGTATTTCTTGTTGCTTGGAATCTCCAAGGGTGAATGTCAGAAGGCGGTACGAGGTCAACTCGCAACCTCGATGCTACCAGATACTGGTGACACCATTGGTCCCTAAATCGAGCTGGCTGGTTTGCCAATTTCCTTTGCAGTGGTAGTCAGGGAGGGAATTTTGAATTTGTTAATTTGTTAGGGTTAGTTTGTTAGGCATTAACTCATTTTGTCTTTTGCGAAAGACGATCTTTAATGTCCAAGAGCTAATTCTCACACATGGGTCTCCATATCAACATCGATCCAAGGAACAGCTGACTTCGTAATGCATTGCCTTGCGTGTGAAGGACCAATCTGACAGTACTTGATAGTCGGGTCGAGAGTCGACCCCAAGCGTGATGGCACAGTGGTAAGTGCATCATCTATTGGACCTTCTGGACCATCCTGTCAGACTCTATCCGGGTTTTCTCACCAGCAATCCTTAATTATAGTTCCCATCGTAGTTTTTAGGTAAAGATGTTGTGCACCCAAATGGGATTCTGGAATTTATGTGAGTGGTCTTCTTCTTTTGTATGCAGCACAAGGCTGCAGGGTAGCATCATTGGTATCATCACAATGGGGAGCAGGATGCAGGATAGCATCATCACAACTGTGCCACTGATGCAGTGCCCCCTGGAGGTTCGAGCAGGAATTTGTAATTTGTTTAGGGTGCCGGCGATAACTAACGTACTCTTAACAAAGGATACCGTGGGATCTTTAGCCTGCACCAACTGATGCAGGCAGACGGGGCACAAAGTTTGACGGCCATCCGAGGAACGGCACACACATTGATGAATCACCCTGCCTGTGAAACACTGGGATGACAGTGCAGAGCTGAGTTGGGATTCTAACACCGGCTAGACAGCTTCGAGGCGAGTGTGCATACCTCTCGGCTATCCTACCAGGTGAGTGGTTGGTATGTCCTTGAAGGTCTTCCTGTGTTGGAAGTTCATTGTTGGCTTGAATGTGGTCGATCTAGTAGACAATGCTGGTTTCTCGACAGGTTTGAGGTGGATAAATGTGATCCATATGGAAAGCCATGGCAGTAGTGTTTATCTTAATTATGCGCATACTAACTCATATTGCAGTATGTATGTAATTCGGTTGTAATTCGGTGCCAATACTTGTGGTTTTAGCTGTCCATCCAATCCAGTGAACAGTAATTTGTGGTCGAGTATACAAAGGCTTCCGTCATATTTGGCTGCATATACGTCGCTCCCACCCAAATTGTTCCTTCCATTTTACAGATTAGGTTGACGCACATCTTTGTTGATGCTCATTTTTACTGGCAAGAGGCTTCAGACTAATGTTATGGTGAGTTATTCTGTGGTTCGTTCATATTTCATCCACTCGTCATCACAGAAGCTGACATTATTCGATTGCATTTCAGCCATGCGTTTGCTCAAATGGAAGGCTGATAGTCTAATTCAGGATGTGTCTGAAACTCCGAAGTTAGAAATAGTCCTCGAATCAAATTATTGTCACATCATTTTTCAGCATTCCTTCAATGATGAGAAAGATCCTTTGCTTGCGCGACCACAGCAATACCATCAGTGTGGGGTGAAATTGTGCAATGATGTTCAAGGTGTTGACTGGAGATATTAAATGTGGTACTTGTGTGTGGGCTAGCAATAATGGGAGAAAAATATGTACTTCTTTTTTGTTGGCCGAACAACACATTCTTGTGATATATTCTGAGATATATTTTTAGTCCACATGACTGCAAATACAGATAGCTGGTTTTGCACTCCATCTCACGGATGAAGTGTTCCAAAAACAGCCTTTGCCAACATTGCATAAGAATAGGTGGTTTTTTTTGTTGTTGTCGAATTTGGCTAAATCTGGTTTCAAATTTAAAACCAGACAGCCAATATAGACTCACTCAAATATATATATATATATATATATATATATATATATATATATATATATATATATATATATATATATATATTCTTCTTTCGGCTGCTCCCTATTTTGGGGTCGCCACAGCGGATCATCCGTATAATCCGCATAGTGATTTGGCACATGTTTTACTCCGGATGCCCTTCCTGACGCAACCCTGGTCGCCTCGACACAGGGATATGGTACACCTATTTTAACCGGGGTATACACCGGCCCAGTATACTGGTACTCATTTCGCCGACCTCGGAAGGATGACAGGCTGAGTCAACCCCCTGGTGTATTAATTCAGTGGCCCAACGGGGCTTGAACTCAGGACCTTTTGGATCCCTAACCATTGCGCCAACACACCAGGTTGATATATATATATATATATATATATATATATATATATATATATATATATATATATATATATATATATATATATATATATATATATACATATATTTTTTTATATATATTTATTTATGTATATATATATATATATATATATATATATATATATATATATATATATATATATATCAACGATACTAAAAAAATAGAATATGTTTGTATGTATGTATGTGTGTGTTTGTTTGTTTGTTCGTCCTTTATAGGCGGCCGAACCGTTAGATGGAATGAGATGAAACTTGGCATGAGTGATCCTTGGGACATGAGAACGGACATGGGGGGGGGGGGGGGGTCAAGTTCAAGGTCAAAGGTCACGGGGTCAAGGTCGCCGGGTAACTTCACTTTCTCAATTTCATCTGATGGAGACGGGACCGACACCATTCGACAGATAATCAAAATTAAATGACACAGTGGATTGACGACATTCACTTCTGACTTCCGGTTTTCGAGTTATGACATCATAAATTGACTAAAACGTCAATTTTTCATGTTTGTTTGTCCTTTATAGACGGCCAAACCGTTGGATAGAATGATATGAAACTTGGCATATGTGATCCTTGGGAACGGACATAAGGGGATCAAGGTCAAGGTCACGGGGTCAAGGTCAGCTTCCAACTGTAGTACGTTTGTTATAATATTCCCAGAGATGGTTTTTAGCTCACCTGTAAAGTAGTTCCGGGGAGCGATTGGGAATGCACGTCGTCCGTCCATCTTTCTGCAAATACTTGCAACTTCTTCTCAGAAACTACACATGATTTTAATGAAATTTGACCACAACCTTCATCACCTGTGATGGCATAAAAAATATGGGGTCTGAAGGGATCAACAGAGGGAGTTTACGGTGGGGGGGGGGGGTATGTTTCCTCCCCAAAGAGGTATTTGCTTTTTTTGTATACATTGTCGAGGCTCATCTGAGAGCTGACACACAACGCACAGCAAGGGGGGCATGAGACAAGAGGGGTGGGAGAGGGAAGGACAGTGGGGAACAGAGACATGAGGAGATCTGTGGAAGGGAGAGGGATGGGGCAGGGTACATGGGGTATACAAGATGGACACTACAGGGACTTTCAGGAAGGAAAACAGGGAATTTGAAGGAGGTGGGTTTGGGGTGGATTAACGGGGATAGAAAAGATTGAGGTTTTGGATGGGGGAAGACAAGAGGTGGTGGTGAACAGCTGTTTTGAAGACCTGGAGGGAAGAATGGAATTGCATAGAGTGAGGGAGTTTATTCCTATGGCAGGGAAAAAGAGGAATGAAAGAGTGAAGGTGAGCAGTGATTCATGATTTTAGTAGTTTTACCAGAAGGGGAATGCTGGCGGACCTTGAGCGCTCTGCGAAAATATGTTAGGTACAAATCATACACAGAGAAGGGGGGGGCGATACCGGAGAGGAGATAGTAGAAGACAGAAAGACCACCGACCAACCTGCGGTGAGAGAGTGAGAGGCCCAAAGACAGCCTCATCATGGGAGATATCAATGATCCTAAATACCTCGGTTTCCACAGCATGAAGCTGAGAAAGTTGAGAGGCTTGAGCACTCGCCCAGAGGGGAGAGCAGTACTCCATCAGTCAGCGGATGAAACATTTTACATAGTCAGGAGCTCAGGTGGTCTGAGGAAGGACTTTGCACGATGGAGGATTCCCAGTTGGCGACTGGCTTTGGAGGCGAAGTAGGAAATGTGGCTTTCCCAGGAAAGATCATGGCAGATAGTGAGACCCAGAAGCAGGAAGGAAAGGACTTCTTCCAGAGGATTGTTGAGAAAGTAGGTGCGGGGCAGGGGGTTCCAAACAGTCCTTTTGGAGAGACATAGTGAGAGTATGAGATTTATCAGGATTGAAAGACATGTTCCACGTATTGGACCAGTTTGTGATTTTATCCAGATCTGCAGTGAGTGAAAAAGCTGCGGCTTGCCGGTCTGAGGGATGACAGATGGTACGGCAGAGGGTGGAGTCATCAGCAAAGAGATGAAGAGGATTTTCCAGAGAGTCGGAGAGATCATTGATGAAAACCAGAAAAAGAACAGGGCCCAGAACACTACCTTGAGGAACTCTAACCTGGACAGGAAGAGGAGATGAAAGAACTCCATTTAGGGCCACACGTTGACTGCAACAGGAGAGGAAGTCTGCGAGCCTTGAGTGGAGATGGCCTTGGATATACCATAGGAAGAGAGTTTTGTGAGCAGCGCAGGGGGCCAGGTCATGTCAAAAGCACGTGATATGTCCAGGAATATGGCTCTGATTTCATGTCTGGCATTGAGGACCTCCATCCATTGTTGGGAGAATAGAAGCAGCATATCCAGGGTTGGGAGTGACCTGGTCTGAAACCAAATTGATGATCGGAAATCAAGCCATTGGAGAAGAGGAACAATTTAATGTCTGAAGCAATGATGGATTCCATAACCTTGCTGATGATTGGGAGAAGGCTGATTGGTCTGTAGTTGCAGGGATCTGTTTTTGCACCTTTTTTTATGCAGGGCAGTGATGTTTGCTGATTTCCAAGCATATGGCAGATGACCTTGAGCAAATAAGAGGGTGAATAAAACAGAGAGAGGGTGAGCAAGAGCAGAGAGCAGGTTTTTAGGACATGTGGGCTGATGCCATCTGGACCGGTTGCAAAATCAGAGTTGAGGTTTGACAGCTTTGAAAGCTGTACATGACACTTGATAGTCATTTACTTGATAGACAGGTTTGACAGGGAAGCTTTGAAAGGGAGAGGAGACAATGAGAGAGGGCACGACCATAAGGGAGGAGGGAGAGGGGAGGGATTAAACTGGGTAGTGATATGGTGAAAATGGGAGCAGGTGGGGGGGGGGGAGGAACATGATTTGAGGAGGTGAGAAGATGGGGTGTTATGATGAGATGAGAGTAAGTGCATGTTTGAGACATTGAGGAGTGCACTGATTGAGAGAGTGAAATATCTGTATCGTTGGAACAGAGCCAATAGATGTTTGAACACCACATAGACAACAGAGGAGGAGCTGTTAGGAGAGTGGCAAGGTGATAAGAGAGGAGGTAGGAAGAGGGGCCAGGGAGGTGTAAGGATGGGATGTAACAGGGGAGGAGTTAGGAGGAAGTAGATTTAAGGGGGTGGGGTGAATTGGCACTGAAGTTGGACAAAAATAATGACCGATGGAACATGAACATGCATTGCAAATTGGGTTTCTACAGATTTTCAGGTCAGAGATACATTTAAAATGATAGGGGAGGGGTGGAATAATGGCGAGTTAATCAAGAAAGGTAGGGATGTACGAATTGAAATTTTTAGACACAGAAAGTAAGAAGGATCGAATTGAACTCAGCTTTTAGAGGAGGAAGAAGTGCAGTGTATTATGATGTGATGGAGAAAACTACATGGGAGAAAGAGGAAGATGAAACATTTTCAAGCACCGTTTGTTTTTGTTTGTTTGTTTGTTTATTTACGGTTAGTTAAGAAGGGTAGAGTGAAGGAGAAAGGTTGAAGAAAAGATCGTGAAGGTGTGTCGTGAATACCTTCACAATCAAAGTGGGAATCCGAATGGAAATGTGGATCGGAAAAATAGAGGTGAAGGAAGAGAAAGAGGAAGTACATGAAGTCATGTGGTCATGGGAGGTGTCAGGTGAGAAGGGAATCTTTTTTTATTTTATTTTAAGAAATTAAAACAGAGGTTACAATTGGGTGGAATTGAAAAAGTGGCAAAGGGATTGCACGTCGTGAAAATAGAAAGCTGAAGGTAGGAAAGAGAAAAGACAATAAACACGATCGGGCACACAAATGGGGAGAAGGGTGGTTAGGCCTCATGGAACCTGATATGAAAAGTCCGACAAATACTCACAAAGATGCACAAGGTTTAAAACAAAAACTGATCTAGAAACACTGTAAACACGGAGACCACAAAATAAGAGTAAAAACGCGACAGAAGACGACTTGGAAAAGTTTTGAGAAAGTCAGCAGAGACCATGAAGAACATGACCCGAATCTCAAAACTGCTACCGGCAGAGACCATGAAGAACATGACTGAACTGATGTCCTTGAAATCCATGTATAAAGGTACACTGGTGCTAATGAATGTCTTTGTTCTGCAAGTAATACACACTCCGCCACAAAAAAAATGATCGTGTAGAATTGACAACATGATTTATTGAAGGACTGTTCCAGCGTCCGTCCATTCTACGTGCCTCTTTGGCATGAGGGTTGCGCAGAACACCTGAATACAAATTTCTGTGTAACATAATTACGTCATACAACTAGAAGGGCACTCGGTAGAGCACATACCTCCGCCATGCAATGCCTGATTCATGAGAACATATTGGGCTCGATACATTTTTGAAATATTATGCTCTATCGTTTTTGGCTCTACCTCTCAATGGTGAAGAATCACTTAAAAATTCTAGTAGCCGGATCCAGATTCAGGATCTTCACCAGAATCGAATCATTTCTTCCTTGTCACACACCCAACATGTCCACCAAGTTGCATCCAAATCCGTCGACAACTTTTTAAGATATCCTGTGCAGAGACAAACAAACAAACAGAGAGAGAGAGAGAGGAGTGAAAACATAACCTCCTCCGGTGGCGGAGGTAACAATTCATTACAGTGGCATGTCTGTCAGAAAATGAGGGGACTGAAATTGTATCAGGCACCTTCAAGCAGGGTTTTTCATTAGTCATATTGCATGGAGAGGAACTCTTTCTGATCTCAGAAGACGTTAACAAGCCACTGAATCAACAAGAAATATGCTAAGAAGTGGACGTCTCAATATAATGACTCCCACTCATGACCAATACTTTCGTATGACCCACAGAAGCAATCAGGTTTAAACTGCCCAGAGTACTGCAAACTCATTCCCTTGATCTCACAGTTGAAGTGTCAATACAGTATTGAGGCATCTTGGTGATCCAGAGGTTCATGCTCGTCATCCTGTTCAGCTTCCGAAGATTTCTACTACGACGCATCCAAGCACACTTGCAGGGGTAAAACAGCATGTCCGATGGATATGGAAGCAATGGACAAGTGTTATGTTAAATGATGAATCCAGGTTTCTTCTTGAAAGGCATGATGGTCATGAACGAGTCTACAGAAGACGCAATGAGCAATAAGCCTTGATCTCTGTTCAGGAAGCCACACATTCTGGACATGGAATTTTTGTGGGGTGGTATTGCTGAAACCTAACACACCAACTTGATCCCTATCCATGGCAATCTGATGGCAGATTGATACAATAATGAGGTCTTTCAGCAAAATATGTTGCTGACCCTTTAACAACATGGTCCGGGAATCATCTTCATGCACGATAATTCTCCTGCTCACAGGGCCATGTGAACTGGGAACATTCTTGTCAATGCCGGCGTTAATGGCATGACACCATGACTTGCCATCTCACCAGATTTACGTTCAATCGAATGTTTTTGTGATGTCATTGATTGACTTGTTCAAAGCTGATCAATACAGTCACAGATCCTCAATGACCGAGAACAGTAACTGATTGTGCATGGAAGGTCAGATTAGAGTGCTCATATGGTCAATGTGGCAATCGTATAATGCAGTGATTGCTGCCAGAAGTGGACATACTCAGTATTGAGATTGTTACTTCCACGTTGGATATCTATTTGAAAACATTCGCCACAATGCAACATTATGTGATTTGGTCACAATGAAACAGACATGCAATTATTCAGCATTTATCTCTGTCGGAAGTTTGCACCTCATCTGTGTCCCATTATGTCACGTAAATGAATCGCATCATCAACAATCACGTGTTCAGTGTTTTTTTTTTAATGGCAGAGAGTCTGTGTACAAGCTCCACGATGATCCTTGATCCACTGTTAAAATAGACAATTGACATGTTTTTCACAAAATATA
Organism: Eptatretus burgeri; assembly: GCF_056783735.1. Classification (NCBI taxonomy): domain Eukaryota; kingdom Metazoa; phylum Chordata; class Myxini; order Myxiniformes; family Myxinidae; genus Eptatretus; species Eptatretus burgeri. The sequence goes on from NC_140968.1 coordinate 46,779,019, forward strand.
CTGAAACGCAAAAGAAACTTACCACTTGTTTGAAATGTAATAAAATTGTAACAGTTCAAAATAAAACAAACCAACAATTGCTCATTGAAACATTGGCATTTTATTGATGACATGTCAAGTTTTTGACCAAGATACACCATCTCATAAGTTTGTTCTACAGTACAGAACAGCACAGGGAGCAATGTCAGTCCCCTTTCAATAGTGTGTGTGGCCACCATTGTTTTGCATACAGGCAGTGCATCATCAGCGCATACTGCCTACCAGTCTTTGTATGGATTGCTGCTGGATTCTGTCCCACTCAGTCCTCAATGTCTGAAGCCATCTGACTGAGGACCATCTGCCTGTCCTGCCTTGCAGTGGTAACTCTTGGCCTCCCTGATCGAGGTCTGTCATCTGCAGAGTTGTGGAGGGTGTCTCTGTCCACCAGGGCCGATATCGTTTGGTGTGAACAGCCAAGGCGACGTGCCACCTCACGGTAGCTCAATCCGCCTCGCAGTATGCCCAAGGCACACTGCCGTTGATCTCTTGACAATCGTGGCATGTTGATTGAAATGCCCATTTTGCACTGGCCTTTTCAAAGCTAATATCAAGACATCACGTGCAGCTCATTAAAATCATCCCGTACCCCTTGGCTCATCACTGACAGTCAAAACGGCTGTTCAACAGCTGTGCTATGAAGTGACCATTGAAGGTTCAAGTTACCATCCGTGACCGTTTTGTCTGACAGCGAGGACACTATTGTCCACAAATAAGTTCACACATTTACTACACGCAGTGTTATTGTTGATATTTGAAGGTTTAAAAGGTCGTAAGTTTCTTTTGCGTTTCAGTATAGTTCAAACCTTTACACAAACTGTTTGTGCAATTCCTTTAGATTCAAGGAGAACCCTGTGAACACATACATGATTTGATACATAATGATGAAATGTGATGCTTGGTCTGGCAAATATTGTCATGGAAAAATAATATAAAAAGTCTGCATTCAAAGTAGAATGCACATTTGTCAGAATTAATCCCCTGGTGTTGTTCTTTTTCGCTGTTTCATCATACTATCCTTGTTTATTATTTGTACATCCAGACAAAACCTTTTGAGAACAATTTTTAGCTCACCAGGACTTTAATCTGGTGAGCTTATGCGATCGAGCAGTGTCCGTGACTGAGTGACTGAGTGAGTCAGTCAGTCAGTCAGCCAGCCAGTCAGTCCATAAACACTTCAGTCATTATCGCTTGAACCAAACATACGATTTTGATGAAACTTGGCCACAAGCTTCATATCTGATGCATAACGAAAGTTTATTGACAACATCAAAATATGTGCTCATTAGGGGGTCTGTGAGGGGAGAGGGTTGACCCTTCCCCCTCCCCCCACCAAAAAAAAATAGGAACTTGCTCTCTTCTCCGAAACTACACAAACAATTTTGATGAAACTTGAACACCATCTTCATCACCCATGATGCACCAAAGTTTATCGACCGTATAAAAATCTGCTCTCATTTAGGGGGTTTACGGGAGGATTTTTGACCACCCAAAGAAGTATTGGCTCTCTTCTCCGAACTTACATACATAATTTCGATGAAACTTGGATAACAACCTTCATCACCCATGATGTACCAAGGATTGTTCATGGCATTAAAAAAAAATCAGGGTATGGGGGCATGTGTGGGGTTTAAGTAACCGTTGCTCCTGATCCAAGCGAGCTTCAGGGTGCATGGTCAAAGATTTTTAAAGCATTCAGAATGCTTGAATATACTCTTCGAAATTTACAAGATGACTGAATTGTTGAGAGAGAGATAGCCATCAGTGTCTCTCTTTAACAATGCTTGGTGATGTCCTTGTAGAAATAATTTTTGCCCTAGCATTTCTATTGGTTTTCTTTTGCTGCAAATGGTTTGCAAAAAGTCGGTGTCATTTGTGATCTTGCAAATATTTCACGCCGTACCCCAGCAATAGGAAAAAAATGTTGATTTTTTTACTCACCATCTAATTCCACTAAATGTACATATCAGAACAAACCAAATTGTCCAGATTGTTTTGAGTACAATATGAGCCACACATTTAACATGATCGGCATGCTTTCTGAATTTCTATCAACCGCAAAGCCATTGTATCACACTATTGCTACGTCAAAGAGACTGTTCAACTCATTTATGAACAGTTGTAGTCTTTATTTCGACAAATATTTTTTGAATGGAGGTTCGGCACACACGATGAGCATTTTCATTACTCATCCATCTCAAGTTTGATTACCCATCCAGGTATCAAAATACGATAAAGTTTGTTTCTAAGCAATTTGTGTTATTGTTTCATGCCAAGCGAACACTATAAGAGGCTCTCTTTATAGTTAAGAAAGGTTAGCTTGTCAGACATTGCAAATACAACGATGTCGTCATTGCAGCGATAGGGTTTGCATAAATTTCTTCAGTCTAGTGTGATATGGTTTTCTGACATCTGTACATGAACCTTGTCAAAGAGAACTCCACTTTCATACTGCAGCACATGTACAAACAATCCATCCAGTGTTGTTCACAGGATGGGTACAATTTCTGGTATAATTTTATTTTTTTTGCTTACTCGTTCGGCTTCAAAGTCAATAATCTGATGTTAACATTTGTATATTGCAGTTATGTGACCCCCTTTTCTTTGGAAAAAAAAACCTTATCACTGAGCACATGCCTGCAGTCCCAGATGAAGACCACTCAGTGGTTAAAACGTTGCACTTGAGCCTTGCCTGGTAGGCATCTGAACCTGTACTCGTTGGTGGTGCCTTCAGTTTTTGAAGTGTTATTTTGAGAACTTTTTTGCACTGATTTTGCACTTTTTTGCAAAGTTTTGAAAACTTTTAGAACAGCACTGCACCTTCTTGTAGTGTGAAATATTTCACCCAGTAGGTTGTCCTGTGTGCTGCTTCCACTGCTCTTTTTTTGCATTCCACATTTAAATTCTTCACTCACCATAACTTTAGTGGGCTCCTGAAATATGCATGTGTATTCCACTCCTGAAACATGAAATTAATTGTGGAAATCTCAATCATAGGGTCACATGTAGCAACAAAAATAACAAGTGACCTCAAATTTATATCTCCACTGTTTTATCTCTCTCCTCGGTCAACGACAACAACCATAAGGCAGTTGAAAAAGTGAGCAAAATATAAAGAAAAAATATAATAAAAAGATAACATAGAATTGGCAGGAAATATTGAATGCGTCAGCTGAGAGGATGGCCGAGAGGTATGCGCGCTTGTCTGTAAGCCGTCTTGCCTGGATTTGAATCCCAGACCAGCTTTATACGACCATCCTGGTGTTTCACAGCTAGGTAGGGTGATTCTTGAGTGTGCGTGTGTGCCGTCCCTAAGATGAACGTTCAACTTGCGTACCGTCTGCCAGCATTAGTTGGTGGATGTTAAGGATCCCACGGTGTCCATCATGAAAAATAGGCGAGTTATCACTGATACCCTGAACAAATGATAAATTCCTGCCTGATCTACTGCTGGGAAAGGGATGGCAAACAACCTCGCATGACCATTGGCCAAGAAACTGCCACAGCAGAACCAACACTCTGTAACACAAAATATGGTACATTGGATCAGATTTAATGTTTACAAGTACAAGAATATTAAGATATTATGGTGCCTTTAAAAACAATTGGCTGGTTGTATTGTGAGTTGCACAATGAGTCAACCCCCTGGTTGTATTAATTCAGCGGCCAACAGGGCTTGAACTCAGGACCCTAGGATCCCAAGCCGCCACCTTAACCACGAAGCCAACACCAGGCTTCATATTGTGATGTAACGAAGTTTGAATGTAAAATGGATATTTATGTTACACCTATGTCTTGCCTCGTGCATATTCATGGTTTTCTTCATGCGTATTTATGTTCCACCCATGTGTTGCATCATTTCCGCTCGAAGGGGGCGAGGGCGGCTCTTCTTTGTCTGGCGGAATGGTTGTTGTATGTGGAGAAAGCATGGTTTTTACCGTCACACTTGGAGTATTTTAAAATAAAAGTAAAAGTGATTTAAACCTCCAGATGTCGGAAAGCTGCCTGGAGCATTCTTTCTTCAAAAAAAAAAAAATCAGGGCACTTCGACTGTTCTAGGATACGTACAAATTGGGTTGTTGAGGAATGAATGGAAATCCTGTTCAAACTGTCGATAATGTAAATTAACGTTTTATTTGTCGGACTTTTGAAGGGTTTGAAGGAACTTCAATCGGTGCTTCATAAATCTCGCTATTAAATACGAGTGGTATTAAAATGGTGAGTGGAATGATATACGTACTCACAATAGTCCAAGACCCAACAACGTTTTTAATTTAATTTTCAGACAAATCAGTACGGAATCGTAAGACGATGTTTTACCGATTAAATTTACTTGTAAAATGAAATTCCGACAAGATGGTATAGAGGTAACATACTTATTATAGTGGGGAAACTTAGCATAACAATTGTGCATTTTGTGAGGAAAGCACCAAATTTGGCACACTGGTAGCCGATCATATTATGAACAGATTTGGATATTGGGACATTTCAAAATTTTTGATGGCAGTGGAAAATGGCTGCCACAGCCATCAGCGGCTGAATTTAAGATGGCCCAATATCCAAATCTGTTCGTAATATGTTGGGCTACTAGTGTGCCAAATTTGGTGCTTTCCTCACAAAATGCACAATTGTTATGCTATATTTAGCTAAGTTGCTCCACTATTATGCTGTATGTCTTGTCTGGGTTCCATTCACGACCCAAATATAAACTGTAGCCAAATTATCGACAGCTCCCTGAGCAAATTTCAAATTCGTGTACTGACTATCTCTGAGAAGGCAAAGGCAAACCACCAAGTGTAATTATTGACAGGAAACTGCTTTGGCAGCACTGGACCTACCTTTGGGAAAATCATGAGAGTGAGGAGGGGGAAATGGATATTTTCAGAAATCCTGCTTTTGATATGCAGTACAGCACACTCAAAATAATATCTCAAACAATATATATTTTTTTAAAAACACCATATCAAACATGTCTCATCAGTTAGCATCCTGGCATCATTCGTTTGCTTGGTTTGGGAGATCGAAAAGGAAAAAAAGAAACTTTTGCAGTTTTTGAACTATTGTGAGCATTTCGTTTATAGAACTTTGCGTTCACAACACGTACTGAGTGAGAATGCCAAAACTTATGTTTACGACAGGACTCAAAGGGTTATTTCGAGATCACATGTTCAAAGGGGGTAGGGGTTAATTGAGAAAAGAAAGAGGAAAGTGAGATGGGGAAGGCAAAATTTGAATTATGTGATAGCATCTAATTAATTTCTGAAGAAACCAGGCTATGGTTTTGACATGAAACAATGAAACTTTCCATTCTTCTTCCTTTGCTGTTAGAATCTGCTTTTAACGACTTCCTTGATTCACTATTTCAGGACGCTATGCAAGTTTGTGATGGCCCAATGAATAAACATCCAACTATTCTCCAATCGTTTTTTTTTTTTGGGAACTCGCTTCACAATAGAGCAGCTGACATATTTTATTACAGGGTGGCGTAATGCTTAGAGAATATGCTCTGTCCTCTCCAACCAGACTCTGTGGCATCATGGTTAGATTGTCTGCTCTGAATATGTGAGGTTGGTGGTTTGATCTCCAGCTGTGTCATACCAAGGACTTCAAAAAATAGTACTTGCTGCTTCCTTGCTTGATGCTCCGCAATGAAAAAGACGAGAACATGGACAAATAACCATAAGTTGGCAAAACGAATGCAGGCTTTGATGAGCCTAATTGCCAATTTGGTGTCTGTCCGTCTGTCTGTCTGACAGAGATAGATTCGATCATTACTTATCCACTCTCAACCAAATTTGCCAGCGGCACTCGGGGTCACACAACAGAGATTGTAGCAATTGCATTTGCCCCCCTCTCCAAGGGGGTTTTCCACCATGGACGAACTTTGTGTTATCTATCTATAATTCCAGCAGTGTGTGTGTGTGTGTGTGTGTGTGTGTGTGTGTGTGTGTGTGTGTGTGTGTGTGTGTGTGTGTGTGTGTGTGTGACCGCTGTTTCTGGACAACCACTGGTCCGATCTAATTGAAACTTGCCAGGTATATTGCTGGGGACCTGAGAATGTGCCTTTTCAAGGTTTGATGTTAATCGGACAAGTGCTTCCCAAGTTATGGCCATTTATTTACCAACCAATGACATGACACATTGCTGCGTAGGCCGGTGCGCGGCCGGCCGGCGATGACGTCACGGACCGTGCCGGTTACATGGCAGCGAATGTCATGGCAAGCAAAGACAGGGAGGTAAACTTGATTTTAATTTGGATTTTAATTAACTCTGTGTGTGGAAGTGTGGTTGTCGTGAGAGCGAAGGAACGGCCTGTGTGGCTATCGTTTCTGGCTCATGGTTTGAAAGTTTTTTTTTTTTTTTGCACGTATGGCCACGCACGTACGGGCACGTGAGAGCGAAGGAACGGCCTGTGTGGTTGTTGTTTCTGGCACGTGGTTTGAAAGTTTTTTTGTTTTTTTTGTTTGCACGTACAGCCACGCACGTACGGGCACGCACCTATGGGCATGCACTAGTAATAATAATATTGACGTTATTACAAAAAAATTAAGACTAATAATATCCCGATGGGATTCTTCTGCCTTGGACAAATGCCGTGTTAACCAAAGTTTGCCTGTTTCTGTTTTAGCATCAACACTCCTAATGTACATGGTGATGTAATTCCTTCAAGCACTGATTTGTTTGTTCTTCTTGCATTCAATGGAATATCTACCATTCATCTCCAACACCACATTTTAAAACTGTCAGTCATCTTCCTTTCTTTCATTTTCACTATCCATGACTCTCATCCATACATTGCAACTGGATATACCAGAACATTCCCCAGCCTCCTCTTGGTTTATATTGTCACATCGTTGTCTTTCCAGATCTTTGTCAATCCTGACATTGCTGTTCTCCCCAACACGAACCGTCTGTCAATTATCCTCCACGTTCCCCACTCAGCTCAACCTCTGAACCCTGGAAGATGAAACTTTCCACGATATTTACATCATCGTCTCCCAATCTGAACACATCAATATTCTCAGTCGATAAGATTTTAGTCTTTTTAGGTTTTAATAAACACCAGCTTTTTCGCTTTCCTCCTTCACTGTCTGCAGCAGTACACTGATACCAATCTATTACTTAAGCTACCTACCTACAGGTCTGACAATATCCAGGTACCTCTCTGTTTCCAATGCTTTTCGGTACCAATATCCTCTTTAAAATCCATCTTCTACGATGGCTGCCACTTCATTTCTTAGGAGTCGATTCCATGCATTAACTACTCTTTGAGTGAAGGACTCCTGCTTTACGACCGTCCTCATGTCTTCTTTATTCTCAGGCTGTGGCCTCTGATCACTCACATCATAAACCCAAAAATACTTATTAAGTATCCACTGGCACTTTTATTTTTGGAACAAGGTAAATTATTTCCTCAATGTGTACTCCATCACCTATGTCATGGAAGAGACACAAGAAAACAGATTCTTGTGCACAGACATCTGACCATAATGAAAGTCACCTCCTTTTGCCTACCTTCTGGATAGATGAGCTGGCTTCAATTTATATGAAAACAAGATCTCTTCCTCCTTCATCTTCCTCTTATTCTTCATTTGTAATGATGTGAGTCTCATCCAATGCCGTGTCAGTCAACGCCGATGTTACACCGCCTTTTAAAGAACCACAAAGCAGGCTGCTCTACTTGCAACGCAGGTGAGAAAAGCACACGAAAAAGCAGCTGATATTTCAATAATTTATTTGTAAGATTTTTAAAGGGTGAAAGTTAATTTTTATTTTTGTTCTGTTTTTTTTTTTTTTTAAATTGAGCAATTATGCAAAGATTGGTATTTCAGTCAGTGAAGCGACAGGTCTTACATTCTATCTAGTTCTTTCTTAATAATCAACTTCCTATGTTCAATCAGTTCCACTTTACAAGATTTCTATGCTCATAAAAATTTAATTTTACCTTTTGTATTTTTGTTTATCATCTGCAACTGTTTTTCTGACCTGTGATTGCCCCCCTCCCCCCCCCCCCCAATATCCTTGTTGTCATTCTTCCACATTCCATCCTGCTATTTCACCTTTTCCATTATGTTTGCATACAATGAATTGATTTCAAAAAGCTGTGGATGTGGATTACAATAAGAAACGAGAGAAAGAATGGCAGGTTTATCAAACTCAGTGAAATGTCAGCTTGTGGTATGTGTTTGGAATAGACCACTATCTGACCTCTTTAATTCAGAACAGGTCACCGTGCCATCTGAAGCCATAGCTCATGATACAGGGGGAACAGCTTCAAATCCCATATCCCACACGCATTTGTCCAATGTCTACCCATGTCTTTGTAATTTGCATACAAGTACACTGATGTCTGCTGATGTCTTTGTCCTGCAAGTGATGTGTGTCGAAGCCCCTCCATGATCCTCAGACCACATTATATATTCAATACAAGGCGCAAGCATATACATGGTGTTCAGAATGATCAAATCTTCCTTTGGTTTATTTTCACTTTCACTACAAAGCCAGAGACGGAAGGAAAAATGCAATCGTGAATTAAAACTTTGTAAGCTGCTGATGAAACCTGTTTAACATGCATTCTTTTCCAAAGTGAATGCTTTCCCTTGAGAATTCATGGGTAACCAGTGCCAGTGTGTCATAGGTTTTGAATGCGGAGCCAATTAGCCGATTCTTTACTGGTGTCACAATGAGAATTAAACAAGTGGAACTTCTGATCTCTCCTGTGCATCCATGCGACAGGTTTGTAAAAGTCATTTGCTCCCCCCCCCCCCCCCGCACCCCCACAAAAAAAGCAATTCGTTTTCAGTCATCTATGCCAGGTTAACACTGCAGCTTGTCTGCTGTATTAAAATTATGTCTGCACATTAAGTCCAATCAGTGAGGTTGTTACCTGATTCTTTGTTGGAATATTTTGATTCCAGGTTGCTTTGTGACTGCTGTTGGCTCAGCCAGAGTAATTTTTTTTTTTTTTTTTTTGGTTATGCATTATCAAGGATCGTGGAGGAGCTGGAGCTGAATGGAATGGAACAAAATGGAAATTGGGGAAACACCAACAGCTGAATAGAAGTGAGAGTGAGATTAATGGGAGGGGAGAATGACACATGGGGTGAACAAGCTGCACACAAGCTGAAAGATAGCAAGACGATGAAGGGGAAAGTGTGGATCAAACGGAAAAAAGGAATAAACTAACCGATAACGAGCAAATGATGAGAAGTGAGGGAGAGGGGAAAATTCACAATTAATTGGAAAATCGGAGTGCTTTGGATTGGGATCATTTGGGGTGGAATACCTCATGAGTATGGATGGGGGATTAGCTCAGGTCGTGGTGAACAGCTCACTGACTTGTCGTCTGGAGGGAAGAATGGGACTGAACAGACTGGGGAAGTTGCTTCCACAGGGGAGAGAAAAAGAACAAAAGGAAGAATCGTAAGTTTCCACCATCGTCATCGTGAAACGCAAGCCAATCTTAGGCTTTCGTGTTTGATCAAATTTGGCCCTTTAGTACTGTCGTGTACTCTTCGTCCGTACCAACTGTTCGTATTATTCCATCATAAACTTTGTTTCATTTACTTGTCTAACCAATGGCAGTAGTGCAGGCATGGTTCTTATCTGGTTTCCAACCAATCATTTTGCCCGACACCACTACTGGGCTGAAGGATCTCCCCCTCCCTGGGCTGAAGGATCTCCCCCTCCAGGGACGAGGGGAGAGGAAGGTTTTAACATGAGTGTGAGGACTATTTCCTGCTGAGCAGCTCGCTATTTATACTGTCGTGGAAATAACTCACGGACTTGAGTTTCACTGGAGTTAAACCAAAGTTCACTGGAGTTAAATTGAATTTGCAGCCCTCTCTTTAGCGAAGCATTTCCTCTCTTGACTCAAGGAGTTTCGTACCACATGTCTGTCCGTGGCCCTCAATTCAGCAGCGCTTTGCTCTCAATACCTGCAGAGCTTGGTACTTGGTGTCTTGTTCACGGCCCTATCTTCAGTGGGTCTTTGCTCCTTTCAACCGCAAGACCACTGTCATTGAACACCTTTTAGTGAGCAGCTTATTCTCACAGGCACTGGTCATTTTTGACACCCAAGTACCCGAGTGGATCAAAATTTTTCATGGACACAAAGCCGAATTGGCCTACTAGTGGGGCAGATAACAGCAATGTTTGAGGGGAATCATGCAAATGATGATACAAGCATCATATTTGGCACATTTGTTCTCCAGGGGATTCTAATCAAATCTGCCTGATTGGCCATTTGAAAATCCAAATTTTGAAGATGCAAATCCAAAATGCAAAAGAAGATCACGAATCAATGTTAGATGCTGGCTGAGATTAGTGACTGTTTCAGAAACATCATCAAAGACGTTCCAAGTCTGCCATGCAGTTTTCTTCCCTTTACCGCGGAAGGCAGACACGACGTCACATCCAGCGAACGCATGGAAGTATGGGATCCCTCCAGCTTTCTCAGGCCCTATTGCAGAAACTACCTCATGGACTGGAATCCATCGTGCCTTGGCTCCTTGGCCAAAGGCAATCCAACATGTTCTCAAGACCTAGTTCCTGTAAGGATGGCAGTACAGATATTGCTATGACTCGTACGTCCGTGTCATTAGCCTTAATGATAATGGACTTGCTACCATCCGTCGTTGCATCCCTGGCGTGTACAAATATTCGAGTGTCAGCTTCTTCATGACAACATGGAGACACAGCATCCAGTGACTTCCTTGTGTTGCTAATGGCATCTTCTCCTTTTGTGACAATGACTGTGCTTGTCGTCTGTGCTTCACACATCTTTTCCGCAAGGAAGTGAAACAGCTCAGTCTTGTTGCTGTCATCTCGAAGAAAGCTTCTCCAGTTACTTGGGGTCTTACTGGTTCCAGTCACTCTTCTTCTGATTCCTTGCCCCCTTTTCGACCTTGCCTCGGACTTCAGACTTGACTTCTTGTACACATCAAACACTACATCCACCCTCTCGTACCTCGCACCATAGGATTCCACCTTTGGGATGATGTCTTCTTTAGCATAGTCATCAAATATCTTTGAAGTGCGTGGAGGTAGGGTATTGATAAGTGCTGAGCCATCAATGATGACTGCATCTCCCCTTGGTTCTCTGTCTGGGATGTTCACTTGTGCGTTAAGAATTTCAGCCAGCTGTGACCAAATTTTTTTGAAGTTTTTTTTATTTTTTTTAATATTTCAAAATTTGGATTTTCAAATGGCCAATCAGGCAGATTTGATCAGAAAGCCCTGCAGAACAGAAATGCAAAATTTGATGCTTGTATCATCATTTGCACGATTTTTCTACTATCTACGACACTACACTGGTAATATGGCATTTCTTGCTTTTTTTTGAACTTGTGACAGTATTCACCCGCACTCAAGCTGAACAGCTTATGCGACACCATTCAGGCTGGACGAAGTCATCAACCTATAGTGGTAAGTCGAAAGAAACGTCGCCTGAACATAGAAATCCATTCACCGTCTTTATTTTACTCAGAATTTGCCTTCCATTGGATTCTTTATTGTTTCCATCTGAATACATGGCTCAATATGCATGTTCAAGTCAAGTAGTCAAGTATGGGAGCATGCGCTAGAACAGTGCGTCACTGTGCCCACTTTCCGCTGGTACTCCAGGGGCCTCCGTCTGGCCATCCCACAGGCATATGCCTGGCCAATCCCCATCTCCTTGAGATGCTGATCAATCTGCTGCAAACACGAGGAACGTAGTCGGCACATTGGCATCTTCCATTCACGAGGCTCGCTCGCTGAGAGAATCTGGTGAGCAGAATCAGCGTCAGCAAAATGAGCCACATGTCCAGCCACAGCTGACGCTTACAGATTATGCAGGCAACAAATCTCATTTGAGTCTCTCTCAGAAACAGCTCGTTGCACACAAAGTCCAACCAGAAAGAGCCAAGGATTCTCCAAAGAGACCTGGTACCAAAGGAATTATGTCTCCGTCTTAGATTCCTGGTCGGATTCCAAGTCGTACATCCATACAGCAAGACTAGAAGCACCAAGGCCCTGAAGACTCGGACTTTCATCCTCCTGCACAGGTACCGGCAGTGCCATGCCCCATGATCCAGTGAATCTATGACTCCCCAGGCCCGTCTATTGACCTCTGACTCACAGCCAGCAGAGACAAGAATATCACTGCCAAGGTAAGGGAATCTCCTCGTGACCTCAACATCCTCACCACAAACAGGTACAGACAGGACAGCACCATCCAAGATGTCAATGAAAGCCTGGATCTTAGTTTTGACCCAGGAAACCCATAATCCCAGGGGCTCCGAGTCCTCATTCAGCACCTCAAGGGCCCCCAAAAGGATATATAGTATTTCCGCAATGATGAATGCATCATCTGTGAAATCAAGGTCAGAGATCTTGGCATTCCCCAACAATGCACAGCAGCTTTATCTTTCCAACCTACTCCCCAGAATCAGTACATACAAGTGCTGAAAAGTGTGGGGGCCAGTACACACCCCTGATAAACTCCAGTAACAACTGGAAATAAGTCAAAGATGGTATCAGCACATCTCGCAGCACTCTCAGTACCAGAGTATCGTTCAGGCATCAGATTGATCAGTTTTGGTGGCACTCCATGAAGACCAAGAATCCTCCAGAGGGCATCCCGATTCACTGAATCAAATGCTTTACAGAGATCAACATAGGCTGCAAGCAGCCCTGCCGAAACTCTCATCGGTGTTCGGTGAGGACCCGAAGAGAAAGGATTCGGTCAATCATTTACCTCTGGTGTAAGAACTTACTGCTCTGGATGCTGGTGCTCAATCAGATGGTGGCGAACCCTATCAATAGTTATCCGAGAAAAGACCTTGCCCAGCATTGAGAGCAGCGTCACCCCTCGGTAGATGTTGCAGTCTTCGTGATCAGCCTTTCCTTTCCCGAGTGAGACAACAAGGCCCCTCTTCCAGTCAGTTGGGATGATGCCTGTGTTCCAGGCAGAGCACAGAACTGCATGCAACGACAGGAGTGGAGCATTTCCACCAGCCTTGAGAAGTTCAGCATGGATGCCACAGATCCCAGGAGCTTGACCCCATTTCAACCGGTTCACCGCAGCCTGTGTTTCCACAAATGAAGGTTGACCACAGTTGATTGGAGGGTCAGCAATCAGGATTGTGACACCCCTGATATCCAACCCAACAGCTGGTGCATCAGCCTGGTACTGCTGCTCAAAGTAACCGGCTCAGCGGGCCTTCACTTCGGACTCCTCTGTCAAGAGCATACCACCCTCTGCTCTAACTGCAGTACACTGAGGGATGGGCTTGGAAGAATGCAATGCGTGAATTCCCATGGAAGTAGGATGAGAATCACTTGACCACAGGTGATGCTGTACCCCCTCACAGATTCCTCGCACATAGGACTCCTTGCCCACCATTACTGCATGGAGAGTTTTTTTACCTCAGCTCCCTGAACAGCTCAGCTCTGCCATTTAGCCTGGCCCTTCGACTCTCGCCAATGGTATCCAGTGTCCCTTGAGAGAGAAAATGCTTCTTTGCCCTTTGGTGAGTTCCAAGACATCAACCAGCAACATCAAGGATGGTACTCTTTGAAGGCACTCCACAACTCGTTTGGATCCTCCAAAGCGCCTAGACCCCCAAAATCTCCACTCAGCCTGTTCGCAAACTCCTCAGTTACCCTCTCGTCCTTGAGCTTGCCAACATCCAGCCTAGGCTGGGAAGGTAACATTCTCCTATATTTGAGCTGCAACTTCAGAGTTGCGACAACAAGCCTGTGGTCAATATTGAGGAACTGAGCACTCCGGTGGACCCTGCAGTTCTAGATCATACTCCAGTGACCATCAATGAGCACATGGTCAATCTCCTTTGCCACACTGCCAGCATTGCAAAACGAAGCCCAGCGATGAACCTGTGGGTGCTGAAACCATGAACCAGCCACCTTAACTTCATGACTTCTTGCAAAGACAAGGGACTTGGTGCTATTCTGGTTCATAGTTCCAGACTCATGGGGACCAACACACATCTCACAACCATTCCTATCAGTTTCAGTCGATGCATTGAAATCCCCCAAGGCAAGAACAGTATCTTACCCGGGGCACTGATCAACCACAGACTCGAGTGTGGCATCGAATGCGTCCTTCATGGTGACATCACTCTCTTCAGTCGGAGCATCTTCAGAGACCAGGGAAGTGGCACCCAAAGAGTGACGAATCCTTAGTCTCATAACACGCTAGTTGACTGGTGTTACTTCAGTTATCACTGGAGTTATTGGACACAGCTACAGCATCTCCTTGGGCATGGTAACCATCAGTGCGACCAGACCAATAGTTGGTGTAACCACCCGCCATGATCTCACCGCAATCCGGTCTCCGAACCTCAGAGAGTGCTGCAATATCGATGTCCAAACGCTTGAGCTCAGATGATAACAGAGACAGCTGCTCATCCTCTCTTCGGGATAGGACATTCCAGGCACCCACCCAAAAGGACCACCTCAGGTTAACTGAAGGAGACTGCCATCTGGTGAATGACACTTCAGCACCACCCCGACACACACACACTACCGCAATCTTACCCGGGAAGGTTACCCCATGGTTTCCCTCATATCATCAAAGATTGTTGGTCCCGAAGTCTTTGCCCCAATCCTGTCATCGGGTGAGCTGCCCTGTGACGGTCAGCTGCAAAGAAGTTACTCCCACGGAGTGGGTTTTCAGATTTTTTTCTGCTTTTGGAATGTGTTGTGGAATGAAGGGTTTTACGGTGGCCAGAGTGCAAATCCTGCCACCAACCTTGTAATAAAAATTAACCCAGCTGCAGGAGGACGTCCGCAGACACAGTTGGGCACTAGACATGGATGGTCGTTGCCTCACAATTAGCTCCTCTGCCCTTTGACGGGTTTTGTTCTTCATCCTGCTGGGTGTCCATATCATACATCCTCCTCACCAGGAATCCTGGTTGGGAAGACGGTATAGTCGCCGACCCATGCATGTTCAGATCCCATGTACTATAAGACCCCAACATTCACGGGAGATACGTTCCTGGAAAATGCCGCAAATGTCGATTTCGCGAATGTTGGAGCATTGTGTCGGTGGGGAAAAGGAGGATGTTTTTAACCTCCGCCATCGAAGATCGGAGGTTACTGTTTTCACCCCTTTCTGTTTTTTTTTTTTTTATGAACAGTATTACGGAAAAACTCCTCGATGGATATCGACGAAACTTGGTGGGGGGATTAGGTCTGGTCCAAGGATCATGCCATTAGATTTTGGACTTGGTCCAAAATCCAATATGGTCGCTATGGCGGCCATTTTGAAAAAAATATTTGAATTTTTATTTTTTTTTTGCATTTGTACATGTTATAAGTGATTTCCAACAAAAAAACACGCCAAAATTATAATTGCGGATGATTTTGGAACTTCAGGTGGATATACCCACATAAAATCAATTTCTCTCTCGAGGAATCCAGTTATGACGAATGAATTGAGTATGTAAAAGTTAAAAGTAAAAGGGAAAGTTGCAAACTTTAACTCTGAGCACTGTTGACATCAAATTGAATGAATAGGATATCAGGTTCACTTGAGTGACCTAGCAGTATTGGCGGCAGAGGTTTTGCACTCCACCGAGTGCTCCCCCTCTAGTTTTTTGTTTGTTTGTTTTAAACACTTCATGACTGGCCTCCTATATCCACCAACACTGATATTAATACAGGAAGGGCACTCGGTGAAGCACGTACCTCCGCCACGCAATGCCTGATCTTTGAGAACATATCTGGCCCAATACATTTTTGAAATATAATGCTGCATATCATTTTAGGCCATATCTCTCGATGGTGAAGAATCACTTTGAAAAATTAAATAATTATCGTATCCAGATTCAGATTCAGATCATCACCAAAATCGAATCAATTCTTCCTTGCCACACACACACAACGTTTCCACCAAGTTTTATCCGAATCCGTCTACAACTTTTTGAGATATCATGCTATATATTGTTTTTGGCCCTATCTCTCAAAAGTGAAGAATGACTTATAACATTCTAGTAGTCGGATCCGGATCCAGATCTTCACCAAAATCTAATCAGTTTGTCCTTGTCACACACCGAACCTGTCCACAACATTTCATCTGGATCCGTCTCCGACTTGAGATATCATGCACACAGACAAACAGACAGAAAGGGGTGAAAACATAACCTCCTTCACCTTCGGTGGTGGAGGTAATTATCTTACCCATCCTCCTGCTCTTGGTACTCTGAATCCTGCGGTGAAGCAGTTGCTTTAAAACAACTTGCATTCTCCTTCTGGAAGGCAAATCCGACCGGATGCAACCTCAGATCACTCCACAAAGCCTGCAACAAGTGCGTGTCTCCCCTCGGGAGAGCCAGGAAACAACATCTGTTCATTCTCAAGAATGAGCTTTCAAACTTGTCTCCCTCCTCTAAAACCTGGTGGTGCCTTATCAAGTCTGTCACTGGTGTATGCTACCCTTCCCTCACTTCAAATGGAACCACACGGAGGATGCCCATTCGGCGTCTGGCTTTGGAGGCCAACTTTGAAATGTGGCTTGCCCAAGAGAGATCATGGCTGAGAGTGAGATCCATGAGTTTGAGTGACTGAACCTCTTTGAGAGGGTTGGTGAGAAAGTAGATGGGAGGATTTGTGGTGCAGTCTTTTTGGAGAGAGTGAGTGAGTGAGTGTGGGATTTCTCAGGATTGAAAGACATTTTCCAAGTGTTTGACCAGTTTGTGATTTTGTCAAGATCTGAGGAGAGGGAAGAGGCTGCTGCGTGTCTGTCAGAAGGATGAGAGATGCCACGGCGGAGAGTGGAGTCATCACCAAAGAGATAAAGAGGATTTTCCAGAGTCAGTGAGATGTTTGATGAAGATTAGGAAGAATATGGGGTTGAGGGAGAGGATACTAAGAGTTCCATTGAGAGCCACACATTGGCTGTGAGAGTGGAGGAAGTCAGGAATCCAAGAGTGGAGATGCCCTTGCATTCCAGAGGCAGACAGTTTGGAGAGCAAGGCAGGATGCCAGACTGTATCATAAGCTCGAAACATGTCTGGAGAGATGGCCTTAATCTCATGTCTGATATTGAGAGCCTCCATCCATTTTTGGGAGAGTAGAAGCAGCACGTCCAAGGTAGAGTGACCTGATCTGAATTCGACTTGATGATCTGAAATGAGGTTGTTGAAGGAAAGGAAGGATTTCATATCAACTACAATGATGGATTCAATAACCTTGCTGATGATTGGAAGTAAGCTGATAGGTCCGTCATCAAGGGGATCATTTTTTGCACCTTTTCTCTGTAAGGCAGTGATGTTGGCAGATTTCCAAGCAGATAGAAGATGTCGAATCCATGAATGTCAGCATTCCACGGTACTCTGTTCTTCTTCTTCTTCTTCTTCTTCTTCTTCTTCTTCTTCTTCTTCTTCTTCTTCTTCTTCTTCTTCTTCTTCTTCTTCTTCTTCTTCTTCTTTTTCTTCTTCTTTTCTTCTTTTTCTTTTTCTTTTTCTTTTTCTTTTTCTTTTTCTTTTTCTTTTTCTTTTTCTTTTTCTTTTTTTTTTTCTTTTTCTTTTTCTTTTTCTTTTTTTTTTTCTTTTTCTTTTTCTTTTTCTTTTTCTTTTTCTTCTTCTTTTTCTTCTTTTCTTCTTTTTCTTCTTTTTCTTCTTTTTCTTCTTCCAAGATGGGGTGGGAGATGGCAACCTTCAGGTGGTTAATCTTGTTTGGTGTTCTGCAAATACTGACTATTGACACTTTGCAAAACATGGCATAAGACAAGTTTAAATTAGAGATAGACTGTGTTTTGTCCATTATGTAGCTTACATAAAAGTACAGTGATGTTTCCTTATGTCCTTGTCTTGCTTGAAGTACACCTTCGAGCTCTTCTGTGAACCATAGGCATTGCTGTCCGTAGTGTATTTTTAATGTGAGATAAAAAAAAATGAACACAGAAGGCGAACATAATATATAATGGAAAACAGGATGTTACAGTTTCTATGAAACACAAGGGTATTTTACAGCATAAGAACAGGTTCCTCGACAGGAGTTGAATGTCTACATTGAAATATAACTTGCAGATAGCCATCTCCGATGGGTATGGGGGACAGGACGGATCACAATACTCGGTTACGGTAGTTTGTTTGGATGTTTTGCGCCACATTCAACAGCTCAGTTCATATTGGTGGCGTGTCTGGGTGCCCATGGTAGCGTTTGAGACCGGTCGCTTTAGATTGTTGGCCTTGACACAAAGTTCCGGATGAGTAACACAAACGATTTGACATTTTCATCGTTTCTATATTACCTCCATCAACAGATTAACAACATGGCAGGATAAAAGTCGTAAATGCCGAGTTGAACAAACGTCCTGAACTCATGGACTTAGTTAAAGTAAAGCACGTCAGCTGGGACCCCTTGCCGTCGGTTTGCTGCCGAACGCTGCTGATTGTGACGTCATCGATTCCCTCTTTGAAAATTCTATCGATATTCGATTTTTTGAATCCGCTATCACCTGCGTAAATACATGGAACACAGAATGTGAAGATTTTGGAAGTATGAACAGAATATGTTCGGAGAAAAGTGTGTTCGAAGTTCCAGGCTTACACCCATTATATTATGATGATTATGATTATGATATTCGATTTTTTTTGAATCCGCTATCACCTGCGTAAACAAGTGAAACACATAATGTGAAGATTTCGGAAGTATGACAGAATATGTTTGGAGAAAAGTGTGTTAGACAAGCACTGAAGCTGCAGACAAGCAATAACTGATGCTTGACAGTTTACACATCGCGTGCACAATTGTGACATGCCTAACTTATTTTTTAAGCTCATCTTCAGTTTTTCTAATACCATTCACAAAAGGAAGGAGGTAAGTCAGGAAAGCAGTGTTCTGTAACTCTAAGGCAGGGTTGACAGGATGGCCAAGAGGTGTGCACACTTTACTCAAAGCTATCTCGCCTGGTTTGAAGTTTGAAGCTATATAGTGTCATCCTGGTGTTTCACAACCAGGATGATTCATCAATGCGTGTGCCATTCCTTGGATGAATGTTAAGCAGGTGTCCTTTCTGCTAGCATCAGTTGGTGGATGTTAAGGATCCCATGGTGTCCTTCATGAAGATTAGGTGAGCTATTGCCAGTACCATGAACAAATTACAAATAACAAATGACTGCTCTCATCTCAATGGGACACTTAGGTAGCCCTCATTTTGTTGGGGCACAACTATGCCACTGATGCTGTGCCCCTCTTCCAGTACATTGGTACTCATTTTGCCAACCTCGGAAGGATGACAAGCTGAGTCAACCCCACGTGATGTTAATTCAGCGGCCATCGGGCCTGGAACTCAGGACCCAAAGATCCCAAGCCAGCCACCCTAACCACTAAGCCGACACTAGGCGTATAAGCGGACACTGCATCAGCAGCACTGTTGCACCCCTGCAAGAAAAGATGTTAACTGACACCCACATGCTGTGTACGAATGACGACAATGACCCTACAGACACATATTTTCAAAAAAAACTGAACCTACTGTTGATGTATGCTTTTATTCTCATTGATGTCGTGATTTCAAAATCCAAACCAGTCGCACTCAAGTAGTCTCACTTCATCTCAGTAGTAGTCTCTTAAGAGTATTCCCAGCAGTCTTTTGTCTTAAAAAATCTTAAAATTAAAACAATTGTCCAGTACCCACAGCAATATCTGTCTATTGCTGAGTTTGTACCTTCAAATCATCCCAAAGAAAATTCTAGACTGTCCAAGAGTAATTACATGCAAGAGTTCTCACTGATTGGCTCCTGTCGGTTTGACTTTGTTTACAGACTGCTCAAGGACATATTCCACTACATAACAACACTCATATTTGTCAGCCACAGGGGTTAGTCAGCCCACAAGATGACCTTCATGTTGGGATTGCATAGCATGATGTAGCTTTCTAGCTGCTTCCAAAATAACACCAATGCTTTGTTATACACTCATTCTTCTTCTAAGAAAACATCTACCATGAGATTACTTATTGTGAAGCAATATTGTAGAGCATAAAATGCAGGAATTTCACAGGGAACACTTCTTTCTGTAAAAATAAAAAAAAAACCTTCTAATTTTTCCACAAATATGTGGTTCATATCACCATGATGTGGCATTGGTATATCTCATCAGTCGAGTTTGAATTGATATCCATTGAAATGTTGCATCGTTGCATTGCTTCATGATTTTGAACAGACAAAGATGGGCACAGAATAACAAGGTGCTTTGTCTTTTGATTAGGAACATGAAGCCAGCTGGTTTGTCTGCATCTTATTACTTGGAATGAAAATTCATTCAGGAGAATAGACCATGAGTACTGATAGCTTTGTCATATTCGTCTTTCAATGCCACGTCGACTTAAATTTGCTTTCAAAGGCCATTTCCAAGAAAGCAAATCAACTTTATTTTGGCAGCAGTGGCATGTAAGAAATGAATTGCTGTCATCGCTATTATTGTCAACTTTTTCACCACTGGAAGGAAAAGTAATAATGTAATTTGGGTCATTGTAGATTAACTTCCCAAATCGATGAGTGAGTTTTTCAGAATAACCCAAGCCATAAACCTAAGACCTAATGTAACTCTCTTTTAAGTGTTGAAATGAAATAATATGCGCTTTCTTTTGTCATTTTAAAGAATATTCATTCAATCAAAGATTATTCCCAAGCTCGTATCCACATACAAGGCTTTCATCAGCAGCTAGATGGAGTACTGCTCTGCCCTCTGGGATGTCACCCTTGCATCACATCTCACTCAGCTTGATACCATGGAAATCAAGGCTTTCAATATCATTGTAATTTCTCGCAATGAAGCGGAATCTATAGGCCAATCACTTCACCATCACTGACAGGTCAGTGATCTCTCTGACCTCTTCTGCCTTATTTCTAGTATTGCACGCTCTGCCGTCTCTGTGCTCAACCCCCACCTCCTCCAAGAATCTGCAAGATGCACGCGGTCCACCAGCAACACCCTCCAAGCGAAACTACCTAAATCCCGAAGCACTGCTCACCTCCAATCATTTATTCCTCTCTTTTCCCACCTGTGGAACTGCCTTTCACACTCTCTTCTATCTCGTCCTTCCCTCTGGGTCTTCAAGACAGCTGTTCACGACCATCTCAGGTCATCTTCCATTCAAAGCCATGATCTTTTCTACACCCATTAAACCACCCTCACCCCAATAAAAATTTTGCTGATGTATCCGTCTTGTTCAGCATTGTTCCCTACATCCCTTATTTGTCCGTCTGCCTTCTTCATCCACCCTAATATTGGTGTTTCCCCTTTCTCCTGCTGTTCCCTGTTTTTATGTTGTGTTCTGTTCTCTTCTATGTTCCAGCTCTTCCACGAGTCTAGACCATACATAAAAGAAAACGCTAATCATACATATCTATCTATCTATAGATATATATATATATATATATATATATATATATATATATATATATATATATATATATATATATATATATATATACATACATACACACATACAGGGTGTCCAAAAAAAATGTATTCACTCTTTAAATGATAATAAATGCATTGTTTATTGACTTAGAAACAAGATTAATGGTTAATTAGATAAATGCATGTTTACAAATGTTCAAACTGACGACCATCACGTTCCAAACACAGCCGATAACGCGGACCAATGGATTAATGTTGGAATGTAACTTTTCCAATTAATTCGCTTCAAAATCCGATGGGCGCTTGATTTTGGGATTCCTTTCTCACGAGCCATTTGTCGTACAGATTTCCGTGGGGATTGGTGGAGGGTTTCCAGCAATTGATTTTCCTTTGCGGGGGTGGTTGATGATGGTGGTCTTCCTGAACGCTCCTTATGGACGTCATGCACAGTTCCAGCTGTTTCAAACTTATCTTGGATGCAAGCAATGGTGCGTCGTGTTGGTGGATTTTTGTGAAAATATCTTCGAAATTGTCTTTGCACTTCCATGATGTTTTCGTCCTTCCAGTAGCACTATATGATAAATTTTCTTTCTTCAAAACCCAGTCGTACTTCTGCCATTATTAGGGTCAATTTGATCTGAAAATAAATTAAAAATTCAAGGAGTTATGAGGAGCCAAAATGTGAGTACATTTTTTTGGGACACCCTGTATATATGTACATACAGTATATATAAAAATATGTATATATATTTATATGTACATATATACAAACATATTTTTATATTTAAACATATACATACATATTTTTAAATATATACATACATATTTTTATATATGTACATATATACACACATATTTTTATATATGTACATATATACATACATATTTTTATATATAAACATATATAAATACATATTTTTATATATGTAAGTATATACATACATATTTTTATATATATACATACATATTTTTAAATATGTACATATATACATGTATATTTTTATATATAAACATATATACATACACATTTTTATATATAAACATATATACATCCATATTTTTATATCTGTACATATATACATCCATATTTTTATATCTGTACATATATACATACATATTTTTATATGTAAACATATATACATCCATATTTTTATATATAAACATATATACATATTTTTATATATGTACATATATACATACATATTTTTATATATAAACATTTATACATACATATTTTTATATATGTACATATATACATACATATTTTTATATATGTACATATATACATACATTTTTATATATGTGCATATATACATATTTTTATATATGTAAGTATATACATACATATTTTTATAACCGGGCGTAGTGGTGTGTGTCTGTAATCCGGCTACTTAGAAGCTTGGGTTGGAGGATCGCTTGAGGACGGGTGCTCTGTGCTGGGCCGTGCTATGAGAAGGTGTAGGGCAGCCCGGAATCATGGCGAAACCCAATCCTTATCCTTGTGTTGTAAGAGGTGACCAGGGTTGCGCCAGGAAGGGCATCCGTCGTAAAAACCGATGCCAAATCAGTATGCGGATCAAAATGGATGATCTGCTGTGGCGACCCCTAACGGGAGAAGCCGAAAGACAAACAACGTACATAATATATACATACATATTTTTATATATGTACGATTGTACGTATATACATGCATATTTTTATACATGTGCATATAAACATACATATTTTTATACATGTGCAAATAGACATACATATTTTTATATATATATATATGTATATATGTATGTATATATGTATGTATATATATATGTATATATATATATGTATGTATATATGTATATATGTATGTATGTATATATGTATGTATGTATATATGTATATATGTATATATGTATGTATGTATATATGTATATATGTATATATGTATATATATATATATATATATATGTATATATATATATATATATATATATATATATATGTATATATATATATATATATGTATATATATGTATATATATGTATATATGTGTATATATATGTATATATATGTATATATATATATATATGTATATATATATGTATATGTATATGTATATATATGTATGTATATATGTATATATATGTATATATATGTATATATATATATATATGTATATATATATATATGTATATATATGTATATATATGTATATATATGTATATATATATATATGTATATATATGTATATATATGTATATATATGTATATATATATATATATATATATATATATATATATATATATATATATATATGTATATATATATGTATATATATATATATATATATATATGTATATATATATGTATATATATATATATATATATATATATATATATATGTATGTATATATATATATATATATATATATATATATGTATATATATATATGTATGTATATATATATATATGTATGTATATATATATATATATATATATATATATATATATATATATATATATATATATATATATATATATATGAGCCTGGTGTTGGCGCAGTGGTTAGGGCAGCAGCTTGGGATCCAAAAGGTCCTGAGTTCAAGCCCCTTTGAGCCACTGAATTAATACACCAGGGGGTTGACTCAGCCTGTCATCCTTCCGAGGTCGGCGAAATGAGTACCAGTATACTGGGCCAGTGTATACCCCGGTTAAAATAGGTGTACCATATCCCTGTGTCGTAAGATACGACCAGGGTTGCGTCAGGAAGGGCATCCGGTGTAAAACATGTGCCAAATCACGATGCGGATCATACAGATGATCTGCTGTGGTGACCCCGAACGGGAGCAGCCGAAAGAAGAAGAAGAAGAAGATATATATATATATATATATATATATATATATATATATATATATATATATATATATATATATATATATATATATATATATATATATATATATATAAATATATAACATAACGACCTACCAGATATGTCCACAGACACAGAGACAGGGATAGATACCTGGGGGAGTAATCAGAGAGAATGTTATGCTTTATGAGCAATGCGCGCACGCACGCACGCACGCATGAACACACACACACACACACACACATGCTTGGCTGATATCGGCAATTTTGGGGGGGATTGGCAGGTTGGATTCAGTGTGATTAATGACTCCAGTATGTACTGTATACAACCCAAAAACCTTGAGTAGCTTTCACAGAAAAACAATGTTGCATTTATCCAGACGATTCAGGGATATGTTCACAAACATGATTCTTTACAAACAGCTGCGTGTGATGGGTGGAAAAAACATTTGGCTCGGTAATTTAGAAAACACATTAATCTGGCAAATCACTTGGAAATCGGGCATTATCAAATATATTTTGCTTTCAAACTCACAAAGAGAAACATGTAACCTTTGTAAAGTATATCAAATAACCAAATGCTTTAGAAACAGGCGTGAGGACAAAGAAAAACCTGATAGAACCTCCATAAGACATGAGATGAAACTTTGCCACCAGGGCACCTGTAATAGGCAAGGCATGTCCACACACCCGCGGAGAGTCCGTACAGATCCAAATCTACCCATATGTATCACGTCCGTGTGTGCTGTATACGTACCTCTACCTTGGAGTAACTGTTGACTGCACATCATGATTGGGAAATGAGCTGTTCTGGACAGCTCGGTAAGTGGCTTAAGCACTGAAGCAAGCACTCCAACGGAACGTCTGGCTTGTCAAGCAATTGCCGTTGATCCAACTACGCACCCGGAAACGCCCATGCAATGTCCATATTGGACAAATCAACACTTTTTTAATAGTCGGAACTGCTGATACTTTCGAATCTGGAGCTTACATTTTGTAATAATGCTTAGTTTAAGAGATTCTCTTGGTTACTCAGATACACAAATTAAATAAAGCCACGAACGCTGGCGTCTCCAGGCATTTGTAAGCACTGCAATTTACCCAGCAATTTGTAACTATGATGAACAGGCATTCGATAATATGAGTGAGGAAAGTGAAAAAAAAATTATTGTTAAGAAATCATTGCGGTCTGTTCTAAGTCAAAGCATGCTTGAGCAGGCCAAAAAACATGGTGGCTTCAGACCCCAGCGAGGTTACCCAGGAAACTCCTTAAGACCCCAGACAGCAAGGTGGCCGAGGATCACCTCATGAAGGATATAATTAAATAAGGCTGTTAATTAATTATCTTCAAAAGAGGTGTTTAATTAACTCAAACATCCAATTTTCGTTCTTGCACTTCCTTGAAGTTTTTGTGGTATGCAAGCAAAGTTTCAGGCTGGTAGGTTTTTTTGATTATGGAGGAGACTGTCGTAATTCGGGGAAAAACTCTACATCAAAATCATTATGTAGACGGTGCTGTCAGACGGTACATGCATGATCCCGAGGTCAAGATGACATCTTGGGAGTGGCGGCGCCAATCAAGTGTTTTTTTTGTGGGGGGGGGAGGGTGGGGCCAATCATGCATAAAAGGGCACCAAATAACATTAAAATATTCCTTTCAAGATATTTATTCAAGAAAAGACCAACGATTAAGTGTTAAGTGAAGCCATATCTATTTATTAAACCAAACATGATTTTTCTGATTCATACTTATGATCCTCATTGTCTCATTTACCTTTAAGGAGGCAGTTCCTTCTCTTTATCTTTTACCCCATCTGAGACAGATATTGTGTGTCGGTTAAGGTGTGGTCCAGGTGGAGAATGAGAATTGGTGGTCCCCTTCCGGTTTCACTGGATGGGAATTTCGGTTTGCTCTCTGTCTGTCCATCCATCCCACATGTGGTTTTTTCAGACTTTTTTTTCCCCATAACCTTTAACGTAATCAATGGAAACTTGATACATGGCTTCGTTATGATAAGTTACAGAAAAAGTTCACGTTCCAGGGCGTTTCATCAATTTTTCACAGGGTTATGCCCTTTTAACACTTCAAAATATCGCGTATAATGCATGTAAAGTGTTCAGCTGCCCCGACTCCACCCCACTGCTTTACACCCATTGGCTGGGCAGCTGGATTGACTCCACCCAAACAAAATTGTGCGCCTCCATTGTATGAAGCAGCACAGATCAGCAGTCCTCAGGCCTTAGGCCTGGGTGTCAGTAAATGGCTCGATGCAATTGGAATGATCCCAGGTATATAACCACGATGTAATATATACCAGCAAATACCATCCATCGCTTCACTGATGGTGATACTGAAGGAGGGAGGAAGAAAAGAGAGGGGAAGAGGGAGAGAGGGTGGGGGAGAGAGGGGTGGGGGCGAGAGAGTGGGGAGAGTGAAGAGGTGGAGGAGAATTGAGAGAAAAGGGAGGGGCAGTGAGGAGGGGAGGGGAAGGGAAGACAGGTGAGGTGAGAGCAAGGGAAGACAGATGTGCAGTGGAGCATTAATTACGATTCATTCAGTTTCATCAAAATGATTCTTCATGGAATAACAGTGAAGATGGAAACAAAATAACGTCTGAAATCCATTTTCTACTGGTCGTATATAAACAGGGTCTGGAGACAAACTTCTGTCCAGACATAAATACTGTCCGGACAACTCCAGAATCAAGCTGTCTGGAGACAAACACCACACAGACGCATCTGGAGCCAAGCTTGCCAGAGACAAACCCATCCGGACATAAACACCACCCGGACACATAACCTGCCTGAACACTTCCAGAGACAAACCCTGCCTGGACATAACCAGAGACAAACCCCGTCCAAACATAACCACTGTCCAGATATGTCCAGAGAGTGAGAGGAGATGTAGGAGGAGGGTGCTGCACTGTATTGGGAGGGAGTAGAGCAAGGATGGGACAAGGAGAGAGGGGGGAGAGAGAGAAGAGAGAGGAGAGAGAGGGGTGAGAGAGGAGAGTGAGAGAGAGAGAGAGAGAGAGAGAGAAAAGAGAGAGAGAGAGAGAGAGAGAGAGAGAGAGAGAGAGAGAGAGAGAGAGAGAGAGAGAGAGAGGAGAGGAGAGAGGGAGAGGGAGGGGAGAGAGAGGGGACCACTCGCTTGGGCGGCGGAGGACGGACCACTCACTCGGGGCGGTGGAGGACAGACCACTCGCTCGGGGCGGCGGAGCATGGACCACTCACTCAGGGCGGTGGAGGACAGACCACTTGCTCGGGATGGCGGAGCATGAACCACTCGCTCGGGGAGGCAGAGGACGGACCACTCACTCAGGGTGGCGGAGCTGGGACCAGTCGTTCGGGGCGGCGGAGCACGGACCACTCACTCAGGGCGGTGGAGCACGGACCCCTCACTAGGGGTGGCGGAGCATGGACCACTCGCTTTGGGCGGCGTCTTCAAGGATTAAAGTTTCTGTTTGGCAGATTATGTCTGGTTTGTCAGTGGCAACCTGTATAGTATGGAAAGATCTGTCAGGTTTGAGCGAAGGCTCTGGATGTTTGAAGTCCACACTGTTAAGGAAGAGGGAGGGAGGAGGTTTTTGGTGCAGCAGAGGGCAGGAGGAGAGTAGAACAAGGGAAGAGGGTGGGGGGAGGTAAGGAGAGTAAGGCCTAAGTCACATTTGCTCTACGGCGAGGATACGGCGGCCGTACGCCCTCTGAATTGACAGAAACGTGCGGCGGCCGCAGAGTTTCTGAGGTGGCCCTACGCCGTATGGCTATATTTTACAGGCTGTTAGGTCGCCGTGGAATTATAACGCGGAGTTATAACTTTTTTCATTTCTACGTTCGCCATAGCAATTCAATAAGCCGAAACAAAAACAAAACTGGTTTTTAAAAAAAAAATTAACCCATTTGTTGCCATCCATCTGGCCGCACGTTCGCCTTAGGGCCCCCCTGCGGTCGCCTTGCGGGCACCTTGCGTCTGCCTTGAAAAGTCTATGGCCGCCGCAGGAACGAGCTAAGGTCTCCGTGCGACATCAAATCAAAGACCATACGGCAACCCCACGTTTTCTGTCTCCACAATTTACAAATACCCCGTGCGGCTCCCCGAAAAATAAAAACATATGTGACTGCTACATTGTGTGACCGTGGAAATACTGCGGCCGCCGTATAATTGCTAACTAGCATCACCCGCGCTCTGCGCGACATGTTGGGGTGGGTGTGTTTGAGAAAGGAACTGATGCAGAGTATCAGTAGTAATTTTACTTTAATGCAGTAAGTGGAATACGATTTCACTGTTTCAGAACCACTTTATTTACTTTTTTTTGTACCATGCACCTCATTTGGTCTTTGAGATAATGTAAGCCGAATATCACGTTACTCGAGCGCAGAACAAAGTCGAAGATAGCGCGACACGAAACCACAAACTCGGAAATAATATACAAGATGGCCGTAGATTTTGGAGACCCCGCGGCCGCCGTGGCAAATGTGACTTAGGGCTTATTGAAAGAGTGTGGAGGATTATAGAAGAGCTTGGGGAGAGTGCCGGATGAGGAGTAGAAAGGGTCAGTGGTGCTGGGTTGAGGTACCACGGGGAGTAATAAGAGAGGGGGCAGAGGGCGGTTGACGATTTGAGGAGGGGGAGTGATGAGGTGGAAGAGAGAGGGTGGGGGAAGGAGGCACCTTTGTGGATGTGAGGGGCAACTTTGGGAAGGGGGAGTGAGGGGGAAGATTGGAGGGAGAAGGGTGAGTGGGGAGAAGGGTGAGAGGGGAGAGTTGTGGGAGAGCTGGGGGAGAAGGGTTTTTAGAGAAAGGTGAGAGGGAAGCTTGGAGGGGGAAGAGTGTGAAGGGTGGTTTGAGGAGGAGGGGGGGCGGAGGCAGGCACGGCCAAGGTGCAGGAGGGCGATGGGAGAGGTGGGGAGAGGGGATGAATGAGACTTAGTGGAGGTGTGGTGAAGAAGGGAACTGGCAGGGGCAGGTACAGTATTTGAGGGGTTGGGAAGTGGTGGGGGTGGGGTGTGCTGAGAGGAAGGAGGGAGCATGTTTGTGGTGATGAGTGTACTGATTGAGAGAGGGAAATATCTGTTAGGTTAGAATGGAGCCCACAGATGTTAGAACACCACACAGTTTGGGACAAGAGAGGAGGAGCTGATACTGAATCAAATGATAGTGTAGAGGTGCCAAGAGTGGAAGTGGGATGAGGGGAAAGATGGGAGGGGTAAGGAGAGGGTATAACAGGTGAGGGGTTAGGAGGAGGTATATTTAAGGAGGTGGGATGAATTGGCACTGAAGTTTGAAAAAAGGACGATTGATGGAACACGAACATGCATTGCAAACTGGGATTTTTAACATTTTAAAGTCAGAGGTGCGATTAAAGACATTATGTGAGGGATGCAATGAAGGTGAATTCAGAGAACTAGTACGTGCCTGTACGTGTGTGACCGTATGTGCGTGGGGGGGAAAAAAGAACAATTGTGACGTCAATCGTGATGTCATAGCCCCGTGTCCTGTCATTGGTTTGGTAATTAAATGGCCATAATTTGGGAACCACTTGTCTGATTAATATCAAACCTTGAAAAGGCACATCCTCAGGTCCCCAGCAATATACCCGGCAAGTTTCAATGAGATTGGACTGGTGGTTGTCGAGAAACAGCGGTCACACACACACACACACACACACACACACACACACACACACACACACACACACACACACACACACACACACACACACACACACACACACACACACACACACACACACACACACACACACACACACACACACACACACACACACACACACACACACACACACACACACACACACTGCTGGAATTATAGGTAGATGAAGAAAAGAAACGTTGTAACAGTGGGACCTTTTAGACATGGGACAAAGGAAAGGTCGAATTGAAAACAGTGTTTTGAAGAAGTAAAAGTGGAGTGAGTTGTGATACAATACCGAGAACCACACATGTGAAACAGGAAGTTGAAACATTTTAAGAGACCTTGTTTTTTTTTTTTAAGATTAGGTAAGATTAGGCAAAGAAAGGTTGAAGAAAAATCATGAAGGTGTATGGTGAATGTGGGTTGACAAAAGTAGATGGTAGATCGTCATAAGAAGGAGGAGGAAGAGAGTCGGTACAGGAAGTCACGTGGTCACGTGGGGTGTCACGTGGTCACGTGGGGTGCAACGTGAGGTAAAAAGTAATTTTTGTTTTATTTTTTTTATATTCTGAGACATAAAACAGAGGGTATCTTTGAGAGGGATAGAAGGAGGTTGGAGGGAAAAGTGTAGAAAATAAAAACTGATGGTAATAAGGAGAAAATACAACACACACGAACAGGAAGAAGGGAAACCCCAAATTAAAATACGACGAAGACTCAACAATTAGCACAAGTTCTAACACAAGACCGAGTTAGAAACACACAGTTAACACAGATAACAAAATGACAGTAAAAATGCGACAAAAACGACCGGAAAACTTATCTTTGAGAAAGTCAGCAGAAACCGTGAAGCAGAACCGCCACCGTCGCTCAAGAACCGGAACCGGAAGTCGAGAGATAGGGCCAATTATGATATATAGCATGATATTTCAAAAATGTATTGGGCCAAATATGTTTTCCTGGATCAGGCATTACGTGGCAGAGGTATGCGCTCTGTCGAGTGCCCTTCCAGTTGTTATTATTATGATTACATTTCTAGGGAAACGTACAAGACAACTTTGGAGACAAAATGCAAGCTTCTAAGTTATCTTTTTCCAACAGAATATCGTCCGATATGAAACTGGCCTCCTGTTGCTTTGCAGAGTGGGGCATCATAGGGTATGCCATCGTTCAACGGTGACATTAAGCCAGCTGTCCCATTTGCTTGCCCTTATGGATGTTAAATATCTCATTGTACTCTTTCTAATAAAAGTAGACTATTGCGTGGCAGTACACTGGCCTAATTCCCGCCTGCAGATTATCTGGCTTCACACTGCTGTGATTGAGCTTAATCATGTAAGAAGACTAACAAGCAATGGCTCCAGTCTGCAGACAGCACCAACCTCCAAACAAAATGGAAATATCAATGGACAAAATCTCTCAGGAGAAGGAACAAAAACATTTTGCAAGAATTGAACACGCAGTCATGCTTGGTTAGTACTTGATTAAGAGAGGCCTCGAAGGATAACTGGGTGTTACTGTATGGTGAGGACAGCTCAGTTGGTTGCATGGTTGCCTCTGAGCTGTCTCTTCCTGGGTTTGGTCTTTGAAGTGGAATCCAAGTGAAACTACCATCATGGTTCAGTGGCTGTAGAGTCTCTTGTCGACATTGCAAGCTATTACCCAGTCTGTGAATGTGTGCCAGATGTTCATGGGAACAATACGGGGTTGTTTTCATGGAGGTAAGAAAATTGATAGACATAGGCTGTAGGGTCTCTTTTTCTCATGAGAGGTGAAAGTGAGAGAGCTGTTATGAGGTGAAGTGAGAAGTATCCAGTAAGTTTCATGCCCTCAGGTTTAGATGTAGTTCTTACCATTCCCCTTCTCGGTGGGTGTAATAGCTGTGAACAGGGTGTGAAGGTGAAGTGTGTGAATGAAGCAGAAGGTCCAAAATGGCCTCATCATGTCCACATTTCCACTGCATGGTATTTTATACTTAAAATAAATGAAATGTTAATGAGAAACGTTTGACACTATAATTCCAAACAAACTGTGCCCTCTTCTGGTGGACGTGTTGTATTTTACATTGTTTATGGATCTTTGTAAGGCCTGGCAGCTTAAACGTGGGCACACTCCCGTATGGGCTGTCGAACCTGGGTTTGAATCTCGACCCAGCTATAAACTGTCCTCCCAGTATTTCACAGGCAGGGCGATTCATCAATATGTGTGCCGTCTCTCGGATGGACGTTAAACTTGGCGGCTTGTCCGTCAGCATTAGTTGGTGGACGATAAAGATCCCACAGTGTGCTTTGCGAATAACAGGCAAGCTATCGCCAACATCTCGACCACCTGAACAAACCCAAATTTCCATATCCTCAGTCGAGTGTCTTGTGCTGAAGTGGCGACTGATCTAGGATCACATCCCCAAGCTAATGAAACTACCTTGGCAGCCTTGTGGAGGATAAACAGGTGTCAGGTGTAACTAAGCAGGTGCATTTGGCACATAAAACCAACAATTTCAGGTGAACCCTCCCACCCCCTTTTGAATCATACTCCACCCACTTACAAAGTGCAACCAATTTCTCTGCAACAGCAATTTAACAACAATGGCATCCACGACCCCATGGACACAGGAAAAAAACAGAAATAAAACATTCTCATGTGAAAAACAACGCAGTGATGCTCAAAACTGACATTCCAGGCCAAGGCTGAGAAATTCGAAAATGCTGGGCCAAAGGGCCTATTTGCACCACATACCGGGTGATTGGTGCCTTGGCAACACCAATACACTTGGGGTTATATTGATGTGCAGATCAATAGTATACGTGTAAAATGTGATGAGACCGACGAAGAATGGAACATGGGTAGAGGAGCTAGTGGGGCAAGACAGAGAATGGATTGATTGTGTTGCTGTTTGTTATCTAAATATGCGAGTTTCAGAAGGTAGAACGGAATCATCCCAGCTCTCAAAGTATCCACCTTTGTGTGTGTGTGTGTGTGTGTGTGTGTGTGTGTGTGTGTGTGTGTGTGTGTGTATATATATATATATATATATATATATATATATATATATATATATATATATATATATATATATATATATATATATATATATATATATATATATTTTCCAATTTCGGTCCGCCCAGCGTGCGATCGGCCACGTAACTCAAATCGCGACCGCGTCGCCCACCGGAACGGACAATTCAGTCGTGACCCTCCTTGGAACTACCGCCAGGAGCTAGTCACGGGTGGGTCTTTCGACCACACCACAATCCTGCCAATCCGCCACCCGCGCAGGATAGGGTTGTTCGCCAAACTCGACCTAACTAAGTACCTGCGCGGGTAGTTAACCGGGTGATCGTACCTCGCCGCTGGCCGGCCTTTGACACGAACCGCTTAAGCGGTCCGTTCCGTGCTTCAGTGATAACCGAGCGGTGTTATCGCCGGCCCCGATGGACGTGATTATTTACCGGGTGCTTACACCCCTCTACCAATTCCTTCCGTGATGCAAGATGGAACTTTCAAACAAGGGAAAGGACGCAACGAAACGGGGAACAGTTCGACAAGCACATTTATTGAAACCACACGTATGCAGGCAAAGCAATTAATAACAGTCATGCACGTATGTACAGCACGCAAATAGAAATGAAACATGGATACAGGCAAGAAAGCAATGAAAAATAATACCACCGACTACAAGCAAAGATTTATTCACAAGCACTTAGGCAGGTCCACTTAATAGACGGCGCCACAACACATGCATTTACACAAAAAGCAAAGGAAAAAGCCATCCTCAAAGGCAAGGGTGGCAGACAGGTTGGTGGACCAAATGTGAGTGGAACCAGGATGAGCGGCCGGGTCCACGAGACCGAAGGGTCGTACCCGCACCCTCGTGGTGCTATGGCGGGCAAGCCGCGATGTCAGCGTAGCTGCGCCTGACTTTGTGCCCCTGGCGTGGCCGGCGAGCTCTCTCCAGCGCTCCCCGTCTACCTTTCCCATCGGCTTCGAGCTCCGTCTCCCAATTCGACTGCCCCGCCGACACTGCCGACTTGACTGCCCCACCGACACTGCTGCTGCCACTTCTCCACCGACACTGCACTGCCGCTTGACTGCCCACCGACACTGCTGCTGCTGCCACTCCACTACTCCCACTTGTTTTCCACTTCACTGCCACGTTTCTGCCGCGAGCTGCGTTGTGATCACGCTTATATAGGCCGAGGGAGGGGCGTATATGTAAATTTCTGGATCACAGCGGGTTCGGAGGCGGGGCCACCCCACCCGATGCTCAGCCATTGGATGGAAGAAAAGTGGGTGTGAAGCATTCCTGATCCGCTTTTCGAGGCGAAAGGAACACATTCACAACCCATGGTACGACGTGTGGTAGAAAGGCGGAGGTGGTGGGAGTTTGAGTTGTAGTTGTTTGGGAATGATGTTGGTGGTGGCGATTTGGTTCCTGGCGGGCGTCGTTTGAGAATGGCGGTGAAGCGATGTTTGTGAGGTTGAGTTGTGGAGGTAAAGAGGCGGAGGTGGTGGTGTTTGAGTTGTAGTTGTTTGGGAATTATGTTGGTGGTGGCGATTTGGTTGTTGTGGTATGATTGGTCCAAAATAATGATAGAGAAAAGAAAAATGGCTAACTCAAAGGATCGCAGCCCTGTGAACATGGAAAATCCCCTCTAAACAACGGTGGGGAAATCTAACTACACATATACTTATCGTCATAACTGATCTAAGGACCCTTTGTGGTGTATTGCAAATTTCCACAGCCGTAACCTACCCCCTCCCCTTTTTACAGACTCGACCCGAGTCGCCGAATTTTCGTGTGCCATCATATGTAAGTTCTCCCCGAGTACATTTTACCTTCTGATCCCTGAGTGCGACATTCATGGTATTCGTGTCCCCAAAATAAATAACCTACGGGCTGAGTAACTAACTGAACAAATCCACTCACACGGACGACTTAAATAAATTGCCGGCGCTAAGACTCGCATGCTGGGGGCGCACTGATATACAATACACAACTGAACAACTTAACCTTACAAGATTTACACTAACCATGGCCCAGGATGTATGGACTCTGCAAGAAAAACAACAGTCACAAGCAGGGGGCCAGGCTGATTAAGCACAATCCAAGGCCTCCCCCCTTCTTAAAATGAATGCAGTGGACAAACAACCGGTGCACGGGCCGCTGGTGCAGTCCCGTGTTGCAGCTGCCTCCAGGGCAGTCCCTGCAATTTGCACGAGGATCCTGGCGCACCTGGCAATGAACAAGGGGGGGGGGATGCAAAACAGAACGGGACAACTGGACGAGGGCAGCAAGCATGGGCCAAGGCAAAGGCAGGCAGGCAAGGCATGGCAAGGCCGCTGTAGCAAACACAGCCGGCAGATGAAGTGGCCGGCACAGGCCTTGCAGCAAAAACAGCCGGCAGACGATCGACCGGCACAGGCCTTGCAGCAACACAGCCAGCAGATGAAGTGGCCTGCCTCTTCCCTTGAAATGGAGGTTGGTGGAGGGAGTGCGGTGGTGCTGGCCACTCAGAAGGCGTGCTCGGACCTACCTGACTGTCTCCCTCCCAACCTATCGACTTTGCCTGTCTCTGTCCATACCCACCCCCTTAATTTGTAAAACCCAATTTAGCCCCAACTTATTTTTTTGTTTTTATTTTTATTTTTTACTTCCCCCTATAAATCGTCCCCTAACCCCCTTTATCGTTTTTGTTTGGCTAACCTATCCTGTCACCAAGCCTACTCCCAACCCCTATGTTCCCTTCCTGGAGGGGAATAAGGGAGAGCAAGCGTCCTGTGTCGAGGCCCAATTCAAGCCTCAGAATGGCCTCCCCAGAGTTCAGCGATCTTAACCCAAAGTGGGTCCAGCGGCCCACAACGAGAGCGAAGGGATGGATGGTGCAGAGGGGTACACTTCCTATCTACCCAATTCATTTAACTTTTAAACGACCCCGGAGCTTTCAACAAGCGCCTCTCGCTTAAACTATTGGTTCTAACAACCCATATTCCCGTCGCCTGTGTTAGTGTCCTCACAATTTTGGGCCTCGCCCTCCAATTTTCTCTTGTGCCCTTGCATGGTTTCGTGGCTGGGACGCGTGGATCCCCTTGGCAGGAACTACCCTCTGCCGATTGTCCTACGATGGCACCCCCGGGCACTACACTGCCTCCGAGCCTACCAGCTCCCTAAACACCGGGGAGTGCCCTCTCTGTCGACTCCTCTGAAATGCTCACATGGAAGACTGGTGCCCCGGGCCCCTTTCCGAGGGTCACCCGTGCCCACGACACTGCCCACACGGCATATGGCACCCCGGGCCCCCGCATCATGCAGGCGCACCCGTGCTCACTACACTATCCCGGCCCCCATGGGCCCTTGGCCTACCGCGGCTGACTAGCCCGGTGCCCGGGGTACCCACTCAGCGATACTCACCTTTCGCAGCCATGCTCCAAGCCCATCAACAGGGCTCCTGCACCCCTCCAAACGGGTTTCGAGCCTACATTCCTACCAACAGCAAAACGACTTCCATTTTGTCAATTTGACTAACCCACTAACTCACTCTACACTGACCCCGGGGTTCCTTGGGCGGGAATCACTCCTCCCCCCAATCACTCATCACACCATGCATTCCACATTCACTCCATACATACAGACCCGCTGGTGTCACTCACTCAACATGTACCTTTTCCACTCTTCAACTCTCACATCTCACCGATTCTGCCATTCTTCTAACTGCCTCCCCTAACTACCTCGTGCTCCCACGTCGTCCCTTAAACTACAGCATGTGCCATTTAATACTACGTAGCTAAACTACATCCCCTCTACACATCCACAGTCTGTCTCTGTCCTCAAAATGTCCCATTTTTCCATTCCCCATCCTAAATCTCAGCGAAATCCCTCCAACGAATCCATTCCACGGGCCCCATGAGGATTTACCCCTGCCCCATGAGACCGGTCTAACTAAACTAACCCATCCCCCTAACTAGTGGTGTCCTGTGCCCAAGCCAAGGGGATCTTCCACCCCTTGCCCAGGGATCCTGTTCACCAGAACCGAGGCTTGCTTTGCTCAACTTTTTTATATATATAAATAAATGCGCAGCACCAGTGCGGCAACTCGCAACCTGCGCACCTTGCCCGTGACGGCATGGCAGCTGTTCGCGTACCTCGTCCCTCTTGGACGGTACCATCCGGCAGGGATAGTCTTCCTGCCGGATTCCAACCCCACGTGCAGCCATGACGTCACCCTGCGCATTAAAAAAAACAAGCCTCACCTTTCGAGGGGTTCCCCACGCGAACACATGTGCTTTGCCCGTTGGAGCTTAACACACACGCCCGCGTGAAGAACCCGTCCGGTCCAAATCCATATCCTGCCTACCTGCTGTCCGTCCGCGGGATCGGCAACATCCACCGCTGGCGTTTCCGGACCGGGTTTCACTCCGGCAGGCGCGCACGGGGCGGCCTCGTGCTCTGCATGGCCCGAACCTCGCGCGCACTGCTGTGTAAACCCGGCGCGGTCCCCATTACAACTACGGCCGCCACTCGGCCCTTGTCTATCTGTCGCCGTCATCTCCGTCGCACTCTCGCACTCAACCTCCCACGTGTCACGAGACTCACACACCACACCATTACACTCACACCGGGAGATGCGGCTGCGTGCTCCCGCATGCCCACCATCATCTCCCTTACACACAGCGACCTCACACACACTGTCCCTCTCGCACTCGGCCGTTCACTCACACACGTGGTTCCACTCACACCCGGAGTGCTGGGAAGCAGGCACTCCGGCACACTCATGACCACACCACTCACACACGGGAGCGCACTCACATCTTTCACCACACACACCGGGACAACCACGCTGGGGACAACCATGCAAGATGGAACTTTCAAACAAGGGAAAGGACGCAAGGAAACGGGGAACAGTTCGACAAGAACATTTATTGAAACCACACGTATGCAGGCAAAGCAATGAATAACAGTCATGCACGTATGTACAGCACGCAAATAGAAATGAAACACGGATACAGGCAAGAAAGCAATGAAAAATAATACCACCGACTTCAACCAAAGTTTATTCACAAGCACTTAGGCAGGTCCACTTAATAGACGGTGCCACAACACATGCATTTACACAAAAAGCAAAGGAAAAAGCCACCCTCAAAGGCAAGGGTGGCAGACAGGTTCGTGGACCAAATGCGCGTGGAACCTGGATGAGCGACCAGGTCCACGAGACCGAAGGGTCTTACCCATGCCCTCGTGGCGCGATGGCGGGCAAGCCGCGATGTCAGTGTAGCTGCGCCTGGCTTCGTGCCCCTGGCATGGCCTGCGAGCTCTCTCCGGAGCTCCCCGTCTGCCTTTCCCGTCGGCTTCGAGCTCCGTCTCCCGATTCGACTGCCCCGCCGACACTGCAGACTTGACTGCCCCGTCGACACTGCTGCTGCCATTTCTCCACCGACACTGCACTGCCGCTTGACTGCCTGCCGACACTGTTGCTGCTGCCACTCCACTGCTCCCACTTGTTTTCCACTTGACTGCCACTTTTCTGCCGCGAGCTGCATTGTGCTTGCGCTTATATAGGCCGAGGGAGGGGCGTATATGTAAATTTCTGGATCACAGTGGGTTCGGAGGCAGGGCCACCCCACCCGATGCTCAGCCATTGGATGGAAGAAAAGTGGGTGTGAAGCATTGCTGATCTGTTTTTCGAGGTGAAAGGAATGCATTCACAACCCATGGTATGACATGTGGTAGAAAGGCGGAGGTAGTGGGAGTTTGAGTTGTAGTTGTTTGGGAATGATGTTGGTGGTGGCAATTTGGTTGCTGGCAGGCGTCGTTTGAGAATGGCAGTGAAGCGATGTTTGCGGGGTGGAGGTGTGGAAGTAAAGAGGCGGAGGTGGTGGTGTTTGAGTTGTAGTTGTTTGGGAATGATGTTGGTGGTGGCAGTTTGGTTGTTGGGGTATGATTGGTC
Organism: Eptatretus burgeri; assembly: GCF_056783735.1. NCBI lineage: Eukaryota > Metazoa > Chordata > Myxini > Myxiniformes > Myxinidae > Eptatretus > Eptatretus burgeri. The sequence goes on from NC_140968.1 coordinate 46,817,890, forward strand.
CAAAATAATTATCGAGAAAAGAAAAACGGCGAACTCAAAGTATCGCAGCCCTGTGAACACGGAAAAATCCCTCTAAACAACGGTGGGGAAATCGAACTACACATAAACTTTTCGTCATAACTGATCTCAGGACCCTTTATGGTGTATTTCGAATTTCCGCAGCAGTAACAAAATATATATATATATATATATATAT